>NC_137503.1:34435000-34532500 GCF_041902795.1 Electrophorus electricus
ACCCCATTTAATTAAGACTACTTCTACCTTGCCCAGAGACAAGAAGAGACTCCCAGAATTGGCAACTGTCAATACATCCACTGTAAACACATCAATACTTTCCAGCTGATCTCATGCATTATATATAGCGAACTGGGTTAATGCATCTTTAAAGTAGTCCCACAAGGTACTCATATAAGCATATGAAAAACCGAAGAGGTTTATTCAAACTCCCAGTTGTTTCTTTCCTATTTTATATATATTAGCCTTCAAAATGGTGTTTATATATATATATATATATATATATATATATATATATATATATATATATATATATATATATATAAAATATCTTAATACATTAATATATATCAGGCGTCAAAACAGTGCATAGAATTTGCATGCAGATTTAAATAAGCCATATATGTAACCCCATATAGAAATCCCATATCTCTCCATGTTAGTATGCCATAATATTATGTCATAAAAAAAAATTTGCAGTAGATGTTCAGTGGACGCTCCGAGGATGCGGTTACTATGGGAGCAGGGGAAAGTCTTGCTTCATAAGGTACGGAGGATCTTCGCACTGCTTTCTTATGAGGCTGCTAAAGCAATTAACCACAGGCTGCATGGGGCTGAATAAAGAGGGATTTCTCCACAAAGCGTTGCTGTTCCCAGAACTGCACATGGCACCTAGACATTCCACTTCAACGCAACTCCAGACCAGTGGAGGCAAGAACCACCTCAGTTCCTGCTCAAAATAAACAGGGAGAACCACCTACTGATGGAATCTGTTGGTAATTTTTCCAAGTAGGACTTCATTCAGGGCAAAAAGCGGGAATCAGGGCCTGATGGAGGACATCAGCAGAGACATTCCTTCTGCCCACACCATGGTGGTGCATCATCACAATGACTATAGACACCACGGCACAGCACTGATCCCTGAAAACACAAAGTTCTGACGGCACATCAGTCATATCAATATATGCACTGGGTACACGGGCTGTAATTACATTCTGGTGAATTCCATTAAAATTTCAGTTCAGAAATTGCTGCAATTCAGCTTTTATTACTGATGAAATTTTAATAAACATTATATATATATTTCCTGACCCAACACTTAATCCTAAACACAGCTCAAGAGGTCAAGAGCAGTTGCGATATTTGTAACCACTTAAAAATGCAACGTAATGCAACTTCATCAAAAATATTGCCCCTTGTTAAGTGTCTGCAGCAGTCTTTCAAAGCTCATTAATCACTTTCACTTGTCGCAGAGTATTAGCCTCTGTGCTGACATTGCTATTCTGGAAATATATTGCCCTCAGCTGAGGGATTTTACCCTTAGCCCCTCCCCCTCACAATGCTGCCTCACGTGTACAGCTGAGTAATTAATTGGCTGGGGGTTTTCTAGCGTCTTCTCTCCCATTAACTAACACTATCTGGAGATACTGCACCTGAAACCCCTAATACGGCTAATAACAAATGGAAAGTGATGGGCACAAGTTAGCATGATCTCGTTTGCATAATGCTAGCTGGCCTCTATTTGCACTCATTAGAGGCAACACTAGCTGATTGGGCTGGCATGCCCTTTTAAAGGTTGTTGTATTTGCTCTATCCTAACTATTGGTCAAAGTCCTTTTTCTATATGTTAGACACAGGACACTGGACTAATGTAATCAGTTTGGTTAAAGATTGCAGGAATGTCAGCCTTTTGTAAATATAGAGTTTCAGGGCAAGTTTCAGGGCAGTTTTTTTGGAAGGAAAGGAAGATATGAAAAGGATTTCTGAAAACACTTGTTATTATTGTGCATTCTGTCTCTGTCTGAAGCAAACTAAAAACATTCTCATGGTGTCACAGGGTGAGACAATGTCTGACAGCTGTGAATTAATATGCAGAATTATCAGTGTGTCTGATTAGGAACCTCTAAAACAAACACACAAACTGGAAGGAGAATCGAGAACTAGGAGATGACATGAAGGAGGATTTAAATAGCACAATACCGTGACCTGCAGAAGGAGAATGCTTTTGTATCAGGAAGGATCGCCACACCCTTCCTCTGTCACATGGAAAATGTGATGCAAGATTAGGATATAATACAAATCCCTAAAAGGTTATACATACAGTAATGTGTTTGCCTATTAATATAAGGAAGAGTGGTGTGTATTTTTATACAAAGAGTTTACATTTCTACAGAAGTAAACAAACAAGAACTTGCTCTAAACTAGTTATGAGGTCATATTATCATTTGTCTGTATTTTCTGTACAGTAGGTGCACTTGTAACAAATGTAGGTTTACTTGTAATAAAGGTCTACGCTCTCTCATTCACCAAATCACCAAATGTATTCATGACAATGTTTTACAGAAAGGAGATTTGCCAGGTCATCATACCCAGGATCATAACTAATGCAAGGGGCTCAGGGCAAGTGCCCTGCCAATCTTGTAGTAGGACCAAATTCTAATTGTTTACCATCAACCCAGCATGCTTTCATATGAATAGTAGGATTTAGATGGCTCAAACATGTGGAAAGTTCTCACCGGGTCATATTTGAATTTGTTTGATTAAATTGTTATGCAGTCTTTTTAATGAGGTACTCACACTGACAGGGTTCAATAGGGCATCTGTTGTATGCTGCAACTCATGAATATTAAAGGTAAACTCGGAGTCCAGGTTCACATTGTGTGGACAGCCTTTGGGGTTCTTTTTTTTCCTGCTGTTATGCAACTTTCAGCAAATGACTGCAGCACAGACTTGCCATCCGTCTCAAAAAAAAAAATTCTTCAAAGAAGTCGGTTGTCTTTCAAGTGGATATGGTTTTAGCACTAACAACTTGTTATACTAGTGGGGATGCTGGAATGAAAAGAATCAAAGAAATCCAAAAACCTGCAGATAATCAACAAGCCTTGTTAAAACAGACACTGTCTTATCCTAAGACAAAGAATCGATGCGTTCATCAAATAAACCACACCTCAAAATGGGAGAGTAACAGGTTTTGAATCAGAAACATGATGAAATATTGGACCACAAAGGATTAATGACAAAACACTTGGAATAGTGCTTGTATCTGCAGTTTTGTAAAAGGATACTTGGGGCAAGTTAATATTAAGGTAGGTTGTCCAAAAGACTCCAGAGGTTTTCATCATTCTCTGATGGAAGGTCAGACTCTTGGCCTCAGAGATGGCAGTTCACAGAAGAGTCTCCCCTTTTTTATCCATAGTTGGCAATTAGCAGAGCACTGGCGCTCGCTCCAAAGACGCCGGTGAATGATATCATTCCAGATGCCACTGAGCCTCTTGAGACAGCATGCGGCTTTTTCCAAAGCATATGCCATCTGAGCATGCATGTGTGTAGGAACACTGGTGACTGCAGCCTGCCCACAAACTGCAAAAAAAGATGGGAGCAGCTCACAATACAACAATCATTCCAAAATCAATATACTCATATGATGTGTTATTAATACAAAATAGTTGGAAAATAATAAAGGTGTGTGATGCCTCACATCAGGATCAGACATCACCGCTTCCGTTTCTCCTTTGAGCTTGAGCTGTTGTTTTTGGTACATGGAGATACACAAAACTCTTTTTTCGGAGCCTTCCCCAAACAGCTTAGAGACTGCCAGTGTTTCCTCATTGCCTTCAGACATCCTGCAGCCTCTTGCTCTGGAAGGAAGGGGCAGATAAAGGTGTGCGTGTCTCTCAGCGGACTCCAGTGGGAGTCTGATTAATTGAGTACACATCAGTGCCAGACAACAGTCAGCTTAACTGAGGAGGAGCTTCCTGTAGTTTCAAGATCATAACGAGCCGTTCAGAAGCAGGATGCAACACAAACCAAGGACACAGAATTTCAGAAGAAGAAGATTGTACAAGCCAAATAAATTATAAGGAAAATTTTTAACGTTTGTAACCTAGATACATTGGTCAGTTCTATGACGTAATCAGAAGCAACAGAGACAGACAAATTTGGAGTTAATCAGTCCGAAGATAGATGATTGAATCTTGCCTCATTTGGTCTGGCATACTGAATTTAGTTCTCTCTTCGCTATTGGTCCCCAACCCCTACTGGGCTAACACACCAGTTGGGCATAAAACAGAGGGAAGGCTGCTCTATTTTAATGGCCCTGCTTAGCAAGTGGTATTTTACAATAAGACAAGGAGAATACCAACGGTGCATTATCAGACCATTATCAGACTATTGTGCCATACATAAGATGGAAAATTAAATTAACATGCATAATAAAGCAAGTAAGAAAAGAAAGCAAATGTTAAACCACACCACAACTGCTACTGTATTTTAATAAGCTTATCTACAGTATCTTATCTTATCTACAGTAGGCTGTACAAATAATGTCAGACCCAAAAATAATCTCAAGTTAATATTTGTAGTAATAGATTTCACAGTTTTATAATATTTAGTCATAAACATAGGAGAGTTTAATAGTCAGACTCATATGTACGTTCACCATTTCGCCGTTACATAAGCGCAGCAGAAGACTGTGCCATGCTCGCCATTAAACCCAATAATAGTGGAGCCTCATGTACTGAGCGATGACACTGCTGAGAACCAGTGTTCTGCTGGAATTTTGATTAATTGTGTCATTAAAGAACACAAAAAGCTACTCAAAAACCACACACTTACTTTGGATGAATGTGAACAGTCACAGACCTACTGGACAGTGCAGACCTACTGGGCAGTGCAGACCTACTGGGCAGTGCAGACTTACTGGGCAGTAAAGACCAACTGGGCACTACAGACCTACTGGACAGTGCAGACCTACTGGGCAGTGCAGACTTACTGGGCAGTACAGACCTACTGAGCAGTGAAGACCTACTGGACAACGAAGTTCATTTTACTCAAATCTTTAGTTATATTTTTAGCTTCCAATAATAACTCTATCACCAGCGTGCTATGCCGTTTTGATTATGTTTAAATGATTAAATGTAAGCTATGTCCTAAACCTGACCATTAGAATTAGTTAATGCATTCTAGTGTTTGCACCTACCTAAACCAGACAGTACTTACCTGACAGTACAAACATTTGTACCTACATGAACCAGACAAAGTTATAATAAAAATGTGCATGTTATGACTCTGGCAACCTGAAAAGTCCAAGATTGACTTTACACATGCTCAGGCTTCAAAGAAGTGCACAATTATTGTACTGCACATGATGTACAGTATACTATATGAACATAACTAAGCAACTGTTGTACTGCCGATCTGTTAAAAAGAAACTTCATCTATGAGCATTAGATACTAAGCTAAAAGAATGTGCATTACTGAATTTTATCCTTGTGCTATAGTGAGTCTTCTTCTGGTAGGTTAAATTGCAGTGATGTTAACCCATAATCTGTGCACTGCTAATCAGTGGCGCTCTGCCCAGCAGTGACAAAAGCCTCATTCCTCATTCAAGGTTGGCTTGTCAATGAGGAACTGCACCCGTACGTCTCCTGCTATGTACATGACCAATGTAGCATCAGAGGAGTTTGCTAGCCTCCAATGTTATGTGTGCAAAGCCAGCAGTGACATCACGCATACTGGTAAGGATGGCATGTACCCTAGCTCCACAGTTCTTGTTAAAGCAGGGCTTTACCATGGAAAAAAATGCAAATGTTGCCAGTAACGATGGAATGCTTGTAGGGGCAAGGTGACACTCTAATGAGGTCATGTGGACTGTGCCCAATCATCTTTCCTTCTCTGTCTGGTGCATTAGAATGCTGTTCTTTCAGATTCTTTAAGAAGGTGCTTTGCACAGGCTCTGATGTATCGTGCCTATGGACAGCTACTCCCTCTTTCTGCTGGCTCACTCAGAGCTTTTGATTTGTCTTTGCTGAGGGCAGGAAATAGATTAGATAAACATTTTGTGCAGTCTTAGTGCTCATTAATAGTTTATGTGAATTTGACTAAATTAACTACAAATCGGTGTGACTCCGGCAAAAACAAGCCGCATATTAATGCTCAAAGAATATTTTTTTTAAATAGTTTTTATTCTACTTTGTTTCCTACTTGTGCATAAACAGAGCGTAGCTTTATGAATGCAAAATGGAATATGACATAGATGGCTTTCATAGATATAAAAGCAATGTAATCTTCACTAAACTATAATGTGCTTAGGGTAAATACCTACAGTACCACTTTGGTGCAATATTCATCTGATATTTGGGGTGAGCTGTAGTCTTGGTGGGTGAACTATATTTTGTATTATACACATCCTTTAAATGGTGTTTTAGTAAAATATATATTCATTCATCTTGAGACCATGCTGCTTAATGAGTTGATGTGTATTTTTGAAATTTGAATATGCAAATTTAAAGGAATTGTTAAATGTTAATTTCTGATGTTTCATTCAAATGGTATAATATTGTGTATTATGATGTACAATATGGTGTAATATGATGTAAAATTTCATGTAAATGGTATTTCTAAGAGAGATGTAATAATGTTGATTCATATATTCTACAGGATCTTGTAGGATTTGTGCCTGATAGAATTGAAGTTGTGATTTCCTTACTTTATAAGGTACTCTATTACTTTGTTACTGCTCTACAGATGCATATACAGGTGCCAGCCCTATAGATGCATATACAGGTGCCAGCCCTATAGATGCACATACAGGTGCCAGCCCTATAGATGCACATACAGGTGCCAGCCCTATAGATGCATATACAGGGGCCAGCCCTATAGATGCACATATAGGTGCCAGCCCTATAGATGCATATACAGGGGCCAGCCCTATAGATGCACATACAGGTGCCAGCCCTATAGATGCACATACAGGGGCCAGCCCTATAGATGCACATACAGGGGCCAGCCCTATAAATGCACATACAAGGGCCAGCCCTATAGATCCATATACAGGGGCCAGCCCTATAGATGCACATACAGGTGCCAGCCCTATAGATGCATATACAGGGGCCAGCCCTATAGATGCATATACAGGGGCCAGCCCTATAGATGCACATACAGGGGCCAGCCCTATAGATGCACATACAGGGGCCAGCCCTATAGATGCACATACAGCCCTATAGATGCACATACAGGGGCCAGCCCTATAGATGCATATACAGGTGCCAGCCCTATAGATGCACATACAGGGGCCAGCCCTATAGATGCACATACAGGGGCCAATCCTTTCCCAGTAAGCTCCACATACTCCAGCGTGAGATGCCGGTGGTCTTATCACATTTCCATTTGCCTTCTATATAAATGATCTGTTTTATAAAACTAGGCAGGTCAACTTCGACTACCCACCCTCCACATAATTAAAGCTATTGGGCTCACTTGGACAAGGAAAATATAAAAAAAAGTAAAAGAACTTAATGTTTTGGCAAATAAAAACGTTAGCTTTAATTTTTTTTTTTTTTTTTGGTAACTCTAGACTTGCACTGTGCAACAACCATTTTAAATCATTTAGGCACTGTAGATATATGATTACAAAATCATTTAAAAAGCTGTATGAGAATGGTATAATATTATTCATATCCAGAACATTTGAAAAGCAAAGTAGATACTCTGAGGAGAAATTTCTATACATTGATAGTTATGCTATAATTATATATAATGATATTACTGTTATTTATTTCAATAACTCAGTTTTTCAAAAAATACTTGAAATACCTTATAAATCATTACAACTTTTGGTGTCTGGTTTATATTTTTTTTAGATCTAAATGATATAGGTTTTTAATAAATTAAATGTTTTTTTGAGTGGTAGTGTATGTATCCTCAAACCCTCCTCTGTCCATATCTATATCTATCTATCTATCTATCTATCTATCTATATATATATATATATATATATATATATATATAGTGTGTGTGTGTGTGTGTGTGTGTGTGTGTGTGTGTGTGTGTGTGTGTGTGTGTGTGTGATATCATATTTATATATACATTTAGCACTTTGCTTGCACAGCTGATGGCCCTCAGTTCGAAATGTCCTGTTTCTTTGGAAACTGTATAATTCACTACAATTTAATTTACAACTCTTACTGCAATATTCTTCAGATAGAGAGAGACAGAGGTAGCCAAAGTTAGTGAAGCACATAAGGTTTCCAGAGAAACAGGAATTTTGTATGCAAATAAGTCCTTCATCAGCTATGCAAGCAAAGTGCTTCAGAAGTTCTCAGGAGTGAAGCTGATGATGAACTTCTGTTCAAAATGTCCTGTATCGCTTGAAACCTTGTGTATATTAATAATTCTGACTCCCTCTATATATTTTACTAGACCTTTCAAAATATCTACATCTTTTACTTTATGTCCTTTCTAATGTATGAGAGAGAGAAAAAGAGTGACTGAGAGAGAGCGAGAGAGAGAGAGATGCACAACTATATCACTCATCTTAAGGACAGGCCACTGATTTAACAACACATTAGCCCTTAGACACTGAGCTAAAACAAACCAGGACAAAAAAAAATCTATTTGTAGGATAATCAAATTATCCTACATATCTTGTTGGTTATATCATGCTGACTGTCTTTTTTTTTTTTGGAAACACATGATTTGATTTTCACCTGTTCTTTAATGCTTTCACACCAAAATATTTTTAAGACCCTGTTTACACAAAAGTTACATAAAAGGCTAGACTTTTCTGTAAGTTTTCTAATTATTTAAATTATTGGTTGACAAAACAGAAATATTTATTAATATCAGAACTTGGAAAAAAAATTACTGTGTGCAGCATTACATGTACATTTACATTTTCATTTACATTTTCGGCATTTGTCAGACGCTCTTATCCAGAGTGGCTTAAAAAGGGCTTTGTCATTTACTCATAGAATGAATACCTCCTAGCCAGTATAGTAGGTTAGAGTCCAATATACCAATGAACTAGAATACTATTGAAAAACAGGGATCAATGCTGATACCTAGAAGTGCAAAATACATAAGCTCTATTGCACTTATTGTTGTCTGATATAAACAATACCCTACAATAAATACTAGAGTTTCAGTTAGTCAACATCAGTGGTCATTTAAATATTCCCCAATGGTTATGGGAAAGAGAATGTAGAATAAAATTATTATTATTATTTCAGACTTGGTAAGCAGAAGGAGTATTACAGGTTTCGTGAAACCATGTTAAGCAGAGAGAATCCAACAACAAGAGAATAACAGGCAGAGGTCAAACACCAGCTCAAACAACAGCTCAAACACGAGCGCAAACAACAGCTCAGACACCAGTGCAAACACTAGCGCAAACACCAGCTCAAACAGCAGGGCAAACGAACTCAAACAACAGCTCAAACACCAGCTCAAACTCCAGCACAAATAACAGCTCAAACACCAAACAAAAATGGCAAACGAAATGATCTTAGCAAACTAGTTAATATAAGATGTCAAAATGTGATAATGTTTCCATCCTTGTCTCTTTTTGTTGTTGTTTTTTTTTTACAGCTCCTCAGGAGGACCACTAGGCGTTTAGGCAGACACAGAAACTGCATTTTCATGGAGTTTCTAATGGGTAATGTAGCTTGTAAAACACCAGATATATCAATGACCTTTTTTGGCACTCAGCACACTAGTACTGGCCAATGAGCTGTGCAAAGGTATCTTTAACTTGGGTCTGATCTATCTAAAAATAGAGGACCTGTGGATGAGAGATAGAGAGTTGTCATCCTCCCTTCACAGCGTGAGGGATGGAGATGATTTGTGGGTCTAACCTACTGTCTCCCCAGCTCAAGGGTGAAAATCATGCCAAATTTTATGGTTTGAGGGGAAAAAAGAAGATAATTTCATGCTTTAAGAAGCAGTGGATGAATTGGATCTCACTTGGGGTTACCCAGGACTACGGCAAGTCAAACTTGGTTAGTATCATAGCAACAATGATAAGTCATTTATAACTTTTTTCTACAGCGGCATATCGGATATGCATTCTGAAAAAGGTCAATCATAGCATTTAGTAAAATACTTATGCTTGTGTACCACTTTTTTGCATAAATTAAGATGGTTGAGTTTTATATATATATATATATATATATATATAGATAGATATTCAAAATTGCAGCGGTACACAAAGCTTCCAGAGAAACAGGATGCTTTGGACAGAGCTCCTGCGTCCACTGTGCAAGGAATGTGCTTCTGAAATTGCAGGAGAAGGAACCAGCTGATGAAGGACCTCTATGTGCTCTATTTGAATCTCTACATTTCTTACTACAGTAGTTACTCACCTGGAATCTGCTACGGATATATATATATATATAAATGTTCAGGACTGCACTCTTCTATACTCTTCTTGGGATATTGTTCCTGGACTTTGTTGGAGCCGATCTCCCAGCCCCCAGTGCTCCGCTTACCAAAGCACCCACAGCTGGCTTCACCTTTCACATCTTTTTTAGCTCTTCTTTCAGCCTTTGCTATTTCTCGGGCTTATATTTTAGTCCACAAACACACACACACATGTGTGTGTGTGTGTGTGTGTGTGTGTGTGTGTGTGTGTGTGTGTGTGTGTGTGTGCGTGCGCATTTGTGGATTAATGTAAAATGATCAGATGTTTTTAGCCATTTCATTGTGTGCATACCTTCTCATTATAAAGCAGAATTTCTTACACCATTAAGGTTCTGAGGAAAAAAACAGGAAACATTGTCCTTCGTGTTTAAAACCAAGGGCACTTTTTGGTTTAACTTTTCAGACTTCAGTATTAATAGTAACTGTCCCTCTTTTTGAACTCTCAAAAGACAGCATCATTTGATATCGCTACCCCTAAAATGTTCTAAATGTCCCAACCCAAAATAGACATCAAACCAAAGGTGCTTTAATGCACCAGAAGACTCACATCCCCTGCCAAACATCGAACCAGATGATAAATGCAGTGATCCAGTTGTCTCTGTAGTAAAACAATAACCAAATAAAGAATATAGTAAAATGTATTCCATTTTTATTAACATAAATAAAAGTATTAAATATTAATTTGTACATCTATACTTTCCATAGACAGTCAAACTCAGCCTGGCTCGCCACCTAGTAATAAGTGATGTTAATCTCCAAACTAGTAATCAGTGATGGTGTACATGTGGTAGGTTTAGAAAATATTGCAGTGTGTTCAGACTGAAGCTTCATGTGTAATTTATTCAGCATCGTTTTAAAGATCACAGCTGTATTCTCTCTGCAACCCTTTAATTGAGGACTTTTCTTTTCTCAGCATAAACTGCTGCTACTAATGCTCAGAATATAAGCACTAATGCTATTTTTGTCACCTTTGTAGAAGCCACTTAATAAGTAAAGATTTCTCACCCAGGTGTGTTATCATAAAAGTCAAAGCAAACACAGCAGTTGACATTACCTTATCTAGTTCCTATCATCTTACTTTCAGTGCTGGCAGGTAGTCTGACACAAACCGACATATATATACACAGTCCTTAACAGGATGAACTGACTGGAGTCACTGAATAAACATGTCATCTTGAAGACACTGCAGCCCCCTTGATCACCCACTTAAGAAAACAAGCAAAGAGAGCCGTTTCTTTCACGTCACTGTTTTTCCTTAGACTGGAACGTCTGTTTAGTGCCAGCTGCGTCTGGCCTTGTCTATGCCACTTCCTTCTTTAAAACCTGAATGCCGCACCTGTCCATGAGGCAAAGCAGAAAAGACTCCCCAGTAACAGTGAGGCAGAGCAAGGTCAGCTAGTCTATAACAACATCAGCTAGTCTATAGCAACATCCTTTTCTCCTTTTCTCCCAGTTCTGTTTTAAATGGCAACGCCCCACCTCCTCGCCCTGCATTCACACTGTGGGCCTCTTCAGTATATATTCAGTACCTTTAGAAATAGAACAGCTGCACCTGCTTATTAACCTGTAATTCAAGGTTTTTCTTTTTATCTTTTATCTAATTTGTAGAGTCTGAGAGACACGACTTTCTTTCTCTCCATTCCCCATTGAATGCATCAGAAAGACTCAAGATAGCATAACAGTCGGTCATGTCCACGTCAGCTTTCTGCAGAACTCCCCTTTCCCACTGATGCTCCGAATCTCCGAATCCCCATTCTGGTTGTCAGCTGGCATGGCCATACTTAAGAACCCAGAGCACTATGAAGAAGAGCTATTTCCGCCTCAGGAGAAGAAAAGGTTAGGCTCGGCTTAACCACTAAGTGATACGAGAGAGATAAAGAGAGGAGGCAGGAAAAACAAACAAAACTATTGCAGAATTCCAGTACAAACACTGACCTCATACAGTTCCACAGTAACATTTCAGTAACATGCCAGAATTACATTTTGACTCACATGCCAATTTTATTCTCTTTATCATTATGATATGCTTCAGGGCTACCAATGCTGAATAATTCCTATTGATTCCAGATATAAAATGTCAAACTAGTGTCCAAGCAAAAATCTCACTTACTTAATGTCTAGCATTTTGCAGCCTATTTTAGCTATAAGAAAAATGCCACATAATATTGCATTTCAAGTAGTATAATAGTTACAGCTTCATACTCACTGACCTGCAATGAACCGAAAGGCTTTTATCAGTTATGCATTTTCCCTTTTAAGCATGAAACAGTTGTAAGTGAAGGAAGCCATTGTGAGCTATGCAGACGCAACATTGACATTATTTGATTTGATTGTAATCACCAGCTAAGCTCTGACTCAAACTGCAGAGTGGGCAAAGCCACCAGCAAATTGTTTTTCACACTGTTGTTGGAGTGGCGGCTTCCCTGCAGCCCTGGATAAGCTCAGCTTGAGTGAATTTTGTAAACACAACTAGGTCTGTTTTTCTAGGTCAAGCTGCATGGTTAATGCAGAAAAATCATCAAAGCAAATTATTCTGTATTCTAGCAATGGGTGTTATGTTTAACAACCTCGCAGTTTGAACCATATACATTTGGCCATACACTACCCACTTGCACATTATAGTTCCCTAATTTACATACCCTCGTACCTGGACATGCCTAATATGTCGTGATGTTACTGAGCCTCAACCCATCTCAGCTGCCATGGCTACTCCCACCACCCCTGATGTCCCCTGCTGTAGCCCACCACACCTCCACACCAGCCAACTACTTCTCCATTACCTTTGATAGATGTTCTCTTGCAGGATGGGTTTCAGACACGTGCACACCATGGGGAATAGACATTAATTGCTTATTTTATTTTTAGTTATTTTTCTCTTAAAATTGTTACTATTGTGGTGACCGTTGTCGGCCAGAGGAGGAGGGGCCCCGCTTTGAGTCTTGGTTCCTCTCAAGCTTTCTTCCTCATGCACTAGGGAGTTTTACCTTGCCACTGTCATGGTTACCTTGCTCACTGGGGGCTTAGACTTGGACATTTGTAGAGCTGCTTTGTGACAACAGCTGTTGTAAAAAGCGGTTTATAAATAAATTTGATTTGATTTGATAATTTGACTTAAGTGCTACACATAAAAATAAATGACAATACACATTTCAAATCATGTGTAAATTTTGTGCATTATGTTAACTAACTTGACTAGAAGCCATGTGACTTCTTTAGCAAGGTGTGATAAAATGTGACAATTCACTGTAGCACCACTGTCTGTTTTCAGTCCATATTTGGGAATGTGGGGCAGATGTTAATCAGCCAATCAGCTCTAAATACAAGGACAGCTTCCACTGGTATGTTTTAATAGCCAAATCAATGCAATGATCTAAAGTGGCTTTCTACTAAATGATAGTGCACGTCAATGATATTTCAGGTATGAATACGCTGTTTAGTAGTATTCTGGAGCACAGACCTGATTCATCTCCTAAGAGACTATCTGGTGAGGACTTTGTTCCTAAATGTGTGTGCCTCAGGGAGAATAAATGCTATCATTGTTGGAAGACTTTGCTGGAGCATTTGCATAATGTTCCCCTTCAGTGCCTGCGGCTCAGGCCTGGGTGAGATGGAGAGGATAATGCAGCCCTAACGCTCAGGGTACCTGCTTTCTTACCTATGCTTGAACTACGCGCTCTCCACCATTTCATGGTGACCTTACTGCAGTAGTTCTTTTGATCATATTTAGCAATCATGTCCATGCACAAAACAAAGCTGCACATGATCCACAAATACACATGAATAAAACACAACATACTGCCAGATTTGAAGTTCTAATATAAGCATGTTTTGTCAGAAGAAATAACAATTACAGATAAAAATCTAAATATTGGTATTTATTAGATACCCTAGAAAACGTACCTGGGCCTAAAACCAGGTGTGACATAGTTCAATTCTCACTTTGGTTGTGATAATTCTAGTGATTATTTCAACCAAAAAAATGTCATTTAAACATTTGATGTAAATGTTTCTTTTATTCCATGTGAAATATCAGTTTTTGATGTCAAATACATAGTTTGGGAAGCATTAAGCCTTCATCAATTAAGAATGAGATTATTTAAACAGATTTCTGCTCTTCTTAAGATATGAATTTCAGAAGATTCAGTAGTGTTTCCATGTTATTAGTACAAATCAGTATAGTGTGGCGCTCACCCAAAAACAACAAATAATTTAAGTAAGAAATATTCCAGAAGGAAGATTCAAGGAAATCAAAGCTGGTGAACTTTATTTGGTATTTGAGACAAAAAATGAGTTTCACCAGGGACATGCAATTTTCCATGTGAGTGTGTCCATCTGTTTCTCTGCTTATCTTCACATGTAGGAGTAGCCCTCTAGATACCTGACACTTCAATAAAGGAATACTTTATATACTAATTTGGCAGAGCATGAGTGAAAGCCAGCTCAACAGGCTTGCATTCATTAATATTAACTCTAGCATTTTCAGGGGAAATATTCTACACTAAAAAATATCTCTAAGATTGACAAGGCTGGATGACCTGGATTGACCTGGATTGACCTGGATTGACCTGGCTGACCTGGACTGACCTGGATGATCAGTTAAAAAGAGCTCAGTGGGTGAATCAGAAACATGACAAACGATCAAAATTAAGAGTACAACAATGCACAGTATATTGATCATATATCATTATTAATGATAACTATCATATAACATCATTATTGATTATATCATACAAATGCTTTCTTTCATACGCCTTAAGAGTGTACACGGAAATAAATTCACATTCAATGAATGTCTTAACATTCATAAGATGTATTAATGTTCATTAAACTTTCATGCATCTATGAAATTTAAACAATTGCCAAATATCAAATAACACTGATCACCTGATGGAGGTTCACACCTCAGAGAGAGAGAAAGAGCATAAGGTATATCTCCATCATTTTTGACTGTGTAATGACTCAAGACCACATCCCATGACAACCTACCACAGCTCAACACAGTCCACTACAAAAAAACACAACCTTCCACAACTCACCTCAGCCCAGCACTGTTCATCAAAGTCCACCACATTCCACCACAGCATACTACAGTTCACTGCAGCTCACTACAGCTCACCATAGCTAACCAGAGTTCATCACAACTCACCACAGTTCATCACAGTTCACCCAGACTACCACAGCTAACTTTGGCTCACCACAGTTCACCATAGTTCAGCATAGCTCACAGCACTCATGCAAACATCTTTTTTAAACCTTCTGTTTGATTACATGAGGTGAGCCTGAGATTAGTTATATTTCATTAAACGGCCTGCTCATAACCATCCCTGTTGAGAGTGGGAATGAGTTCAATTACTGCATCTGGTAGTCACAGCTCTATTGTGTTTTTTAAGTCCTTTCAGAGCTGTATTTTTGCAGTCGAGAGCATTGGATCATCTCTCAGTCCCTGGTGCGTCCAGCCTGTGCTCTTTCTTGGCAAGCTGTGGCATTTGTGGCATTGTGTATGTCTGGTGGGGGGGGGGGGGGGTTGTACACATGCTTGTGGGTGGATGGTGTGTGTATGGGTGTGTGTAGGCCAAGGGTAGGGGCTGCCAAAGAAGGTTCTTCTTGGCTGAAGGATCTTTTCTCTCCACTGAATTGTGAGGTGTAGCAATTTGGCTTTACTGTGGATTGGTGAGTAAAGCTCATAATGACAAGTAGGTATTTGCAGTTCACCTTGGGATATCCTTTGCTTCTCTTCTATTCTATGATATTGTTTTCTCCTATCTGGGCATGAAGGTCCACTCTACAGCCTGTACGCCTGCAGATAAGTGAACCTAGTATACAAACGTCACCTGTAGTAGTTTTATAATGACCATCAAAGTTGGGTTTTTTAAGAAGAAGACGTTTCCAAGGGCATAAAAATGTGGTGGGTGTGGGGAGGTAAAGCCCACAGGTACCCGGTCCACAGGTACTGGGTCCAGAGGTATCCAGCCCACAGGTACCCGGTCCACAGGTACTAGGTCCAGAGGTACCCGGCCCACAGGTGCCCGGCCCACAGGTACTGGGTCCACAGGTACCCGGCCCACAGGTACCTGGCCCACGGGTACTGGGTCCACAGGTACCCAACCCACAGGTACCTGGTTCACGGGCCCTGGGCCACAGTGACTGAGCCCCCTACAATTCGAGTTGGGCCCTTTCCATTGGGGCTTATGCTATGCATCCATGATTCACAAATCTTTAACTTAACAATCCCAGACAGCCATTTTAAACTCTAGAATTCTAAATTGTGAAAGTAAGTCCATTCAAATTTCAATTTAAATTAAATTCCAATTAAATTATAAAAATATGCCTGTCATTTAGTAATGGTTGTCAGGAAAATGATTTCCCAGTTTTGTGTTCATGTAATATGATGTAAATTAATTGTGATCCAAATAGTTTGTCTAACAGATATGTTTAGGTCAAAATTAAAAGGGGCTTTGACTTGTTATGTATTCTGGTCATAGCTGTGAAGGCGCTAAGTAAATTCAACCATGAAGGCAGAAATGTGTGAGCAGTTAGTTGAATTATACAGGCCTCCTAAACCGGATGCTTCCTTACGAATACAGCAGACTTAATGGATTGGCTGTTCTGTCACCTGCAAATGCCAGAGAGTGGAACTGGTACTTGACGTTTATCATAGATGCAAGCAAGCAATTTATGTTCCACAACTAGCCAATTTCTCAATTCTAATGAATACAGTTTAGTTTTGTCTACTGATTTTTTTTTCAAAGGTACATAATGTTAAGCGGAATATAACATCAAATAATATCCAGTGTTTGTGACTCTTTGTTTGGTTTGTTGCTGAGGTTAGTATGTAATATCCAAAAATGTTTTTAAAATAAAGTGCTCAAAATTGTGGATCTACTTCCTACCCTGTTACTGAAAGCTTTTTATCAAACAATTTGTCCAGTGGTTGGTGAGTTCATAAATTGGTCTTTGTCAACAAGTGCTGTACCAACTCTCTTTCAAATGGTCATTTTAAAGCCCATGTTAAAGAAGCATGTCCTTGATCCCCCTCCAACCCACAATTCCATGCATCTGTGAAGGAAGGCGTGGCTGTGAGTGAGGGCCAGAGCATGGAGCTGTGAGTGAGGGCCAGAGCATGGAGCTGTGAGTGAGGGCCAGAGCATGGAGCTGTGCGAGCATTTTCATAACTGTGGATTTCCTAAAGATGACACAGATGCTGCCTTTGTTTTGCCATTGCAGGCTCAAAGTTAATTAACAGGAACTAATGAAACAACAAAATTTCTCATAAGAGATTGTTTAAAATGTTGAATATATTAAAAGAAAGCAGTTTTCTTCCATACAGCACTAACAAATTCACAGACACATAAAATATTATTCATCTAATCTAATGCTACACTGTCTAATCTACTACTGCAGAGATGTGAAGTATATGTTCTATACAGACTGCATAGCAAATGTGACAGTGTTTGTTTCAGTGATTGGGAAAAGGAAATGGCCTAGAACATTTCCCTATTAGTCTTTTCTGTGATTGCCTAGCAGTGGAGAGATAGATTTACCTGAAAACATTTGCACCAATTCACTAAGAGATCACATGATTTGCTGTGAATAATTAAAGAGTCCATTAGAAGAACAATATGCTCAGTGTTTAAAGCTCGATTGGAACCATTTGCATTTTTGATGCTGTGCAGAGTCATGTGACCTGCACTGAAATCTGTTGTGTTAAGTGAAATATGATGTGATGGTTTGTGATATATGGAATGGAATATGTTTATATATATGGAATGTGTTGTTTTATGGAATATGTTGTGTTAATTTGTCAAATACACAGTATAACTCACAGTGAAATGGTGGAAGTTTTAAAGGAGTTTACTCGCCCTAATATCAGTCAGAGATTTGAGGTGAAGGCAGGCTTGTCTGGGAATTGAACCCGGGACCTCTCACACCCAAAGTGAGAATCACACCTCTAGACCAACAAGCCTTATGTGGTCTGCCTGGATGTCATATATGCAATTAAGAACACTGAAAAGATATTTTCAGAAGATATTATCAGGTTTTCTGTGTCCATCAGATCGCAGCACTGCAGAATAAACAAATTAAATATTCTCTGTTTAATATTCTGGAACAGTGTAAGGGGTAGGGGTGTGAAGACACAGCCTATAGTGGGCTGTGTTAGCTCAGTGTGTAAGGTACTTGGCTAGTAATCAGATGGTTGCCAGTTCAAGCCTGACCACTGCCAAGTTACTACTGTTGGGCAAGGCCCTTAAATGAAAACTACACTTAAGAAAACCAGGCCAAAATAACTTTAGACATGTGATGGAATCCACAGTTGGGCCCTTCTGTAAGGCTTTTGGTTGTAGGGATGCTGTGCAATGGCTGATCCTAGCTTGCAAAAAAGCTGAGATATGTGAAGAGAAGCATTTCATTGTACTGTACACATATGCCCAAATAAAGGCATTCAATTTGGCCTAGATCTTAATCTAATGAGTCATACTTGAAGATGTCCCACCACAGATGGGTGGAAAGTAAAACATGTGTCTTTAAGAGCCATGGTGAGTATTCTAAGACTGCTTTTAGTGTTGTTGTTTTTTGTTTGTTTTGTTTTTTCATGATTCCCTGTTTTACAACTCATTGCTGCTGTAGTTTAATGGCGCGTGCTTACTAGAATGTCTGTGGCATGAGAAACAGGTCAGAAAGATCACCAACAGATGGAGTAGACGGAAGTTAGGTTAGAAAATGCTAGAATATTCTTTTAAGCAGTGCATGACCACTCATCTGCCCACAGAGTTTATTTAATGTAGGCTCTTACGGACACAAAGTGAAAACGGAAAATAGGGTCTGTACCTGAATTTTAAGAAATCAGGTACATAGTGTTTAGAAAAGCCTTTAGTTCTAGACTGTCAAAGTGAATATCAGAATTTATCCATTTTCTCTACTTGTACAACTAGAAAACTACATGTACATGTCACAGGCATGGAATGTGCAGGGGAAAAGCAGGAAGCAATTGTGAGTGAAACAAACAAAAACAAAAACAAACGTAAAAGTGCACTAACAGGAACAGAAAAAAAAAGCCAACGTAACATACAATGGCCAAAAATGGTTACAAAACAAAACAGCTAATAAAGGATACAACAACTATAATAACATAACACAATAACACAACAGCTGTAATAACATAACATAATAACAGAACAATCATAATGACATAACAGCATAATAATCCAGTAACTATAATAACACAGCAACATAACACATCTGTAATAACATAACAACATAATAACACAACAATCATAACATAACAGCATAATAACACAGCAACTATAGTAACACAACAACATAATAACACAACATCTGTAATAAAATAACCTAATAACACAACAATCATAACAACATAACAGCATAATAACACAACAACTACAATAACACAACAACATAATACACACTGTCACTGTACAGTTACCACAGATAATTTATTACTGTCCCAAATATACAGGTCATTTGGATGGAGAGATGTTTCCACTACAAAGTCATAATAAAATGCTGAGTAACACAATGATACACCTAGTCTGTCATGTTTTCATTAACATGAAAAATACATTCATCATCTTTGCAACCTCGGACACTTGCTAAGATGATACAAATTTAGTTTCCAAAATGATTATGGATATGCTAGCTCTTATCCCTTTTCATATGCTGATTAATGCTTAATGTACTTAACTTTCAAATCTGTTTTAAGAGAAGGTGTCATACAGTACAAAAACCTAATATAGTAGAAATATAGTACAATAATATAGTACTAATATATGTAGAAATATAGTACAATAATACATAAATAACTTACACCTAAAATCTACATTTAATACTGACTATTCACAGCAAATTCTTACAAGCTCGTATAGGAAAAGGAAGCATTTACTTTTTAGATTATAGGAAATTAATTTTTCAGTATTATTTTGTAATGTATTTTGTATGTGCTGAGGGATCTACAGTTCTGCCCTTGATTTAAGGTCATTCCGAAGATTTGAGGTGCTTTTTATCCAATGTCAACAAAGTGCTGGTAAAGCAATTATATTCCAAGTCTACTCCATCTGGGTGTGGTTTGACCTCATTAATGTTTCATCACCCACATCTGAATCACACTGCTAACGGCTTCTTTTGGCAGCGTGTTCTGTGACACAGCCGTTCTGTGCACCCATTGCAACCTAACTTTGGGCTAAACTCTAACCTCAGGTAATGGCTTTTCTTCTCCTCAACATGGAGCCAAGTGAATGAGCACTCCAAACAACTTCTCTGAAAGGGAAGAACCGCTAACACCAGCTTTAGGGCGAGGTGCCTTATCTGAAGTTCAAGACCACCTGAACTGGACAGACTGGGTGGAGTGGCCATTACAAATTGCTGCCCTTACTGTTTTGTTTCTTTGCAGCGCAAATCAGCTGTGTCTCCCTGTAGGGAGGAATAGGATTATTAGGAGCCTAGCCTGGAGCAGCCTGAGCCAAGCACACAGGCACACAGTGGTGGCAGAATTATAATAAAGGTTTTTAACTTTCCCTACTTTAGTGAGCATGTTGAAGTAGGAAAAAAAAAGCACTGTCATGGCTGTCAGGCTGTTCTCTACCCGCAATCTGTTCACACGTGCACCCCCCCCCCCCCCACACACACACACACCTCCACTCCAATGAATTTTGAATTAGTCTTTGAAATTGACTATCTAAGAGCTGCATTAGAGCACTACATAGCCAGCGGTAGGAGCAGCTGTGGAACCAGTGCAGGCGTCTTGAGAGATGTGAGGGGAAAATGTGACTGAAGCTGATATGGAGCTTGTGTGTATCCTCATCTAGAGTTCTGCACCACCAAGACTTTTCAGTGTGATTCATTAACATCTCAAGTTTCAAGTTTGGTTTGTTTGTCACATACATAGTCATACACAGTATAACTCACAGTGAAATGGTTGCGAATTATCTCGTTAAATCTGCTGGTGTTTGTTGTAAACCTACATAACACTACGCTATCATAACCATGTGCTCGTATTCTCAAGAAGAAAGAATTCAATTAGGCAAACGATTTAGGGAATCTGACCAGGAAAATAAAGAGTTTGTGGCTATAAACAAAAGCGGCTCTTTATTTGAGTGGTCATTTTAATTAAGTAAACATCCAACTCTCAGCAACATACCAGTGATTTAGCAGTAGTGAGTCATGGCAATACGTTCAGTAGATTAATCAAGACTTTTCATTTTCCATGTAAATAAGATTTATGATGGTTTATATTCCAGTAAAATGGTTTATAATCCAATGAATTCTATTGTTTTTCACTTTATTTGGAGTGTCCAAGCTTATATATGTAGATGTTAACCTGAGAAGTCACTGAACATGTAAGAGGTATAATACATACCATCTTAGCATACTCAACAAGCTATTATAGAAATGCTGTTAACATGCTGTAATTGGATTTTAACTGAATTTTGGGCAGGGCTCGGATCAGGATTAGGGCCACGCTGATGATTAGGTTTTGGGTTGAGGTCAAGGTTAGTGGAGTTGATGTGAGGTCTGATCGCTGGTGTCTCACCCTTGAACTGTTCCACTTGTGAGTAAACTTGACTGCAACTGTCCAATTCCAAATCTCCTCTGATTCAGAGGAGAATAACCTTTGTTGAGAGTTTGTTAATTATCTAAAGAAGAATCAAAATAGTTACCACATTATCTGAACTGTAGCCTTTGAGGGATCAAGTTTTGTCCATCCACTCATTTAATCCAGTTCATTTAATCCAGTGCTTTAGATGTGTTAGCTATACTCAGATCCTGCTTTATAAGGTAAACTATCTAGCAAATGCCTAACCTGAATTTTAGTTAGCACTCATATGTGGATAGTTTTCCTCAAGAGTTGTTTTGAATTTTATTCAACACAAATAATTAATTACAGTCACAGTAAGAATACCAGAGATGCACAGAAGGCATTCTTGGAGTTGTTTTCCACTAGCACTGTAATTTTCTCACAAGCACAGGCAAAATAAATAAATAATCATTTGTCAATGTGAGTCACGAGTCAAGATGGCAAGCTGAGATTAGCTGTGCCTTGGAGGCTGGTGAGTCCATGTTTGCACTTCACAAGAAACCTCCCCATAAATACCAGGCAATATCGACCTCTGGCCAGATGTTATCACTTATTCAGTAGGGTAGGCATACAGAGGTTGTAATCGATAACACTATAGCTTGCTGGGTGTCGCCACTCCCGTCGATAATGACCTCCGTGGATTTTTCTCTAGCGGAGCAATAATGTTTCCGCTGATAGAGGGCCAGCCGTAGAAGAGCAGCAGCTTATGGGAGTAAACACCCTGTCAGCACTCGCCTTGTGTGTTCAGCACTCGCCTTGTGTGTTCAGCACTCGCCTTGTGTGTTCACCACTCGCCTGGTGTGTTCAGCACTCGCCTTGTGTGTTCAGCACTCGCCTTGTGTGTTCACCACTCGCCTTGTGTGTTCAGCACTCGTCTTGTGTGTTCAACACTCGCCTTGTGTGTTCAGCACTCGCCTTGTGTGTTCACCACTCGTCTTGTGTGTTCAGCACTCGCCTTGTGTGTTCAGCACTCGCCTTGTGTGTTCACCACTCGCCTTGTGTGTTCAGCACTCGCCTTGTGTGTTCGAAAGCAATTCATCCAAGAGTTAACAATCCTCTTCACGGGCTCTCTTTCAAGGGTACTCTAATTAATGGCAAAGACACAAAAGCACCCAAATACTTGGGTTTGGAGAGATTTCTCACTTTCTTTGGGGAATTTAACAATGGCGCTTTTATACACAAGCACCAAAGCCATTGCCAAAAGCCAAACCCTCTTTGGCACTTGTAGAGACAATACACTTTCCCCTGCAAATCGAGCCACGGTAGTGTTCAATCTGTAGCTGTGTCATGGAATGGGGACATGTTTTATTAGACATCACATGCTTGGGGTTACAGAGAGGAAACAGCACCCAGTACCTAAGATCATTAAAGTGTTTTCAATTCAATGCACTTATCAAAAGCAGCATACTGAATATACCAGGAGTACTGTAAACTCTGTGGCTGATTCAGACAATGCCTACGTGGTACTAGGAACTACCTCAGAGAAAAACAGCATTTTTCTTTTCCATGCAGAACTGAGCTCTGTGGCATTTTTAACAATCTCACTAAAGAGTAGGGGTAAATCCTCTAAACAGGCACATGCAGGATATTAGGCCTTTGTGTCTGCATTATTGAGCACATGGCAACATAACCACACCATTACAGCCATCAGGTACGCTGGGGCTTGCCTGACATGCCTATAAATTGCACCACTGCAGTAGTTCACTCGGAAAACTCTGCATGCAACAAACCACAAACCACGTTTGCATCACATGTTAAGTGCACAGGGTGTTTCAAATTTGTGGCCAAATTTATTCTGATTGTAGGAAAATGCTCTTTAAACTAAGCATCTCTTTTCTCCCCTCCAGAAGGAGAGGCATCTGTTGGCAGAGATATTATAGAGACGGATGTCTCGAGGCTGCAGCTGAACTAATCCAGTTTGCTTTGGTAGTGACAGAGGGGCCAGCACTCCAACATGCTGAGGGAGATTCAGATGAGCAAGGAGTTCTCTCCTGCCTCGCTTCTTTAGACTGGAGGTCCCAGGCGTGAACCTCTCAGGAAAACACACAGTTGCCAAGAATTGTTATTGTAACTCTTTCTCTGAGCAGAATAACTGGAATAAATGGGTCTAAAAAGGTAGCCTGTGTGTGTGTGTGTGTGTGTGTGTGTGTGTGTGTGTGTGTGTACTGGGGGTCACGGGGTGCATGGAGAAATCTCTAGCTACTCTGTGACTTCAGCTCCTGTATCTGAATTGCCCAGAAACTTCAAGTTGCTGACACAACTGAAGTTCTTAGGTAAAGAAACGCCCATGAAATTCAACTTAAAGAAAATCGCAACTAAGCCCAGTGCCTTTATCTACAGCACACAGCAAAAAAAAAACAAAAAAACCACATATCTCCTCCCTTGCTGTATCCCTTCTCAGAAACAAACGATTTTAAGTCTTTCAGCACTGACAGAATAATAGTACTGTGGGCTTATGCATGGTAGAGACCAATGCATTGTATAAATGATATATGAAATAGTATCATATTTGTGTAGAGCTTACACTAAGATTCATGTACATAGCTCCTTCTACCATCACGCAAGCGTATTAGCCAAGATCTTTTGAAAATATGTATTATATTTCACTGGTCCATAACTTTCATACTGCAGTAGTCTCTTCTAAATTAAAATTATTTGGCCAGAAATATATTGGGTTTATTTTTTCTAATTTAATGAATGTCTTGTTATATTGCATAATTTCAGAAACTGTCAAATTCTAAGATCATTAAACTTTCCTGATTCTTATATATGTTTAATCAGATTATTGGGAAAAAATATTTTTTCAGGGGAAGAATTTTTTTTTCCAGTCTGTAAGTTTATTTATTTTTTTCTGCAAACAATATGAATTTATGAATCTAAGCATAAAACATACTATAGTATATGCCTATTGCATAATATGTTCATGCTGTCATATCAAAATATTTCCATGATGAGTCATCAGTTAGGTCCGTGAAAAGCGGCCGTGTCCAGAACAAAGGGCTCCAGTCCTGCCGCTTGCCAATGAAATCAAATGGCATGTTCAGTTTTAGCCTGGATCATCCATACTTTACCATGAGCTTTCACCAGAGTAGTCCAGGAAAAAGTCTAAAGACAAAGCTGGAATGATGGAATCATGATGTGATCTGATGGAAAAATGCAGCCTGACTCAGCCCCCATAGACTGGATGCTTATAAATATCAACTCAGACTTCTGTCAGTATAATGACTCCAATTGTAAAGACAAGAATGACGCTGTTGTTTTCTGACACCTGAAAAGTCACACACACACACACACACACACACATACACACACACACACACACACACACACTCACACACACACACACACACACACTCACACACACACACACACACACACAATCACACACACACACACACACACACACACACACATACACACACACACACTCACACACACACACACACAATCACACACACACACACACACACACACACACACACACACTCACACACACACACACACACACACAACGTCCTGTCCTGACATATTTTCAGTGCAGTCTCAAAGGAAGATGGATGCTTCACTCTGGTTCAGTCGATGGTGAGATTCCCTTGGCCATTGTCACCGTTTATTTTGCGGGCACTTTATTTTTGAAGCTATGCTATCAGTGCTCATGAGACTTTTATGGTAAATTGCAATATAATTTGTTTCACATTATATTCACATATCACTGATTCAACCCTTTGTAAAGTCTGTCAAAGAGCAATTTAGTGACCAAAATGAATGTTATTCAAGACAAACAGGAATGGGATTTAACGAGGAGTGTTTCCCAGGGAAACCTACCCCATTTATATCATAGAATGAAGTTATGTGGTTTACTCTAATAATAGAATGCATGCTGAGTCATTATTCAATACAGACAGCCTTTAACATAACTACCGTACACACAGTAATTGCATTACATTGAGATTTTGGTCTCCAATCACCCCAACTTATGCAAAAGAAGATTATTAAAATTAGGTTTTAAAAAAGCACATCTTCAACTGCACCAGGAACTGGACTATAGCCTTAAAGGAATATTCACAAACACTGGCTGTGAGTTATAATTTCTATGGCCATTTCTAATCATTTCCATTATTTACACTACTAATTTCTCTCACTAAGAGGGAATTCGTTATTTATTGCTTTGGGAGATGATGTGGGGAGAAGTGGAAACTGACTGGACAGTTTCTCATCGATAATGGCGAATAGTCTTAATTACACAAGGACTCATGGTTCACCATTACATGACAGAGGTATTACCTGAGATCCCCACAGTGCAAAAGTCTCAACAGTGTTCACATTAATCTCCCCTCCCACAGGAGGTCTGTCCAATGGGATCATATTCCATAAACCTTGCAGATAGGCTAATGCATAATAATTGGCCAACTTAAGAGCTGAAACTCAGAGGCGGTTAACCAGAAGCATGGAAGAGGAAATTCAAGTAAACATACAGTTAAGGAGGCAGAATGAAGTGCTGAAATAGGTATGTGTTAGTTAAGATGAAGGAAACGAGTAAACATCTGCCACCTCTGCTTTCAGCTCAGCAACATGCCAATATTATGGATCAAATATATTAGAAAACTTCAATAAAATCAAGTTTTAAATTATTAAAATTTTGTTGGTGAAATTAAACCAGCAAAAACATTTGATATTCCCTGTGACATTTATATTTTAAGTATTTGAATACTTCTCCTAGTGAACTTTACAAAAATGGAAATATTTCCAGTGCTACACACTTTGTAAGAGATTGTGTTTATACTCATTTTTGTTTTGATGCATTTGGCAAGGGGGGGGGGGGGGGGGTTGTTCAATGAAGAACAAATCACGTTGACCACATGTTATAGGGGGACCATGGAATAGTACTGGGTCTCCTTGTGCTGTTGGAATGTGTAAAGGGTCTTGAGACTTTAGTTATATCTGATGGGGTTCCACAGCTTCTAAGAAGGCTTCAGTGGGTCTTAATGGCAATTTCAGTACCCATGTTGCTAAGAGTCACAGGGTTGAGTACGAAAATAAATTACATTCATGGCTTTTCATAGTGTTACATGAATACAGGCATCAGTCTTAGAGACTGAACTGTACCGATCAACAGTGATGGACCCCCAGATTAGGAGGTTCTGCCGTAAAATCCCCTGAGTCTTTGTGTCTGGCCTCATGACACTAGAGAAGGTTGAAGGCTACTTACACCACCAGGAAAGGTGAAGCTATAAACTGGCCTTGCGGGGAGGAGGTCAGCCGAAAGTCCAGTGCACATCCAAGAGAGTATGATATGCATGCTAGTAAAACCAGCAAAGGACACCATTCCAAGGCCTGTTCATAAACTGGGAGCCCTGGAACTGCAGCAGAAGGACTACAGCCCTCAGTAACATTTGCTGCACTACTGTATGTGAAGGTACAGGATGTGTGTCAGTTTTGTATCGTAACCCAGCATTCTGTAATGGTACAGAAAATCACTGCAGCTCATCTCATATTCAGGACATTCTAAACAAAGATCTCCTTTTAACTTAGACATCCCAGTTATCCAATCATGGTATTGCTCTTACACCTTCAGTTGGTCAGAGGATTTATTTATGCTTTATTGAGACACTAACCAAACTATTTAATGACCGTTTCTACCCCCAGGCAGATTGAATCCTCAACTAACATCAGTGACACTTAGTGGCTGAACTTTTTATTGCACTGTCTTCTGTTTTCACCTGATGTTCACTGCCTGATGTTAATGTTGTTGAAGCAAATACTGCATTAATCACAGTATTTCATGAGCCTTCATGTGGATAATGATATATTTTTTCAGTGCTGTATGAATTGCTTTTTGCTGTAATTATTCTAATTATTTATTATTCATTATTATTAGCTTTTGTAGCTTATGTGAGTTCTTCAATTGAAACACGTTATATAAAGCTGTTTTCGAAGTTGATAATGCCTTGTGCGGAACTTGGCCTGGGGCCCAATCCATCATACTCTGGCTCAGTCTTGGCCTCACCTGGCTGCCTGCAGAAGGGCTTTCTATCGGTGAAATTGGAGCAATTGTAAATCCCAGCACTTCCTTTGCCCACTGTATCAGCACACGTTATTCCCAGAAAACCACAACAAATGGTAGAGAATGGACAAGCTGGGAAGCAGAGGGAGCCAATCTCTCTATGCAGCACAGAACTGATCCAGATGCCACAGTAGGCAGTGAACCTGAACCCAGAAGAACCCTCAAGAGAGCCGATCAGTTGGGGCACAAGGTCCAGTGTTCCATACGTGACGGTGAACAGCTTCTTATTCTACTGGAATAGACACTTTTAAATGAAGACCGAGTGTGACAGAAGGGAGCAAATTTACATCCATTTCTCACTGATTTACAATATGTTTGGCAGCTGTTATACTTAATGAAGAGATGAACCTTTCAAAGTTGCTTCATGAATACAGAGCATTTAAAAGAGCATGCTCCCATTCTCAGACCAGTCTCGGTCCCATTCTTTTTGCTCTTGCCCTAGATAGTTCATTTTTTCTCATCTTCAGCCATTGTGCTATGACTTATGTCATATGGCACTGCAGAAATAGTCTGTTCAAAAACAGGCCTACCATTAGAAATAGACTTTATATATATATATGGTTACATTTTATAAAGTCTTTAAAATAATGCCATTTATTTGTTTGACCATTTTCAAATTTACTTCAGTACTGAAGTATCAGAATTTGTCCTTGATGTTTTGATTCCTCACATGTGAAGCATCTCCAACACCATATACCCACTTGTTTATCTTTTTCCTCTTCACACAGTACCCTCCACCCAGCTACATGAGGGCTTTGCAGTGAGGCTTTGCCACAGTAACCTTCAGAAACGCCTGAGATCCAAACATGTTCTGAGCCCCTGGATGGGTTGGCTGTGATCACATGAACTGATCGCCGGTGTCACACACAGCAGCCCTGTGTAACAGACGCCAGGAGGTGGAGCCTCACGGCGGCGGTAAAGACAGCTGTGAGTCAGGTCACATTCAAATGTAGTCAGTGGGTTATAATTAAGAAGGATAGAACTTCTGAATCAGAGTGTAAACAGCAAGGGGTTCCTTGTCAGGCCAAATCACAACTCACCCCTCTACTTTATCCACTCAACACTACTGATACGACGGACAGCGGCTCATTTCAGTGAGCTGGACTCAAAATTCATCCACAATTACACATTGTGGTAATGATGAGGAGAATAGTCGTCTGATCCTAAGTTATCTCTGCGCTCAGGTTTCTTCCTTGACACATATGGGTTATTCGTTTCTCATGAGAAGAAAAGGGGGAAACCTTGGACACCTGTGACTGGATTTACTGACCACAGCTTGGCCAGGTCTTCTGGGTCATTCATTTTTTAAAGGGCATAGAAAGGTTAAAGCCATCTCACCGTCACCAAAAGAGCAAGACTTGTCATATTAGCTCAGCTGGCAGGAGGTGGTGTATTGGTCTTTCTTTAAGGAGAATCCCTGCACTCATGTAAAAAGCTTATCTTTAAAAAAAAAAACTCCAATTTGTGTTGAAGAGGAGTCAAATGCAACATGTTTTTTCCTAAGATGAGTTTTAATAACATCAAGACACTTCTATTAATGTTATAAAGTGTTACAAAATCTAAATTTAAAAATGTGTATTTATATTATGGCTGGATTGCAATAAATGAAGACTGTGCAGGCTATAAGCCCTGATACCATACAGAGAAGGAAGATATTTCCATAATTAAATTACCAATTACATTTATTCAACAAATACCATGTGAAAATACCAGCACGTTGGCTGCAACAGGTAATAAACAGGACCCGTGAGAGCTGTCTGTCTCCATGCATACACAAGAGCTGCTTCTGATCAATGCAGCTGAAATATGATGAGACAGATGTGTGTATACAACAGTGAAATTTGTTGACGGGCAACAATTACATATTGAAATATCACCCCATTCACCTATAAGCTTTACAAACTGTTGTCCTTTTTGGCCACAGCTCATACATCATTGTCGGCTGTGCTCTCCATCACAAGTACCACCCCTCAACCCCCACCTCCACTCTGTTCTTCGTCTTTTTTTAAATCTTGCTAAAATTGTCTGACTTTCATGGCAGAACATTCTGTATGTATTGGAATACGGAACTTGATAGCATATCCCATTCATTTTCTGTCTAGAGGGGGTTAGGGGTGTTGCTCATGCTGCAGTGTGTACTCAGTCAATCATCGTCTGGCTTTCCTGCTGTAATTAGCAGAGAAACAGAATATTTTTTTGGCGGAATGCACTAGAATGTTCCTTCTGGTGGCGATGGTATTAGTGGGGAGTGTGGGGTTGCACGCGCAGGATCCCCTAGGCAGGAAAAAAACCCTTCAGAGCACAAGGCAGGAGGTAGTGCTTGTGCAAACTGCATGCTAAATAATTGATCGTGTACATAAAGCATTGCGGAGGGGTTTAGAGTGAATCACAGTGCTCAGGAAAAAGGCAAGGCGAGCCATAAATAAACTAACAATTCCCCGCATGCTGCTTTTGCTTTGGTCTATGCCTAATTTTCGAAATAACTCTAAGGGTGGCTGAGGCCTTATAATATAAATCTTTTGTTAAAACTGCCAGCGCACAATTATTGTGGCAGTTAAAAAAAAACAAAAAAAACGCGGTGTCGTGCATTCCCGTTGGATGCTTGTGAGATCTCTGGGGAATATGCAAATGAAACTTAGACTCCATGGAAAAAACAACAACAACCACCACAACAACAACATTATTGCATTAGAAATACATTATGAATAATGCCTTATGGTACTGAGGTTTGAGCAGGCTTAATTCAGCTAGAGTTTAGAAGACAAAAGATTGTATGGGAATGGAAAGCAACCAACGCCTGCATCTGCCCACTAAGTGTGGGTCAGAGATAAGTGCAGTTTGCCTGTGTAATTTACCTCTCCATGGTTATGGGCTGCATCAAGATTAAATATGACTGTACAAACAGGTTAAAATTTCCATAAAAATATTGATTGCATGTAGCCTCAACACTAAATAAACACTATGAACACATGTCTCCCATTAAGAAAGTTCAGTCTGTTATACCACAACAACAACGCTTCACAAACACTGCAATAAAAATGTGCTTTGTTTGATTTTGGGACTTTTGCCCAGATGAACTCGCCCAGATTACAAAGAGATATATGAGTTTCTCACTATTAGAAATGGAAGAACCATTAAGGACTTTGGAGATATTACAGAAGTAATAATGTGTCTTATAGAGCTCAGTAACATTGTTGTTGAATGTGAGGTCAGTGTCAAAAACAACACAGTCTTGACATAATTAAGTATTCTTTATGATAACTAGAACCAGTCATATCTTTGTTCAACTAAAGAAAGTTCTGAAATTTATAGATATCAGGTGCTAAAAACAGAGGACAGATATAACTAGATGTTACTTGTCTTATTCTTACCAAAATAATTCCCCACTCTGTTTTTCCTTCAAGCTCAGTTCCTCTACCAGAGGCCTGGGAGCTTGAGGGTCCTGTGTAATATTTTACCTGTTCCTAGGACTGCATTCATCTGGACAGAGATCTAGAATGTTGTTCCTGGAATCTGCTGCAGCCATCCTTCCAGTCTGGGGATCACAGCCCCTAGCACTCAGATTACTACTGGAAACAATGTTGCCTTCAACTTCCACATCTTTTCCAGCACTTCCCTCAGCCCTTGGTATTTCTCGAGCTTCTCGTATTCCCTGTTCTTGATGTTGCTATTAAATGCTTTTTAATTGCTACATCTATCACTACAGCCCTCTTCTGTTGTTTATAAACCACTACTATGTCCGGTTAATTAGCCATTACTATTTTGTCTGTCTGTATCTGAACGTCCCATGGGGTCTTAGCATGGTCATTCTTCACCACCTTTGGGGGTGTACGCCACTTGGCCTGCTAGCATTTTGCATTTTGCACACTGCTGTTATGTCCCTTGCTGGATTGTTTCAGGGGCATCTTTGCACAGCCTTCATCTGGTGTGGTAGATCCCAGCCTCTATTGATCTTGTATTCAGAGTTTGTTCCTATGTTGCCATGATTAGTGCCTCCGTGCTGCCTTCAATCCAGCCATTGGTAGGATTTCTCCATATTATCCACTTCCTGATCCATATCTGATAATTTACATTTACATTTACAGCATTTAGCAGATGCGCTTATCCAGAGCGACTTACAAAAGTGCTTTGTCATTTACTCATAGAATATATCCAAGTACAGTACAGTAGGTTAGAATTAAACATACCAATGAACTAGAATACTGTAGAATACAGGGATGAATGCTGATACCTAGAAGTCCAAAATACATACGGTCTATCTTAAACAATGATAAGCGCTATAAACAATAAGTGCTACTATTTGCTGGTGGTACATCCCGTGAAGAGGTTTATCTTCTCATGATGGTTTCTGCTCCTCCTCATTTCCAACCTCCTCAGGTTTTTACTGAGGTACTCACTAAACACATCATCACTTGGGGTCATCATCCTGGTGTACTCCTGGATCTTTGTTGTTTCATGCTGGACAGGGGCTCTGACGCTCACTAGTTCTGAGCCCCACTCCTTCCGTTTAGTGTACAATCTCAGATTTTGGATGAAACCCTCCATGCACTGTGAGGAGTGTCCTTGTCTTGATGTCAGTGACTTCTATGCCAGCTGATTAGGCCAGCAGGGTATCCGATGGCTGGTAGAGTGCAGGTTTTGATAGCCCAGAGCTTGCTCTTCACAGTCAGCTGACTTCTCAGAACTTGCCTCACTCTGTAGGTATTTGTAGGTATTTGGCTGCTTTCCTTGTGGCCTCTTCATGATTCCCATTTGCCTGTGGGATTCCAGGTACTTGTAGCTGCCCTCAACATCTGTTATGTTACCTTCTAGTAGTACTATTTTCTCTCTCCTTGCTACCATTCGATCACATTTATCCAGTCCGACTGACATTCTAATGTAGTTTTCTGTACATCCTGGTGAGATGGATTAGTGAGTCGATGTGTTGTTCACTTCTGGCATACAGCGTGATGTTGTCCATATTGAGGAGGTGGCTGATGGTTGCTCCATCCCATCGCCAGTATCCGTAGCCATGCTTAGTGATGATCTCACTGATGGGCTTCACAGCAGTGGGGACAGGGTATCTCCTTGGTAAATATCGCACTTGATGGCGACTCGTGCTGTTGGCCTCTAGGGTCATCTTCCACAGCCCTATAGAGGTCTTGATGGAGGCTCTTAGAGTCCTGTTGATGCTACACAGCCTCAAGCATTCCAGGATCCATGTATGTATGGGGGGGGGAATAAATAAATACACACACACACACACACACACACACTGTTTACATTTAACATGTTTGCTAGTGTCTCAACAGGTGTCTCAACCCACAACCGCACTTGCAAGTCATCTGAAATATCATCCATCAGGCTCACTTAAATTGTGATTTCAGGAACTGTGCCTCTAACAATCATTAAATAGCTTTTATGTTGCCTTCTCATATATCTTTCTCCCATGATGTACAGGAGGCCTACAGTAAGTGAAATTTTCCCTGGGCACCATATAAACTCTCTACTTTGATTTGCCTTATGGTGGCATTTAATAAGTAATGTGAAATATGTATAAAAACCACAACAACAACAACAACAACAACAACAACAACTCAAGCCATTTTGATATAGAATATACTTTGCTCTGAATTTAGCCCATGGTGATGACAGTCATTACTTGTAAACATTTTTTTAAATGCGTTTAATATTCCTAAGAGCATGTATGTAATATCATTTTTTAGCATTAGTAACCTGCTCGGTCTGCCAGCCTGACCATAATAGTAAAGAGGTGTTCTGAAGAGGACCAGCCAGACTGTACTGAAGATGACCAGACAGCCTTCAGACCTTCAGATGAATGGAGGTGTAAGAGTGGACATGTGGGAGCAAATAAAATCTGGACATGCAAGAAAAAGAAAAGAATATATGTCTTAAATATTTAAATACTACACAAGTGTGAGTGTTTTTATAAAAAGTACAGTGATTTATAGTCTATAGAATCAGCATTGTCCTTAAAGTGATGTCTGCTGACTCTGCAAGGCAAATGATGTTCCTGAAACTGGGTCTGTCTGAAATAGCCTGTGCATACAAATGTTTTGTTTGAATCAGAAATGTAAGGGATTGCCAAAATAGGGGATTTAATGAGATTACATTTATATTTAAATATGAAAGCAGGATGTCTGCAGTGAGGCTGTCCCTCCTACACTAGTTATACAGCTCTAAACATATCAAAGAGAATTCAGAAATTGTTCACCTCCTCCTGTACTTGTTTACCAGGCAAAAAAGAGCTGCAAGAGCCAAGTAACTGGTTGTGTCACAACAAAATTAATATTTGCTGTTCAACTACATTTGAGGTCAAAGATAAAGAAACTGTTTACTTTCCATGTTCAGGAAATAAAAAAGTTGTCTTCTACAGACTGCTTCCATGCAGATTGCTGTCTTTAGTCTTCTTCACTGTCTGCACCCGTTGCTACTTCTCTTCTCTGTTCTTTGACTTTTTTTAGAGAGAGAGAGATTTTTAAAACTGCAAAGTTTAAACATGCAAGTTCTGCTCCTAAATTATTTCTTCTTCTTCTTCTTCTTCTTCTTCTTCTTCTTCTTCTTCTTATTATTATTATTATTATTATTATTATTTCATGACCCGACAGTTGTTTGCAGAGTGTAGAAAACTGTTCAATTACAGAAAGGTCACAAAGGGTAGTCAGAGCACAAAATTCTGTCAACCCCTAGTCAAAAAAACAGTCCAAAAGCACCGATAAACCAGAAAGCAACAGATAAACAGGCCAAAAAAGTGAATAAACAAAACCACTCCATAAGCAGTGGGGACATCAGTAAAAATACTTCACAAAATGTTTAGCTAACGAGTGGTTTTGGATATTGGAAATATTGGAAATGAGCCACAAGTGAACATAATCAGAATTCAGTTGGTACATGACAGTTCACTTGTTTCTTCTGGGAGTTGGAAGCTGGAATTGTGATATTATTATTATTAGTCTGGCATGCCTCACGCAATTTTTCCTTTCCTTTTACACCACAGAGAGTGTTCATCCCCCATGGGTATAACAGCACAGAGAGTGTTCATCCCCCATGGGTATAACACCACAGAGAGTGTTCATCCCCCATGGGTATAACACCACAGAGAGTGCTCATCCCCCATGGGTATAACAGCACAGAGAGTGTTCATCCCCCATGGGTATAACACCACAGAGAGTGTTCATCCCCCATGGGTATAACACCACAGAGAGTGCTCATCCCCCATGGGTATAACAGCACAGAGAGTGTTCATCCCCCATGGGTATAACAGCACAGAGAGTGTTCATCCCCCATGGGTATAACACCACAGAGAGTGTTCATCCCCCATGGGTATAACACCACAGAGAGTGTTCATCCCCCATGGGTATAACAGCACAGAGAGTGTTCATCCCCCATGGGTATAACAGCACAGAGAGTGTTCATCCCCCATGGGTATAACACCACAGAGAGTGTTCATCCCCCATGGGTATAACACCACAGAGAGTGTTCATCCCCCATGGGTATAACACCACAGAGAGTGTTCATCCCCCATGGGTATAACACCACAGAGAGTGTTCATCCCCCATGGGTATAACAGCACAGAGAGTGTTCATCCCCCATGGGTATAACAGCACAGAGAGTGCTCATCCCCCATGGGTGTAACACCACAGAGAGTGTTCATCCCCCATGGGTATAACACCACAGAGAGTGTTCATCCCCCATGGGTATAACAGCACAGAGAGTGTTCATCCCCCATGGGTATAACACCACAGAGAGTGTTCATCCCCCAGGGGTATAACACCACAGAGAGTGTTCATCCCCCATGGGTATAACAGCACAGAGAGTGTTCATCCCCCATGGGTATAACACCACAGAGAGTGTTCATCCCCCATGGGTATAACAGCACAGAGAGTGTTCATCCCCCATGGGTATAACAGCACAGAGAGTGTTCATCCCCCATGGGTATAACACCACAGAGAGTGTTCATCCCCCATGGGTATAACACCACAGAGAGTGTTCATCCCCCATGGGTATAACACCACAGAGAGTGTTCATCCCCCATGGGTATAACAGCACAGAGAGTGCTCATCCCCCATGGGTGTAACACCACAGAGAGTGTTCATCCCCCATGGGTATAACACCACAGAGAGTGTTCATCCCCCATGGGTATAACAGCACAGAGAGTGTTCATCCCCCATGGGTATAACAGCACAGAGAGTGTTCATCCCCCATGGGTATAACAGCACAGAGAGTGTTCATCCCCCATGGGTATAACAGCACAGAGAGTGTTCATCCCCCATGGGTATAACAGCACAGAGAGTGTTCATCGCCCATGGGTATAACAGCACAGAGAGTGTTCATCCCCCATGGGTGTAACACCACAGAGAGTGTTCATCCCCATGGGTATAACAGCACAGAGAGTGCTCATCCCCCATGGGTATAACAGCACAGAGTGTTCATCCCCCATGGGTGTAACACCACAGAGAGTGTTCATCCCCCATGGGTATAACAGCACAGAGAGTGTTCATCCCCCATGGGTGTAACACCACAGAGAGTGTTCATCCCCTATGGGTATAACCCCTGTCATGTCAACTTTCTTTGCTCTCCCCCAAAGTGGTACAGAGATGACTGAAATGGCTCCATGCTGTCCGTGTTTGTCACTCGAGCATGTCATGTGTAATAACGCGTGCTAAGCATCTGTCAAACTGGCTCTCAGAATGGTTTCAAGAGCAGTGCCAGGCTCCGTGTGTCAGCTGGGAATTACTGAATTGGCAAAGGAAAGGAGAGACAAACTCAACAACCCCCACCCATTACAATCTCCACCACCCACTACAACCACCACCACCAACTAAACCTCCACTACTACCCTTAACAACCCTCATCGCCCCAACTCACCCACTACAACCTCCCGCTGCAACCTCTACCACACACTACAACCACTACCCCCACCTACTGCAGCCTCCACCACCCACTACAACCACCACCACTACAACCTACACCACCACCACCACCACCACCTTTTACAACCACTGCCACCAGATGACTAAGAAAGGAAATGGTAGTTGACAAGGAACATCACACCTTAATACTGGTACCCGATTTATGTCGAACAGAACATCAGACCTTAATATTGGATCTGGTCTATATCGATAAGAACACTGGACCTTAATACTGGTACCTGCTCTATATCAACCAGAGACAAATAAGCCTACCTCATTTGCTTGGCCCCAGGCAAGCACAATTAGCGATGGATTTCCTTACTACTAACCGCAGTTTGGGGAAAAATCACATCTTCATGTCACTGCAGTGAGCTATCGATTACTGACTGTTCAATAGCGTACTTTACATACTGAGATGCTGTTCCAAAGGCTGTGGTCTTCCTGCATCAGCAGTTACTAGGGGCCAAAATCCTGCAGCCATAACTGTTGCCCTTTCCAAAAGCTTTTACCATAAAAGAGACCAGGTGGCAGAGCAACAGGCAGAGCAGAGCATGGTCACTCACTGTCCTGCACGTCCACCTCTCCAAACCCACAGCATCAGGATTAATATGTTGTTTTTGCTGTGAGCGGCCATTTACAGAAATTGCATTTGCCAAAACAATGGGAAGAGAAAGGTGGAGAAACCTGGTCCCAGTTTTTAAATCTTTCTAAACCTTGCACTACACACACACACACACACACACACACACACACACACTTTCATTTTCTCATTTGATGGTGTCACTGCTCACACCTCCCCTAGCTATTTTTAATGCTCAAGCAGGAGGAAAAAGGCAGCTTGTGGATGAATCCAGGTTTCATTGTGTTAGGAGTGCTGTTGTGATTACGGTAACACCCTAAGGGTGCTGGGACCTGACAATGAGGTCAGGGAAAGACAGAACAGAATTAGGTTTGCATAATACAACACTGCTCGGATAACGATGGCCTCTCCGAACACTTTTCCACGATCCCAGTTCTGTCTGGAACGCAAGCTGCATGTTAGCATTTCAGGACCTGACTACAGACAGCACAGACATGAGTCATGTTGTTTTATTTTCTCACCATTGCTTTGTGCTCATTCTTCTGCATTATTGTTGGGTTATCGTTGTGTTCCTGTTGTGTTAGTGCTTGTGGGTTTGTCTGGAAGAATGAAGCAGGCCCACTTTCCCAGCACACAAAGCCTTCTCCACAAGGAATAGACAAAGTCCAGGCACAGGCTGGATCACTGAGTACAAAGCAATAAAAGCTTTGACCATGACAGCTGTCCAGATACTGCTCAGAAACACAGCAGGCAAGTACATCAAAGCAAGCTCAGCACTGAAGTAACAAACAAGGTCAGATTCAAGATAACACAATAGAGGCAAAAAGAATCAGAATCGGAATTGGTTATAAGTGCCAGGCATCTTACACTTAGTAGGAATCTGTCTTGGAGCTCAGACTGTTCAAATGACTTGGCAAGACTTTGCCAGGAGTAGCCACACTGAGAGACTCTTTCAAGTAGGTCGACTGGTGTCTGGGAGCAGGCTTGTTGAGCGGGTGCTCATGGTCAGTGGGCGGGCGGTTGTGAACGCAGCTAGCCTGGTGCGGAGGACGAAGTGTCTGGGACTGCATGACAGAATGCTGTTTGAATAACAACTTGTTCAACATGCAAACATTTCCAACTTGGAGCATGTCAAACTCAGAGTGCTTATAGTGAAAGACTACAAGTTCCTCTGAAAGTTACGACAGATGCAATACTTTATCTCTGGATATGAAAATACATATTGTAGGTTCGAAGAGTACAGGTGGCTAATCGATTCGTGTTATTTCGAGATTCCAGCACTTCCGCACAACAGCGGGGTCAGTGCTAAGCATCTCTCTCTGTCTTAATGAACAGAGCATGAAGCTGAACTGTGCAGCGCTTCCCTGTTTATAGACGTGGCCATTTGAAGCAGCTGAAATGAAAGCGGCATCCTGCAGGGTATTTTCATTAGCTCTCTGGATTAGTCAACGTGCCACTAGGTCCTGATGAGCAGAAAGGTCTGGGCATGCCCTTGCAGTTCTAAACCCCTGCAACCTAGGACACATGTGGCGGTTCCGGAGACACACAGAGGGGTTCCAAGGACACATGTGGCGGTTCCAGACACACACACGGGGGTTCTGAGGACACATGTGAGCCCAAGGTGAAGCTAAAGGGGATGGAAGAGCTCCACTGAGCCACTGCCCCAGGCTGTGGAATAGTGATTTAAAACGTGTTAAAAGCTTCGATTGAGGCAAAGAGAAGAAGCATTGTGTTGTTCTCACACATGAGCACGGAGTGTGCTCGTTAGCACCTCCGGAGGTGAGGAGCAGAGAGGCGTCGAGCGGAAGGGGGAGGCCATGCTGATAACTGCAGGGATTTTTAATGTATTTTTTCTTTTTGTTTGCACATGCATTTTCATCGACTGCGGATAGTACGTGTAAATTCAAGCACTCCAGGAAAAGGTGTCACTGCTCACTATCTCCTCTCAGCTTTCTGCACAGCTATCTGCAGATTACATACACCCAGCATTTTATTTTCCCTTTAGCATGGATGCTTTGGGTTTCAGTATCAAATTTAATAAATAAACAAAAAAAATGAGAAGCCCATTCAAACAGCACACTCTATTAACAAGCAAAATGAAAATACACCGGGGCAAGGATCCATGAGGGGATCTATAATGAGCCTGGAGTAAAAGACTGCATCTAAAGCAATCCTGTTGCTTTTGGAATGTATAGTATTGATTATGAGTGCATTTTCATCAAGGTGAAGTTGCGCTGTGCTACAAAAGTGCCCTGGATTTGGCCTGGAAACGCTGGAGTCCAGAGTGCCCGTTCAGCATGCTGATTTAAGGTCTGCTGACTTCACCACCCACTAAAGTTCATTTAAAAAGCCCCACTGAATAACAGCAAGCACTCTGGGGGATAGGGAGGCTGGCAGGAGAGCAGCGGTCAGTCCCAACACTGATACTGGCACGGACACTGGCGCCAGCTCTAACTGGGGCTGGGGCCAGGGCTCAAACGCTGAACCGGCACACAGCATCCTGCACACACGGACTGCTGCTCAGTGTGTGAGGGAGGAGCACAGCCACACAGGGACACCCGGGCTGAGGGGTGAGCTCTGATGCACTCACCCAAATAAAGGTGCAGTAGGGGAAAATGTGCCTTACAGAAAGTAACAGAAGACTATTTAGTTAAGAGCTTCAGATTATGTAAATGTGTAAATGTATGTAAATAAAAATCACACTTTTTGATTGTTTATCTCTCTCTCTCACACTCTCTCATTATATATATATATATATATATATATATATATATATATATATATATATATATATGGAGAGAGAGAGAGAGAGAGAGAGAGAGAGAGAGAGAGAGAAATAAATAAAAGACAAGTAACATTCACCTATGTATGTCCTCTGTCCTTAGCACTTGATGCCTACAAGTCTCAGAATTTAATTTAATTAGTTGGATGTTAAGAATCTAGGTGTAATCACAGTGATCTCAGTTATAAGAACAATATTGCTGAGTCCTATAAAACAGCAAATTATTACTTCTGTAAAATCTCTAAAGCCTTTAACATTTCCTCCATTGCTAATAGTAAGAAATTCCTACATCTCTCGTTACATCTGGGCTAAGTACTATCTAATCTGTCCTGCACGCTTGCTCCATTAACAATCTGCAGTGAGATCCCTGCAGCAGCTGCAGCCTTGCAGTCTTCTACCTAAGCAACATATGTTAATAATGAATTAATATTAGTATTATATTATTATTTTAAGCCATTTCTCTGAGGTTGTCATTCTGGAATCCCAGCTTGCATGCTTGTAGTTAGTTAATCAGGCCCTATGTTCTGGAATTCTATACCTGAAGGTCTAAGATCAATTTAGGACTGCTTTATTACTTCTTATGATTAGTACTGCTTATTAGAGACACCGGTGTAGTAGCTCGCCGAACCTCCTTTGGCCTTCAAAACTGCAAAACTTTTTCGTGTCATAGATTCCACTAGGTGTTAAAATTGTTATTCAGGAAACTTGGCCCATATGGACAGGATGGCTTCTCGCAGTTGGCTTCTCACTCTAAACAGCCCATTCAATCTAGTCCCAGAGATGCTCTATAGTGTTAAGATCTGGGGACTGTGAAGGCCAGGGAAGCAAGGAAACCTCGCTGTCATATTTCTGGATCCAATCCACAAATATACGACCCTTGTGACATGGTGCATTGTCCTGCTGAAAGTGTCCTTCTGCCATAAGATAAACAGCTGCCATGAAGGGACGAACTTGGTTGTCCACAATGCTTAGGTAAGCCCTACAGTCCAAACGTCCATCAGCAGGTGTCAGAGGAGACAGAATGTGCCAAGAAAACACTCCCCACACATTTACTTCACCTCCACCGGCCTGAACTGTTCACACCTGCCAGGAAGGTCTTGTTGATCCCTGCTGCTTGCATCAAATTCTGACCCTCCCATCAGTTTGATGCAGCAAAAATCTGTATTCATCTGATCAGGTGATGTTTTTCCACTGCTCAGTTATACTCTTTTGCCCATTGGTTTTGCCTTTCTTTTTCTCTTGGACAGCAATGGCAGTTGAATTGGTCATCTGTTGTTATGGCCCATCTGTGCTAATGAAGGATGAGTTGTGCATTGGACACATTAGTTGGAGCACCAGCATTGCATTCGGATGCAGCATGATTGACTGCGCCGCCTGTTCATCAGAACTATTCTTGACCTCCTCTCCTGACCCCTTTTTACAGCCACAAGATCCCCTTTCACTGGATGTTGATCCCCAAGCACAACATTCTCTGTACAACTTTGTCTACATTGTATGAGAAAACCCAACAAGATTGGAAGTTTTTGAAATATTGCTAGTCTGATGACCATTCCTCGTTCAAAGACACTTGATTTTCCCATTCTAATGTGGACTGACAAATAATCTGATCAATGGAAAACTTGCTCACCTGTTTTATGTTTTATCTGTTTACTTGTTCAGAGAATAGATGCACTGATCTATAAAAAACATACTGTTAACAACATACTGTGCAGACTTATCATCCTACAAATATAACTGGCTGATATACTTAAACACTTCAGAATCATCCAGGACGATGCAGAGACTGCCTACTTTTTTAAGGATCCTCCACTAATCTTCTACAGATGAGACAAAAACATCAAAGACGTGCTCATCAAGAGTGAGATTCAGATTGAGATAATAACTGTGGTACTCTAGTCTGCAACTGCTCTAGATGTGCTACATGTACATTTATTAACACAGTGTAACACTTCCGACAGGAACAGGCAGAGGTAGAATGCAATTGCAGGAGGTGGTTTATTAAATGGAGGAAACATGATACGAAGGGTAAAACAAACAGAGGCTAAGGGGTGCTGAGGGTAATATAACACACGGTTGGAATACACAGAAAAGCAGCGCCACCGACGATAAGGCAAACCTGACAGGGAGACATAACTTACCACAATAACCAACAACCAGAAGACAAAACAACAGGGCTTAAATAAGCAAGACAATCAGACATTAAACAGATACAGGTGAACATAGGAACAGCGGAAACTAAAACCAGGAGTGGAATAGAGGAACAGACAGGGGTGGAGAAAATGAAACTAAGGCACCAGGGAGTGCAGGAAGACCGGGAAACCGTGACATCAGGGACGTGAGGAGGGTGGCAATCGTGAAACACAGCCACTAAAATAACTGGAGGATCAATTGTTAAGGATCAATTGTCATCCTTGTGCGTCACTGTGGGAGTTGTCTACTGTGTTACTTGTAAGAGATGTAATCAGTTTTACATTGGGGAAACCAAGAGAAGGCCTGCTGATCGGTGTGTTGAACACCTTTGGACCGTCAGAATTAAGGATTTGTCATTACCAGTGTCAAGACATTTTAATACTAATAGATACTGCATTAATGACATCTGTTTGCATTGCCAGTTGTTGCTATGGCAGCAATGAAATTAGGAAACTCAAAGAAAAAGAACTCATCTACACTCTTGGAACTTAAGAACCCCATGGAATTAATGTTATTATTTTAACATCTACTTTTTCATATATAAACCGGCTCCTCTTCCTAGAAATTGAGAAGCACTTTGCTTGCACAACTGATGATGGTCCAACTTTCTCACCCTTTTTCTCTAGAAATTTTGTGTACATCACTGCAAGTTTCACTATCCCTACTTACCAGGAATCTTCATTGATTCTATATATTGCACACACACATTTATATATATGTACTGTAATACTGTAGATCTATACTGGGAAGCTGTACTGTAATACTGTAGATCTATATTGGGAAGCTGTGCAGTAATACTGTAGAGCTATACTGGGAAGCTGTACTGTAATACTGTAGATCTATACTGGGAATCTGTACTGTAATACTGTAGAACTATACTGGGAAGCTGTACTGTAATACTGCAGATCTATACTGGGAAGCTGTGCTGTAATACTGTAGATCTATACTGGGAAGCTGTACTGTAATACTGTAGATCTATACTGGGAAGCTGTAAGGCCTGTAAACAAAAAGGAAAATAAAAAAACATCTAGTGTCATCTAGTGGTTGCTTAGATTTTCAAAACTTAAATACAGATCAAAGGTATGGACTTTAAAAATGATAAAACATTTAGGAAATTCATATAGTCTTAAACTACAGTATTGAGCATAAATATTAAATATACTACAGTATATTTAGGATTTTTCACTCATATAACTCAGAGAAACCTTGTTATTATTTACTGAAAGTCAAAGGCCTTTGATTTGATTGATTCTTCAAGTTTCTGTAGTCTGAGAATTCACACTATATTATTGCACTTACAACATAAAACCACAGAGAGGTGAAGTGAATAACATCGATTATCTCATTACAACAGCATCTGTCAAGGGCTTAGATATATTAGGCCACAAGTGAACAGTCAGTTCTTGAAGTTGATGTGTTGGAAACAAGAAAAATGGTGTAAGAATCAGAGCAAATTTGACAAGGGCCAAACTGTGATAGATAGATGACTGGGTGAGAGCATCTTTAAAACGGCAGGTCTTGTGGGGTGCTCTTAGTACGCAAAGGTTAGTATCTACCAAAAGTGGTCCATGGAAGGATAACCAGGGAACCGGTGACAGGGTCATGGGCGCCCAAGGCTCACGTGAGGAGGGAGAAGGGAGGGTGAGTCCATCTGGTCCCACAGAAGAGCTACTATAGCACAGAATGCTGAAGAAGTTCAGGCTGGCTATGACAGAAAGGTGTTAACATGCAGCAATGCTCTGGGTGTTCTGTTATAGGGCTGCATAGCCGTAGATTGGTCAGAGTGGCCGTGCTGATGCCTGTTCACCACCCAAAGTGTCTCCAATGGGGACATAAGCATCAGAACTGGACCACAGAGCAGTAAAAGAAGGCGGCCTGGTCTGATGAACCTCGTTTTCTTTTACATCATGTGGATGGCTGGGTGCATATGTGTCTCTTAACTGGGGAGGAAATGGCAAAAGAATTCACTCTGGGAAGAAGGCAAGCTGGCGTAGGTAGTGTGATGCTCTAGGTCATGTTCTGGTGGGAAACCTTGGGTCCTGGAATTCATGTAAATGCTACTTTAACATTTACCACCTACCTAAACATTGTTACAGACCAAGTACATGACAATGATATTCTCTAATGGCAGTGGCCTCTTTCAGCAGGATAATGCACCCTGCTACACTGCAAAAATTGTTCAGTAATGTTTTGAGGAAAGAGTTGAAGGTGTTGACTGGGCCTCCAAATTCCCCAGCTCTCAATCCATTCAAGCATCTGTGGAATGTGCTGGAAAAACAAGTCTGATCCATGGAGGCACCACATTGCAATTTACAGGACTTGCTGCTGTTTAATATAAACAGAGCTGTTTAATATAACTGTATACTAAATATTGCAACTGTTTATCATAAATGTAATTATATCATTCTAATTATATAATTTATTAATAGATGTCATTAATTAGAGCACATTCAGAAATGCCAAACCATATATCCTGACTCCAGTATAACAACTTATAGAAAACTATTAAAATACCAAATTGGCTGAGATTTATGCAGCATGTTGCTTAATTAACGATTCAAGTTCACTCCACCAACAGAACCTTCCACCATCAGAATGGAAAACATCAGATATGTTCGCTTATTCTGATGAGTTCCAGATTAAAGTTTTCCAGTCCAACTGTGCCAGGCACTTTGTAATAGTAATTTCATACATCATGGTTGGTCTTACAGGGGTAAGGAAGTTTAACACAGCTCTGACCTTAGAATTCCACACAAACCTGTTGTGTGAGCTAACTGGCATGACAAAACATGCACTTTATGCTATAGGAAAATGAAACAATAGCAGCTGCAATAATTTATATAGTCCAACTGGATCAATTAGTGTCATTCTTCAAAAGAAAAGATGACATATACAATTCCCACTGATTCCCATCCACTGGGTTGCTTTGGCACTCGGTTGTCAGTGAAAGCTAAAACTATGCACATACCAGTATGCACTTGGCTCCTGAAAAGAGGCTTGTCTTAAAAGGCAGAAGGTTAGAAATTATGTCAAGAAGTCTGACGTGATGCCCCCATCCTGCTATTTCCCATGGATGAACCCAACATTGTTATTCACTACACTAGAACCTGAAATATAATGCTTGTTTCAAAGCATGTGGACAACCAAGCTGAGACTGAACATTGCATCTGAACCTGCAGTGAAAGATGACTTACATTCTTCATATTCAGCTTGTTTGATCTTACCCTTTCCAGCAAAGAAACTGACAATTTTGTAAAGAGCTTTCACTATTTCTACCTACCACTTCTGCCTTATGAATGTCACATTATTATTTCATTACTACCTAAATTTGTGAAGACTAGCTATATTAAAATTAAGGAGAAAAAAAAAGTCTTGCATGTGACATTTGATGCATGCGTACACAAAGATGCTGGACTGTGTTTACCTGAGACCCACACAGAGCACATTGAGTCTGACTGAGAGCAACTATCTGCCCTGCCTACAAAATTAGTAACTGAGAGACCTGCCTACCCTGATAATGGAACTGCCTACCCTGATAATGGAACTTCCTACCCTGATAACAAAACAGCTTATCTGGATAATAGAACAGCCAACCCTAATAAAGGAACAGCCAACACCCCCACCCCTTTTTTTAAGGAACAGCCTACACGGATGATGGAACAGCCTGACAGTTGCCAAGCAAATACACACAGGGATCACTACAGGGGAACCAGCATTATCACAGTCTTATTAATCCCAGTATCTTCCCTGCAAGTATCACCCCTTTTCTCAGCCTGGGAGAACTGATTTGGCCCCAGCAGCCTGAGCTGAGGTAGGCAACCTCTAGGATTGGGTGTTCTTCAGATGGCCATTGGTCAGTTGATATGCCCTGAAAATCTCACACCAGTCTACCAGCACTGAACCTTCAGTTTTCACTGTTATGAAAAAAGTTAGCCATCCCTTTTTAAACAAATGGTCAAGAGGTTAATATGTGAATGTCACAATAAGGCCCCTCCCTCCTCCTCAAACGTCTTGGTGTGTGTGTGTGTGTGTGTTCACTAGTCAGTTGTGCCACGCCCTCTGGTGTCGTCCACCTGATCCTTGTTGTGTGTAATCATCTTGAGTGTGTGCATATATATGCCTCGTGTGTTGTCATAGGTTTGTCGGTATTTGATGCAATATAGCATGTGTGCTAAGTGTAGGCGTTTTGTGTTATTAAAGCATTTGTTTCAACGTGCCTCGTCCCCGCATCCTGCTTAAACCTCGTAGCGTCACAGAAACACCGACCGACCAAGGATGCCTGAGAGAGGAAAACGGAAGAGAAAGAAGGGAGGTAGACGCCTCCCACAGCCGTACAGGGAAGCCCCCTGTGACCTTGGGCACCTCCTGATGCCCACCAGAGGTGAGCGTGGGCCAGGTGTGGAGGTAGAGGACTGGTATAATGATTTCCAGTCCTCAGAGTCGGAGTCCATGGACTTCAACTATCCTGCAGAGGCCGTCACTCATCCTGGCTTCGCTCCAGGGATCTTCGATGAGGGAGGAACCCACTGGACAATTTTGGTGCGGCCCTGTATATGGTCCGAAGACCAACCGGATTATGAAAACCGGCACTCGGAGGTGGACTCCGCTGCATCCTATGACCCCTACTGGGAGGACTATAGGGGCTATGCTGGTTATGGAGAGAGGGGAGTGTAGCAACATTAGTCTGCGGTCAGACGTGGGGTCCAATAGAGAGGGGGACACTCCAATGGAGGTGGAGGAGGACCCTCATAGGGATCTTCCTTCCCACAGCGATGCCAATAGAGCCAGCAATGATGAGCCACCAGCACCCAAGGCTCCACCTAAGGCTCTGCCCAGAGTACGCCGCCCCGGAACAAGCAAGCTGCCCTGGGTGGCTAGCAGGGAGGCAGCATCGTCAGAAGAGGACACTCCTCTCCCTAAGGCAAAGGGCCCCAAAGCGCATGTGCCTACGCCTAATCCTCGTGGAGGCAAAAAGGCAGCGACATCAGTGCCTACAGGCAACATGGCTGGTGCACTTCCCAGCGAGCATGCATCAAAACCAGGACAGACGCTGCTACCCAAGCCAAAGAAGGACAATCCTCCCTCCCGACGCCAGTCAGCCTCCAAACCAGCCGATGACTGGGGGACTGTCTGGGGTGGCTTCTCCCCTCCCCAGACTATTGAATATGTGTGGTGTTGTTCATGTGTCTGTCCCTGTCACCGTGCCAGTTCCTGTTACCTTAAATGTACCAATCACTTTGTTCCCCTCTGTGTCTGTGTCAGTGCGTGTTAGTGTATGTGTTCCTGTGTCTGTCTTTGTCTTAGTGCCGGTATTCCCCCCCCACGCTCCTGTTCGTGCTGGCCCGTGGAGGACTGCCTGGTCCTTTGGCCTCGCCGTTTGGCACTGGTCCCGCGTCCGCAGCCCGCTAGGCTGGCGCGCCAGGAGTCGCGCCCTTGGGGGCGGCTCTGTCATGATACGGCCCCTCCCTCCTCCTCAAACGTCTCAGTGTGTGTGTGTTTATTAGTCTGTAGTGCCACGCCCTCTCGTGTCGTCTACCTGATCCTTGTTGTGTTATTACAAACCTTTGTTTCAATGTGCCTCGTCCCCACATCCTGTTTAAGCCTCGTAACATCACAGTGAAATCTTAGTAGGTTACTTCCTAAAAGACCTGCTGCCTGAATGTGTGTGAGCTACAGGGAAAGACATGACCTTCAGCAGGACAAATAAACCTTCTCAGCTTTATTCTGTTAGATTCCAGCAAATAACTCACCGTAAGCTCCAGTAGTCTGTTTGTCTTTTAATTTGTAACATGATTTTTTTTCTGCACAAATAAACATGAACATGCCCAGTAATGGCCTTCTGAGTCAAGGCCTTCTGCCATCTTCTTTGCCCATGCAAAGGAACAAATGACAAAAGGAACTTAATGATGCAAACAAGCATGACTGGTAGGCCTGACTCATTTGAAACAGTTCAAGGTCATTCTGGAGCTTTTGAAATACAGACCTCAGCATTTTTCCTAGACAGACTGCATCAAACAGGCTTGGAACAAATGAGGAACGCAAACATTGGTAGCATCTTCTGTGTAACTCAAATCTTGCATATCTGGAGAAGTATATCTTTAAGCCTGACTCTCTGGATGTCTTTATGCCTAGTGGTAATGATTTTTCTATATGTTTGAGAAGACTAAAGCACCTGACAAAGCAAAACAAAAAAGGAACGTCTTCATATTTACTCTTTCCAGATTGTAGTGCAAGATTTGAAATGAACTGGAATGCAAGAACACTCTACATGTGAGTACAGCGGTGGAGGCCCTGTATCTGCTGGATAAGGGCTGTACCTGTGAACATGTGGGGCAGCATTCAGGATGCCAGATATCCGAGACATACAGACATGCTATAGGCTGCCCTGGACAGGGATCCTGCTCAGGGATCAAACCCTTCTTCCTTCCCTATAGAGACGATTCCAGGGAATTAAAGAACAACTTAGATCAAAACACACTTATTCAATATTGCTTTCAATTAACACTGTTAACAATATAATATATATATATATATGAGAAGATGAGTCCAGGGAGTAACTGCAGTCAAACTTTCTGAGTGACTTACAAAAGTGCTTTTTACAAAAGTATCTAACACAAATAGATTCTAAAAATAGAGTCTAAAAATAGTCCTAGCTCACTCACTGCCAGAATTGTCAGTGCTGAAGCCTAGATTGAGAGATGCGATGCAATAGAATACATGATAGTTTGAGTGATATTTCTTAAAAAGACTGCTCAAGTGAAAATCTAAAATCTTTTTACAAGTATATGATTAGTGCAGTTCAAAGTGATGAGTCTGGTGTTTGAAGACAGGCAGGGACTCTGCTTTTCAGACAGCCAGTGAAGTTCATTCCACCAACTGGGTGCCAGGACAGAGAAGAGTCTTGATGAACTTTTAATTGTGAATGACTGTGGGTCAAGCTGGGCTATACTTGAAGCTCAAAGGGCTCAAAGTATAGATTGGGTTTTGCCATCAAGTAGGTGGGATCAGATCCAATTTTTGGCTTTGTAGGAAAGCAAGTTTGACATCTGATATGAGCACTTTTAGGGAGGTTGCAACTAACGGTGAGTCCATCAACCTGGAGGAGTGTACAGCATCAGTGACTGGCTTCACCCACAGGTGAATTGATGACATTTCTGTCTCCAAGACGATGACCACACATGCCAACCAGAAGCCATGTACGAATGCTGAAGGGCATACACTCAAGGTGTGTCTCCCCTCCATCACAGACATTTACACCACACACCACCCAGCATTGTGGATCATCCCACACACCCTTGTTAAAATGAAGAGTCAAGAGACTATGTTGATCGTCATTGTTTATTTTCATGCATAGAGCAACTATGGGGGGTTTTTTTCTAAGGGTGTTCGTCTAACATCAGGCAGTCCAACAACATCAGAGTGTAATCAAATCTAAGAAGCAGGAGAGAGCAGGGTGGATGAGATGGAAGGAGGGTAGATAGGGAGAGGGGTGGATGAGGCATGGGAGGCTCCAGCTCAGAGCAAAGGCAATGCTGTTGACACATAACAACAAGAAGGTACAAGATGGAGAGTGTTAATCCTGGAGAGATTTAATCCTGGAGAGTGTTAATCCTGGAGAGTCGATAGAAAAAACTGAAATGCACACCCAGCTATGAACATGCAGAAATGACTCACCCTCAATAGCCAGACAAGAGCACCACAGAACTGCTTTTCCTCATGTAATTTGTCAGTTTAGAGAATGGCCTCCTGCAACTTTCCCTTCCAAATGTACTGAATGTCTGAGCATCACTCCTAAAATAACCTCAAAAATGGTAGCTTGCACAGAGACACACTTCATTAATGTCTTATATTTACACATTCTTCATTAAATGCGCCACACTTCAAGAAATGGACATGTAAAGAAATAGCATGCATTTTCACGCTGGGTATTTTTGTGCTGACCTTTTCACCTTCTGTATAAAGCAGCATTTATAGAACACTGCGGTGGATTACTAAATATGGACGATTGGTGACCTTAGAGATTCACCTGACCATTCTCCATGTTGAAGACATAAATGCACCAGACACAGCAGCACAGGTCAAGGTTAGTCACATGTCAGAGGCACGATTAGTCTGGCAGTCGACTCCAACTGAAGTCCTACAGTCACACAGACCACTGATATAGTTGGTTAGTGGCCAAAACTAATCATACATGGCAACAGATGGGCCAACTATACACCTACAAAGTGTTTCTAATTAATAAATATTTCTAATGAAATGGGTGATAAGTACATTATTATAAATGGAGACAAAGTTATGACAGAATGACACTGCCACTGTTTTCACTCAGGTATTTCCACGTCATTGAAATCATTCTCAGACCTAAATAAACAGCTCCCCCTAGTGGGGGTTTAGTGATTTTTTTAAATCCTGAAAATCTATAATAGTAACAGAAATAGTAATAAGCAGTCTTCTCCTTAGCGTAGGATACCTGGAGATGCGAGGCCGTTTAGCTTCCCATAGGCATGTGTGGCTTTGTTTCTCATGCAACACTGCCAGGCTGTAGATATTATATGTGCAGCACTTGCGGCTTCAGAATCCTATATCCTTATAGGGGGCCTTGGGAACTGAGTAAGAAAGAGAAGTAAGAAAGGCAGAAACAACTTTCTGAATGATCTTGATATGGTAGCTCTTCAATATACCATCACCTAAAGCTATTAAAAGCTTTAACACAGGAGACGTGCCGCAACGCCCGACAGACAGTGACTGGAGCTAAGTGGCACAGGTTTTGTTCCGCTGCCTGGGTGTTGTGTTGGTGACTATAGCTATCGTTATGATTGTAGTTGTGTTTGTGACTGTTTGTACTGTGTATAAATCGTTCACATTTATACACAGCTTTATGTGTAGACAGCGTTCAGTGACTGCCTCAGAGGGCAAATCTGTTGCTTAGGATCAGATTTGAGAAATCTGCCCATTTATAAAGCCACTAGATACAAAAAAAGTTAATTTTCTGTTTGCTTTGTCACTATATTCTATGTACTAAATATTGTGTTTAGTCACATATGCATTTCAACGTATGTAAAGTTAATTTTAAGACAGAAACAAAGCCAAAACAAAAGGAACACAACAATTACACAAACCTAAACACAAACAAGCACAGAAAAAGCCTAAAGACAGATGTGTGTGAGGGGGTCAGCTGGGCTCATCCTTGAGGATCATGACAACATCTACCCTGCCCAATTCTTCCTCCACACTGACCCAACAAACCTGCTTCAGCTAATTCAGGCCTTTGGCAGCACCTCCAGGACAGACCCATGTGTGTGTAGGAGCTACACTCAGATCTCCAGTACCAGGCACACCTGAGTTACACATCTCCTTTGCAAGCCCAGCTAGATATATAAAATACAGCAGTAAATGTCAATACAATATCATTACTGGACAGCTATTTGCATTACAGTCATGTATATAATATGCAGATACAGGATATCAAATGATTTTCAAAATATTTAATTTCTTATGGTTTTTCCACAATGATTATGAAGTGTCACTATGAAACCATGTTGCCAAATACATATTTGTGAGTTAATGAACCTATGGCCTTTGGAAATGCTGGATCTGGAGCAGCCGTAACAAGTGTGAAATAAAACTACAACACTGTGACATGGGAATGACACCACCATGACATCATCATAAACTTCCCCAGAAAGAGTATAGGTGAGATTAAAATCGGTTCTCTCTTTAATCAAGTAATTAATTAAGTGCTATTAAAAAAATAACTTTTGTTGCAGCACATGAAAAGGTGTGCTTCTAGCTAAAGGGCCTGTGATGATCTATGTTGTGCAACATGTTCTTTAGAGATTCGAGGTGCCGGTCTCTAGTTTGTAAGGGTCTTTACTTCGTTGATTTCCTCCTCTTGCTCCAAAATCTTCTTTTTCTCTGCATATGGAATACTAGGGAGACACCATATACAACTACTTAGTCATAACACTGAATGCAGTAACTGCGAATCACAGTGACAGTCATAATACAGTAACAGTCATAACACAGTGACAGTCGTAACACAGTAACACAGTGACAGTCGTAACACAGTAACAGTGGTCTTCCCCAAGGAATTTCACATACGAGCTATATAAACTGTTTGACAGCACAAGGAGGGATTGGTTGAATATTAATTGCACCACAATAATTCTACAAAACCACAGCATCAAGCTGTCAGTGAACCTCTCTCTCTGCTCCAGGGATAGCATATTTTATCTGTACTGTAAAAGTCTGGTCTGATTTTTTGGTTTGCTCATAAGGTCAACTGTTACAGCTTTATGAATAACCTACCACATCTTCTCTGGCTGAGGCTGGAGGGCAATAAATATGTCTGCTTTAATGATGGTGGGATAACTAACCAAAACAAACAAACAACAGCTGAATCATAGAACCTAAGAACATCTAAAATCATAGCATGCTTGATGCTCATTATTTTATTGCATAGTTTTTTTTCAGGGTTCTGCTCAATAAATGTCCAAGAGCACCATCTACCTACTAAAACCCACATGGCAGATTCCGCTACACCATAACTCCAGAGAACAGTCAGTATATAAATAGATAAGTCAGTATAAATATACAATGTGGAATCTCCTTGAAAGGTTTGAAAGTAAGACAATACAACCAATCAACTAAAGATTGAGACACTAAGATCATACCCAAAACTGCTTTTAGGCATTGTGGATCCAAGCTTGTGGAAGTTTGGACTGTATTCCGGTACAAGGAATGACCGGCAATCTGAGGCTGAATGGTACCTGGGTTTGGCTGACAGGTCCACACGGAAAGACAAGCTTCCATATTAGAATGAATTTTCCCAAGGTCTGCATTCTTCACAACCAGTTTACATTTAATAAGTTGTTGTAGCCTATTATTAATAGAGCACCCTTCTGAAACAAAATTATACTAAACAATTAAAGAATACATATAAAATAATGGTTAAGTAAATCCATATATAGCTAGAATATTTACTGTAAAGAATTTGCTTCCCAGCCTCAGCAAAGAGTAATGTTTGACAAAAAGGAATTTGACAGTATACATATATAATGCTATCTTTAATCATATTGTAAATATAATAATAATAATAATAATAATAATAATAAACTCAACAAATTTGTTTCTCCCCATAGTTGCTTCTAGGGTCTGCTCTGAGCTGAAATCTTTATTTCCATGGTGCAGTTTGTCCATAAAACATCGCTTTCCAACATGGTAGGTTACTGGCTCACCGAAGTTTGGGTAAAAAGTCCACTCTGACTGGGACGCCATATGGGCCTCTAAATGCACATGGTAGCCAGTGAGCGTTACATTTACGTTTACATTTACACGTTTGATATTCCCTTGGACATATGATTAGTTTACAGAAAAAGTCCAAGAGTGTAATATAATCCGGTTTATACCAGTGTCCCATAACAAAGACACACAAGCACAGACTGAGACGTGTAAATCGTGATCGTGTGTATTGCTATAAATCACCTGAAACTAACAACGTACAGAGAGGAGCTGTAAAATCATAGAGGACCCTATGAATTACAGCAGCGTTATCAGCACCATTTCTTTCAGTCTATTTAAACTCTTATTTATTTTTATTTCTATTAAATGCAATAATGAAGTGGCATCTCAGATATTACGTTATTTAAGTTATATGTAGTTGATCTGAATAGTTCACTTATTATTTGGCATATAATGGCTTATAATTCAGTTTACGTTATTGTGAGATAATAAAGCTTGCGCGCTGTCTATGTGAACCCTTTCTCGTTAAAAGTGCTGTGAAAATGACATCAGCGCGGGATCAGGAAGAGCGTGGGAGAGGTTCCACTCGCGCGGCAGCTGGGTGTGAGCGGGGAACGGGGCGTTATTGTCAGGCTCGCACAGCAGCTTTAAGAGTCTGAGTAACATCTCCTATACGTTCACACGCTTTGACCGCATGTGACAGGTGGTATTGAGAATCAATCAGTATCACGGGCCCCAAACACGCCATTGATAAAGAAGCACATTTACTGGTGATAAACATAAGAATATAGCTGGCGTGAGCCTCTGACAGATCTACCCAACCCACAGCAAACCCCCCGCTCATGAACATGTCTGCCGTGGGTACTGAAGCGCCCAAAGCAAAGCACTTACCCAACTGGGCTGCTACGACTTGCTGTGAGGTTTTAAAGCTTGTTACTATCCTTTAATATGCTCCAGGCGTACGAGACTCACTTTGTGAGGACATCCACGTGTCTCATATGAGGTCCGAACTCTCCATCGTTTTCTTGAGTGCGAGATAAGTCTATTATCCGTGTTCTCGCCCCCATATATGACACGTTCAATAATTTCGACGTTTTTTCAAACCAACGAGTTTCAGGGAGGTGCTCGCTTAGAACTGGCCCAGTCGATGTAAAACTCTCAGAGTGCATGTATAATAACACCATCACAAAACCAGTACGCCGGCTGGGAAACGTCAGGGCCAAAAGATGTCGCTTCACAGCGTGGTGTTGAAAACGGGGCGTTGCCGGTGTGCGCCTGTCTTTGATGTGGATTTCAGCCTACAGACGTTTAGGAGGTAAACAGTAACAAAGCGTTTCCGTGGGAAAGAGCTCGTCTCTTGGGAACAGTTTCGCACAACTAACGCGCTCTTTTCACTCCCCTCCAAAAACTACACCTAGGGAGGAATTATAGGAGTTATTTGACTTAAACAACGTGACATTTCAAAGAAAGTCCTCAAGATGGCGACAGAAAATAACATCAATTCGCCCCTTAAGCGATAGTGTAGATCAAAGTGTGCTATAGGCAATGAAAGATGCCTTTCTAATTGTTTTCTAAATTACATATAGATGATTCGGCATCTAATCAACGTTCACGAAACTTCTTCGTGATAAATCTAAATTAATTTCCATGATTGAAAATCCCAATTTAGGTATGTTAAACCAACAAACAAAAACAGCACACTTGGATCTCGGTTAATTATATTTTGTTTTATTTACTGTAAGTCAAGTATGAATTGACGCAGCCTAATGACCTAATTCTAACCTGAGAGAGAGAGAGAGAGAGAGAGAGAGAGAGAGAGAGAGAGAGAGAGAGAGAGAGAAGGGAGGAAGAGAGAGAGAGCTAGAGAGAGAGAGAGAGAGAGAGAAGGGAGGAAGAGAGAGAAGGGAGGAAGAGAGAGCTAGAGAGAGAGAGAGAGAAGGGGGGAGAGAAAGAGAGGGAGGGAGAGAGAGGAGAGACAGAGAGAAAGAGAGAGCGAGAGAGAGAGAGAGAGAAAAGGGGGAGAGAAGGAGAGGGAGAAGGAGAGAGAGAGGAGAGACAGAGAGAAAGAGAGAGAAGGGAGGAAGAGAGAGAGAGAGAGAGAGAGAGAGAGAGAGAGAGAGAGAGAGAGAGAGAGAGAGAGAGAGCTCTAAACCCACCTGTTCGTGAGAGCCACGGTCTGTGTGCCATAGGTTAAGTGTGAACCGGAGGCGGCGCTCCGTTGCGCATCCAGAGTTCCGCAGATGTCTTTGATGTGATCTCCATTCGCTCAGCGCGCGATGGACGCTCCGCGTGTCCTAGGCGCACGCGACTTGGCTGGATCGTTTCACGCATGATCAAGATCTTCGGGCATACAGGATTTGATTCTCTTGGGATGTTTTACAGTTGATGCTATTCGACTCTGAACCTAGAATGCCTCCATCACGATTTGGCACGGAGTTTAGTTTAGTTTCTCTTCTGCATCATGGCAAATCCCGGGCGAGAAAGTCGTTTTAAGGCTCAGTAGCGTATAGTTGGGAGAGAGTCTCGCGACGGAACAACAATTTTAATGAGCATGCTGTCGTCCTTGCAGGCACTTGCAGCGTAACAGCTTCTTTCCTGATCTCACTGATCCTTTTTTGGGGGAAATAAGTCGCAGGTGTTATCAATTATGTTTACGTTTGCCGCCTTCTGTTATATGCTTTCCCTTGTCCTTTGTGCGTCTCTCATCTTCTTCGCCATATGGCACGTAAGTGTGTGCGTCTACACATAGGACTCTTTTCTTGCTTGCCTATTTAGGGAGGCACGTTACAAACACGCGTGCACTGATACTTCTGTCTATTGCTGTGCATCTACGTTGGGGGTCAGTACTTATAAATACAAAACTGTTGAATAGGGGCTTGTAGGGCTTTATATGGCATAGATATCAGGCTGTGCCATCTCTACTCTATCTATACTCATTTCAGTAGGTCAGACATTAGGATTTTATGAGCAATTGAAGTTCATGTAGGTAGTTGAACCAGCTTGCTTGAGGCCACTTACATTTCAGGGAAAGAACATTTCCTGTTGCCAGTGCAAATTATTTCCTTGCCAGTAGAATCAATTACTATGATCATTTGGGCTTTGAGAGGTTCAAAGAGCTCCGCATTTCTGGGAAGGTTACATTAAGAACCTTGAAATACATTGTTGTCCAGTTTCCCAGATACATGTTTAACACTGGACACTACAAAGGAGGATTTTGCCCATTGAACATCCTTTTGAGGAATGAGTTTGACTTCCTTATGTGTGTGTGTGTGTGTGTGTGTGTGTGTGTGTGTGTGTGTGTGTGTGTGTGTGTGTGTGTGAACCTGTTTCCAAATAAGATGTCACCTTTTTTGAACAAATTATTTTCAATTCAGCTCATTGTTTGGAGTTTGCTGTGTTCCTGTTTTCTTAGCACATATTATGTTAGCATCTCCCCAAAGAGGGCTAGCTAAATAAGGAGTGTGCTTTCCTGTCTCCAGACCTGGACTAGATTTGGGTCGGGCTGCACAGTTGTTTGCCCTGGGTCTGGCTTTGCATAGCAACAGACATAATAGATCAAAGTGGTAAGTGAGGGGGAGGGGTAATTAATCGTCCTGTGGCTTCTTTGACCCACCGTGTGTAGGACTGCGCCACAGTGCTGGAGTGTACTATATTTCTGAGAGCATGTGGATTTGTTTAATCTGGCGATAATGTGAAAATCTTGTCATATTCGATCACTTGCATATCATTGAACTGAATGGATAAAAAAGATTTTGTACCTTTTTACTTTCATTAGCTAACAAGGCTTCATTAAGCTTTCACAAATGGCCAAATATAATAATTAGCATACAATTAAAAGCTTCACTGTGAAGACCTGTCTGTTCTAATTGTGCTGGGACTTCATTGTTTATCCACCGAAACCGAATATTAACTGAGTGGAATGTAACATCGAAGTAATATGTGGCATTCTTTACTAACAGTGAATATGATGTGTTATATATTTCTGGCTGCCAGAAATTGCATTACATTCAAGAGGCTTGTGAATGATAAACATCAAAGTAATGTTTAGTCTTAGGAGACTGTATCACTCACACTGTACAGGGGTTGTATCATGGGGTTTCCAGTAATGGATTTAACTCATTTTATTCTGTACCCTGCGGCCTCTGTTCATACACTGTATACAATATCACCGCATGAAGGGTCACAATACTCGGTTGTCTTGTTTATCGTTTTAAAGGAAGCAGTTATTTGCCCAAAATGTCAAAGCAGCATTATACTGTTCAGGACATTATACAACTCAAGATTTGACTAGAATGTCTAAAAGCTAAGAATTAGATGGCACCAATTTGGGAACCGTATAAATCCTCTCCCATGTTACTAACCTTCAGGAACCAAAGTAAATGTTGTTACCTGCATGCCAACTTGCTGGTGTGATGAGATCCAGGTTCTTTCCCCCTTTTTCTTTATCTTTGGCACTAAAAACCATCATGGTTTTCAGTTCCAACTGTCCCCTACACTGAGCCAGCAATTTTTCCAGAATCATCTTGTGACATGTATGATTATTAGTTTCTGAGGACAGGAGTTAACGCAATTTACTCTGCCTGATGGAGTGTCTTTGTTGGGCCAGCTCACTGCACTGAGAAGAGTGTTTATTATGTTACTATCCTTAAACTCTGGCTAAACAGATTGGTTTGAAACCTGCCTCTGGATCAGTTGTGATGTTCTAGAGTAATTTACCTGTGAGTGATGTCTTACAGGTGAGTGAGGATCATCTAGAGTCAGCCCTTCACACATCGCTAGTGACCACATATATGCCTTAATTTATTCCTAGGAACACAACAGTTCTTGGAAGGAGTATTCCTTTAAGAACAGTGAGGAAAAGGGTGGAATCGGATCAGATGTTGTTTTAAAGGACCTTTTGGATTATTTGAGAACATGGGCCACAGCTTTGATCCGGTTACTGGGCCAGGAAAAGTAGCTGATGTTGGCACTAAAACGGGGAGAAGCCATTTCTGGAGGAAAGAGAGATGACCCAGAGTGGGTAATTTGGCTAAGGAGTGGGAGGGAGCACTGAACACCTGACACCAGTCAGGTATTAAGGTTAAGCTTGCTGGTTTTGTTTGTAATGTGCAGCAGACACATGTATCGGTGTGCTGTAATCTACTGTGGGGCAGGCCAAGACAATGGTAGACATGGTAGCACTGTCTCATAGATGGAGTCTTTTATACAGTTAAATAAATCTCCTGTTAGATATGCATTGTTTCTTTCAACAAGTCAATTTAATTTTAGTTAATTTGATTCTCAAAACATCACTTGAAACATTTCGTGCAAGGCTTGCTGTAAACTGATGAAAAAGTACATTAGTAGAGCACCTGTCTAAAAAAAAGCATCTTACTTCAAGTGGGTTTTCCTGACGTGTCCATAACAGAATCCCCTATACGATGTATCCTATATACTATGATGGTCTCTTTACAAAGCTTTTAGTGATGTTCTAGCTTTTCTGTTAATCCTTTTGTAGAATTTCACATTGCCTGTTGACTGGGTTTTTACGTCTTGTGCTGCTTTTGAGGATGTTTAAAAATTCCCCATGCACCACATCCGTGCACAGGTCCTGGCAGGGAGACTCTGATGAATGCTTTGATGAAAGCTGGTGTGTTATTAGGAGTTCAAGGCACAGGCTGTAAATATGGAGTAAAATTAACCAGGTTTGAGTGGTTTCCAGCCCTTGTTAACATTTAAAGAGACCCACTCAATTATTTAGCCATCACTTCTGGTCCTTCCACCAGAGCTGACTTTTCTTTTTGTGATGTGAATTTGTATGCAATTACTACAAAGTGGGTAGTTATGAATAATGTAGCTGTGGTCTGTCTTTTAAGTAACGTACACATTACCACAGCACACGGGGAGAGTGCAGGATTAATGAAAGTCTTTCATTACTTCCTCCATTCCAGTCAATGCTAGCCCGAAACTACATGTCCCTGCAGCATGTGGCCAGTGGTGAGTCAAGCACGGACATATCAATGGCTTAGGAGGAGCGGGCAGTTTCAGGGCAAGACAGCAGTACAGTCTGGAATTGGGAAAATAACTTCAGCTAATTCTGTGCAACCTTTGCTTGAGCCTGGTCTAGCTGCTGCAAGAGTTCTGATTTCATGTGGTGATGTGTGTCTGATTCTGCCTCTCTGCTTTCATGGGTGATGTGTGTCTGATTTTGTCATTCTGGTTTTACGTGGTGATGTGTGTCTCTAACTCTAACCCTCACTATTTGGAATATTTGAATATATATATTTTGCTAGGCCATAAACGTAATTATAGAAAGGAAGTCATGGCAGCTTTATTAAAGCTTAATCCCTCATAAAGTGCTCATTGTTTATTTTTTCACTTATTTAAGCATGTTTTCATTGTTATACTCAGATGGTACATTTCAGCAGAATAGTCTGTGCTTGCCCAGTTGTGGCATTGTTGCCCTGGTTTAATCAGGTTGACCCTGCTGGGAATATTTCTTGTGCTAAATGAAAGCACGGGAACTCTAGACAAGAAGGAATGGCACCACCAAGATTAGCCTTGGAGAGCCCAGGAAATGGCTGCCATAACAGAACTCTTTCTTCTTCCCCCATCTCTAGATAACAGCGTTTGATGAGCTCCAAGCAGATTTCAAAGTGCCAATAGACCAAGGAAATCCACTCCATGCAGTAAGTAAAGCAAACATGGAGGGTTTAAATTAAGTGTGTGTGTGCATGCCCTTGTGTGTGCATGCCCTTGTGTGTGCATGCATGCGTGTGTTACAGTATAATCTCAAAACGAGGCGTGACATCTTTGGCGGCAGCCAGGTGTTCCCTTCCTCTGAGCTCCAGAAAATCGTCGTCGTCTTCAGCTCTGTAGAAATGGAATTGCGACCAGCCGTAGCTTTTTCCTGCCAGGGCACTCATTGCCATCCAGCGCACATCCAGCACCTGTCCAGCACATCCAGCACCTGTCCAGCAGTACCAGCTTGCGTGCCCCCCCCCCCATAAATGAGCTCGTTTATGTACTATGTCTCAGTGCCAGTGTGGGTGTGGTTAGCGCAGCTGCAGGGCGCAGACTGCTGGTGCTCCTCACTAACCCGGCTATTGTTGCAGTGCATGATTTTGCCTGCATTCTCTCGCCTCGGTCATGACCTACGCAACTGGTCAGACTCCGTCCACCCTCGCTCCCATGAACATCATGCAGAATTCAGACTGACTTGTAGTTTCACGCTCACACACCAAAAGCGGGTTTGGAAGGCTGGGTGGCTCTGGTGGTGGTGTGTGATGATGATGATGAGTGAGGGAGCGTGGTGAAGGTTACACGGCCTCCTCATTAATCACATCTCTCAGTCGATCCTCTACAGCACCCTGCATGACTAATTGGTGTCTTGAGTGGGTGGAGGCCTCTGGTGGAGGTGGGGCTTCACCCGCAGAGGCTCAGCCAGGCCGCAGTAGCAGCAGTACACAGGAGAGGCGGCAGAAACGGGGAACTCCTTCAATCGTCCAGTGGGACTGTAGGCAGAGGCTGGGAACAGCCTGTCTGGAGAAGGGTGAAATGGAACTGTGTGTGTAAGTGAGTAAAAGCACTAATGAGAGTGAAAGTGAGATATGCACTACTAGCTGTGACATTCAACTGTCCTTGACTGCTGCAGTTACTATCCACACTCTACATTATCTACACTATCCACACTATCTATACTATCTATACCAATCACTGCTAGTTTCCAGCGCACCACATTATAGCACAGTGTCATCGTGAAAAGCTGAAACACATTTCAGCCTTGAGTCAATGCACATATAATACAGGCAGCCCTTCCTTAACATTCCTCTGCAGAGAGTGACTTTGAGAAACATGGAGCCACTTCCAAAATATGGCCCGTTAAACCCAGGAAGGTCTAGCAGGCACCATGCCAACGCCTAGCCTCTCACTCATGGTAAAGTCATGGCTCAGTGGCTGTAGACTCCATACGGCCCATCCATGCTGCCCCAGCGGGGGTTCTGAGTCATGGCGGCCAATGGCAGGCTACTTTCTCAGGGGGTGTCTCTCATCCCCTCTGCTTCCAGAGGTGTATGGTTTAGCTTGCCCACCCTGCCAGTTTATGCGGATGATAAAAAGTCAGACGTCCGGAAGCAGAGTAAACTGCTGAGCTGTGGCAGTAAGTCCTGACAGAGTGAACTGAGTCATGCAAGGCTTACTATTTCATTCTTGAAACACGTCAGTAGTTGTCAGAATTAAATCAGCATTGCTCTCTCTCTCGCTTTTTTTTGGGGGGGGGGCATATTCCATACTTAACTATTTAGAAGATTTGGATAAAATGTAAGGTTAGTTAGTTTGAGTCTGCTCTTCTGGTTGCTGTATTTAGAGAGGACGTCCTGTGGTAATCAAAGTTGAAAAGTCCCGAATTTTCTCAAAACATCCACAATCCTTACTGTTTGTGAAAAATTATTGCAAATTCCACCAGTGGTATTTTATTGGTCTACATGATTAATTAGATCTTCTGTTTAATTGGCCATTTTGATTTAGGTGTATATAGTTTTGCCTACTGTCTTTTAATTCAAGCATTGTGATTATTAGTTACAGTACTTAATGTAGTTACAGAGGTATAGATTACTAAGCACATAGACCCTAACGCGTTTTGTTATACAAAGCAACATTCAGCAGCATGAAGCAATGCATCAGAGCACAAGACTATAACCCAGGCAGCCTGCGAGACTGTGTTAGTACACTGCAGAGACCCCAGAATCCCACAGCAGAGACCCCAGCTGGACCTCGCCGTCGATTGATCCAGCTTTGTCTTGGCAGATGAGGCGACACATTGGGAGTCGGTCTCAGCACTTCATTCCGTCATCCCTGAGTCTTTGCAGCTCTGGAGCTCTTTACTCGGCAGACTGGACTCCTTCCCTGCTCTGTACTTTCCATCTCAAGTTTACTTTTAGTTTTTATTATTTACATTATGCCAAGCAGAGTTCATGTTGACGCAGATTTTAAAGGGAACTGGATGCAATTGCCTGTTCATAAGCATTCATGCATCTGCTCTTATTATAGCAGCTGGATCCCAAGAGTCCTTCCTTTTAAGGCTTCTCCGAAAACCAGTTACCTTGCATGTGTACTAATTCTAAGATTTTTTAGCAACCAACTAGCAAAATATATGGGAACTTTATATAAGATCAAAAAGTAACATAAAAAATTCAGATACTAAGACAGGATTTTAAACATATATTTATCTTCCAGATAATGCAAAAGCGTTTTGGAGAAAATGTGTCTGAGTGGCACTACAGTGGTGTTTCCTGGTGTGTGGCACTGTTCGGACAGACCACGGACTCTGGGACTTCATCCAGCAGCATGTGCTGCACGTTTGAATAACACAGAGAACAGGACATGTCCCGTCTTCAGGGAGGTATTTTCAAAACTGGTGAACTGATTGACGTTTCCCTGTAAGCCACTGCATTGACCAGCCTGCCCACACTGTGAAAGACGACAGGAAACAGGAACAGGACACATCCAGCTGCTTCCACTTTACTGCCCATGTGAGGTTTCCTGTGTTCATGTTACTTCGAGTGTATTTACACATACTGCTGTACTGAAGAAAACTGCAGACTTCAAAACCCAGCCAATTCCAAAATCTGTAAATGTTCGGTTTGTCATCACCTACTCGAAGACGTGATTTCGTAATCCCTCAGTTAAATGAATGAAATGGTTTTAAAAACACCCTTATATGACATCATACAGCAGCAAAAAAAAAGTTAGTCAGAATCTGCTCATAAAATGACAGTAGTTGACGTGGTCGTGTTTTGATGTACTCACCAAATGCCATTTTCAGATGACCTTTACAAAGTTGTGCTGGTGCTGGTTTTGTCTGGTTGTCCATTTTTCTGTCCTCTTCATGTCCTTGTCAGTGTGTAGTGCTCCACAATTCCACCAGCGAATGGGGTCATGAGCTGGGAAAGACCAGCGCTGTAGGTTAGGCTGGCAAAGCACACACACATACATACATACATACATACATACATACATACATACATACATACACACACACACATTCTCCTGGTCCTAGCCTTCCCTAAGGATGACATATATTCAAGCTTTTTGCTCTACATAAATTAATAAAATACAATTTAAAAGATGAAATTCAGTCGAAGGTCATGGTCATCTTCAGTGACAATGCAGCTTCTCCAGATTAAGTCCAATCACGTCAGGGGTTTGGCAGCCGATGGCCATCGGCACGCCCGTGAGCTTTGTGCTTGGGATCAGCAGTTCGAAATGAATGTTCCAGAGGATTTACCGTTTCCTCTGTTTCTCTTTGTTCCTGCAGCGAGAAAGACTTCGAAACATTGAGAGGATATGCTGCCTCCTTCGGAAGGTAAGGAATACCACACCACAAATTCCACATGATCCCATAAGGTAAGGAATACCACACCACAAATTTCACATGATCCCATAAGGTAAGGAATACCACACCACAAATTCCACATGATCCCATAAGAAATCTGTTCACAGTTTTGACATGTACTGGAAGACCTTTGCAATAAGACATGGAACAAACTACAACTAAACTCAATTTTATGTTTTCTATCGCTCATTTGCTGCTCTGCATAATTTGTGTTCTCCTTCCTTGAGCTGGTAATTGGTCTCTCTACCCAGGTTCTCAGACTCAAGTGTGTTGGAGCTCAGCTCTTCAGGGTAGATGTGTGGATGCACACCCCTGCCTCACACGTTTATCAGTAATCAGTTCTGAACCACATGTCTGCTGCTGGGTGGATTTATACCAGCAGTGATGCTGATATGTGCAAAAACCCAAGTGGTACCGCTTGGTCTGATTAAACTCGAACCAGCTCAACACCCACAGCTACGTCACTGCCTTGTTAGTGTTAATGCTGTGATGAGAACGCTCTGCCACACAAGTAACATCCAGTTTGTACTGGTCCTTACCACTGATAAACCAGTAAGAAACTGGTGACTGGTACATTGTGTATGCTATCAGATGGCCTACACTGTAACTTTACAGCTATAAAATGCATGTATAAAATGCATGTGAGTGTATGTATAAGGCAGGTGTCTGTAACAGGTAATAAGGCAGGTGTTCCTAATACAATAGCTGGGTAATAAGTGAAAAAAACTGAAATCTTGCTGAACATGGCTTTTGTTTTCAGCAGGTGGACAATGCCAAATGTGTTCTAGATTAGAATAGATGGTCAGGACAGTTCCTGGGTCAGCAGAAGATCTCTACACCCTTTTTCTTTTAGATTTGTCACATCGTAGCTCACACTATGAGTCTGGACTTGTTTATAAGTAGCAGGAAGGGATTACAAAGATTTATGGAGTCACATGACCACATATCAAAAAACGGATGTAAAAGGATGGCCAGACAAAAGAGCTTACCACACACAGGCTATCTGGCTACAGTAGCTGTAGGGTCATACATGAGGCTTTTATTTAAAAACAAAACAAGATGGTGTTAAAGAGAAATGCTCATTAAAACCTAGACACTCCTTTTTGTTTTTTTCTTTTGATATTCATCTCAATCAGCCAGAATGTTGCATTTCTGTAAGGTTGTCTATAAAGACTGTGCTCTCCTAGTGTGTCATGCAATATGACAGAGGGTATAGTTCCATTCCTCTCTCTCTCTCAGGGTCTGTATGTTGAGGGGGTTGGCAGGTGTTGTTTGTTTTATCTGTGGTAAACTCTTAGTCTCGTGTAGCATCCCACAGGACCTCTGTGCCCTTGCTTCATTGACCCAGTGCAGTTTATTTATGGAGGTTTTACATCACTTATTTAATGTTGCTGAATAGCACTAACCCTAGACCTTCAAAATATTTTATTTTATCAATAAGTGGTCATTAATAATTTTTGGTTCAATCTCTATTAGAGTAAGTGAGGGGTGTCCGAATCCGTTCCTGGATATCTACTGACCTCAAGATTAAGACGTTACTGAAGGATTTGATTAGCTGTGTTGGGGTAGGGTTGAAACTAAACTCAGCAGGTAGATCACCAGGACTAGAGTTGGACATCCCTAGAGTCTGTCAGGTGCCATAACAAAGTAACCTTTGAGTTTCGTGATGGTGTTTGAAGCACATATGGACGTTTTTGTCTCAGAGCACATGGCGAATGGTCTCTGAATGGGGACTCTGTAGCAAGCACAAACATTCAAAGCACTGACACTATGTTTCACTGCAGTTATTGTTTTAGCTCAGGTAGCAAAAGGTAACATCTCTGTTATGCTGAGTCATGCAGGTTTTTGGCTGTGCCTGTGTATGTGTATGTGTATCTCATACAGTTCATAACACTTCTTTGTAGGACTTGTGTACTGTTTCTCATTAATTTCTGCTTTTGAATATTTTCTGTTTACTTGACAAAGTGAGTTTTTGTAACTAATGAAAAGAAACCTGAAGCTGTCTGTAGAATAAAGTGAAATAAATCATATAAAACAGATTGTAGAACAAAAAAAAAAATTTAACTAAAAACCCTGATTTGCATTATGACTGTATAGTTATCTTGGACATTTGGCTTCATAAAAATAAAATTTTTATCTTGACTATTACAGTGTACACTCAGTTGCGCATTTGTGGAGCTGTAATTTGCTCTATTACCAATTAAAAACAAACATACATTCTCTATTGTGGCTTTTCATACCTCTTTCACCTTAAAGGAAAGAGAAATGTGATCTCGTATGAATGTTGAGACTCCACAGACTGGACCAGCAGGAACACTTACAAACATCAAACATTCAGAGGTACTGCAGTGTAAGTTCAGCTTGAGTTGATGATTCTAGGCGAATGTGAATGAAGCGTGACTTTGTACGTCATGAGTGACTGAGGTCCTTCAGCTATTGATGGACAGCCATAGTTCATCACACCGGCCTGTGGTTCCATGCTTGACAGCTTATGAAAATTGGAAAGGAGCATGAAGGTGGCAAGATAATTGCACTGGGGATGTGCAGTGTATAGTGACTCAAGGACATGGTTTGGGTGTGCAGTGTATAGTGACACAAGGACATGGTTTGGGTGTGCAGTGTATAGTGACACAAGGACATGGTTTGGGTGTGCAGTGTATAGTGACACAAGGACATGGTTTGGGATGTGCAGTGTATAGTGACACAAGGACATGGTTTGGGATGTGCAGTGTATAGTGACACAAGGACATGGTTTGGGTGTGCAGTGTATAGTGACACAAGGACATGGTTTGGGTGTGCAGTGTATAGTGACACAAGGACATGGTTTGGGTGTGCAGTGTATAGTGACACAAGGACATGGTTTGGGTGTGCAGTGTATAATCACTCAAGGACATGGTTTGGGTGTGCAGTGTATAGTGACACAAGGACATGGTTTGGGTGTGCAGTGTATAATCACTCAAGGACATGGTTTGGGTGTGCAGTGTATAGTGACACAGTTTATATTATGAAGCACAAGAAAATTTGGGACATAATAACATTTGGATAAACTAACGTTGGGACATGAGTATGATGATGGGTCATTTCAAGGTTTTTTTTTACTGTTGGGTTTCTTAGCATTTTGGGTACAATGATCCTTGAGGTAGATGCCATCCAATTTCAGAACCTAAAATAAAGGTCTGAAAGGGGCATTCTGGCCATGTGTGTTTCCTCACAGTGACACGTCGGGGCTAAAAATTAACATTTTGTTTAACGCACTGAATTTTGGGTGAGATGGCTTATATTGACGACATTTTATAAGTTCAGCTGAGGAAGTTTTGTAATTTCAATACGTTTGAAGTTCAGTAACATTGGCAAAGGCTGTTGGATTACCATAGATGCTCTTTTTTATCAGACCAAGGCAGAAGAGGGATCTGACTGACCACTGCACTAGACAGAATGTCTCGGCTAAGCATGTATCTAACACTACAGCACAGGACTGTGGTGGGTCAAGACTCCTCTCATTAGTGATGGTTTCTTTCCCCATCTCAGGTAGAAGTTGCACTGTGGTCAGTAACATATCCACTTTACCCTGGAGCAGAAGGTTGACTCACTGTCAATGAGCCCAGGGCAAAGAGCTCAGGATGCGCACCTCCTCCGCCGTGGTCTGCAAAAACATCCTTGCAGACAGAGCAAAATATGTGCAACCAATCAGAACCTAGAAAGACTACATGAGCATCCAACAGCGATGGTGCTCCCTGGGTAGATGGATGTATAGATGGATAGATATATTGATGGATGGATAGATAGATCTAGCTTTGTAGAGAAAAAACATTGAAAACAACAAGAAAAACCCAACAGTTCAGTGTCCCTTAAAGTCAGCTTTCTTTAAAAATAGCATTGGTTTGCTTCAGAGCACATTGGCCTGCCACCCCAGAGTGCTCATGAGGGACATCCCAGTTGCACTGGCCTGTCACTAGTGGGGGAGGCAGTGCTTGCTGGCGGACCTGCAGTGCTCTTCCTCTCTGGCTCTCGGTCAGCCACTGGCTTCCAGTCCGGTTCTCGTTCCACCTCACAGGCTTTTCCCGTCCGTCCTCCAGTACTGGCAATAACACACACGCTAAAGACGCAGCGCACATGTGCTGCGCTCCGCTCCTCGCTGATAGGCAGTTTGTGATTGCCACACTCTTGGAGAGTGGACAGGCGCTTTGGGGTTGAGAGTGGAGCCCGGCTGGAAGCAGAGCACTCCGCTGGGTAAAGGCGGCCTCCAGCAGAGCATTTCTCCATTAGTCCTTTCAACCAAAAAGATTAGTCTAGAGATGTTCCTGCTACAGAATCATAAAGCCCCAAACGCAGTCCTTTGTCATCCTTATTCTACAGAGACATGCTAAGAGACTGCAAAGCCACTGACTCGAGTACATATAATATTATTATTATTATTATACTCAGGAGACTGTATTACTACATTCATGTTATACACAGTGTGTTCATTTGGTTGATTTGCTTGGTTGTACACATCCATAGCTTCTTTGTCCAATTTCCCAGATAAATTCTCATCTTGGGAGAATAGGTGTCCTTTTAAGAGAAAATGTGTGTAATTATTTGTTGCACTTAATTACGGCTGCTACTGAGAGAGAAGGGCAGTAATTGGATACTAGGAGCTCTTTTGATTGCCTTAGGCTGAGGACGGTTTGCTGCAGCTAAAATGAGAACTGCAGCCCGATTAGTCACCCCAGCAGAGAAACTGGGAGGAAAACTGTAGTGCACATGCTTGCGTGTATACAGTAAATCAGTATCATTTAGATGAAAAATCGGTGAGCCATACGAGGGAAAGTGGTCTGTGCTCTGAGCAGTTCTGTGCATTAAGAGAGTCCATTCTTTTCTGGCATAGTAACAAATAAGGCAAAATCACTCTTTTGGGAATATCAATCATAATTTGCAGTGATAGTTCACTCTGACATCTCATAATAATGGCATATCTCATAATCAGTAGTTCCCTTCATTCAAATGGTTACTCTCATTTCTTCATCCAGACTGAACGTCTAAGGCCCCCAGTCCTCACTGACGAGATCTGAAGCGCACTCTGTACTTCTCCACTGGACCAGTGTGACCCCAGTCCAGGCTGAGCAGTGTGTAATTATCAGAAAGTGGTATTCAGTGGTTGAAAGAGAGAGAGAGAGCGTGCACGCATATGTGGGTACTCCAGCGGATAGCATGGCAAAACCAGACCTCTCGTTAGGTAACCGATGCTTGAAGAGGCTGTCATTTACCCCCAGGTCTCTTCAGTGGGGGGACCGGGACAGGCTCCGGGAACATCGCACTCGAGCTCAGTGGCCTTGGAGACAGACGCCTTTAATTAATGGATAGGTAGGGTAACTTGCTAGATGGTTAATTATAGGCATTTGACTTTTTATTTGGGATTCAGTGAAATGGAGAGACATGGCTAAAATAAGGGCAGAGAATGTGTTCAAAAGGAGATGAGCCCACTGTGACCATATCAAACCTGCAACTGTAGTGAATTAACAGTGGGAATACACTTGGAAGCAAACAGGACTGTGAGAGATGTGGCATTGAGACTCAAGAAGGCTTAGACAGGCACAGGGTGATAAAACCTCGACCAGAGAACAGCTGGGAACACTGGGAGCAGATGTGGAAGAGAAGCAGGAAGACAGAGGTGTAAGGTGACTCTGAAACAATGAAACACTCACTACAGGGAAGCCCAGGGTCCAAAGAGACATCCATGTTCAGGAACACTACAAACAGGGTCTACAGGTGATGGGTGCCAAAGGCCTTGATAACATAAGCCATAGGAACAGGAGACCAGGCTGAGACAATCACTATATATCTCACTGGTGCCTGGGGGACAAGCTGCGCATGCAGCAATAATAAAAAGTGAATCTTGAATCTTGAAGGATTAAAGACATCTGGGTTGGGGTTTTTTTTTTTTTGGGGGGGGGGGGTGTTGTTTTTTGCAAAAGCACAGAGTTGTGGGGGCTGGCAGAACAACTGAAATCTGGACTGCAGGGCTCACTGGAACTGGAGCCAAACTCAGAATCTGTTGGAAGAAAAGAATTGAGAGAAAGCTAGAAGAATCAGCACATCAGTAGAGCGAGAACAGTGACCAGGCTAGAGCTGTGTTGTCCACCAACGCCTGATATCCAGAAAAGAACAGCACAGTCCAATGGTTGAATGCTGCGATAAACTTCAAAAGCTCAGATGCTGCTGGAAGCTGAGACACACAAAGTGGATCAATGACCTGACTTGCAGCACAGATCAGGACAGGAAGAGGAAGTGAAGCCACAGTTAGTGCCTGGAAAGTGACCTCTTTCGCTCGAGCTGGCATAGTTAGCATAGCAACTGGGAGATGATGATGGGATCACAAAGCCAACAATGGGAGCGTAGAACATAGCAGAGGAATCCAAAATATGAACTTCGGGGAAAAAAATTAAAAAGCCTCTGGAATTGGGATCAGGTGCTTCACAGCAAAGTCTTTGGTGGCCACCATCTACTGAGCCAGGCTGCAGCAGGCAGCGGTACCAAATTCTGCAGGGGAGGCAAAGAGTGCAGAGTCAGCAGTGCGGGCCGCTGAAGGGATCATGAGCATGGACCGTGGGCAGTGCGCTAGAACATGAAGACGAGAACGAAGAATTCACAAGCCGAGGATGATTATGGTTGGAGGTCCAGTGAACATTGAAAGATTTATCTTGAGGAGCCAAGGCAGACCAGGGAAACTGAAAAGGTCCTGAAAGACCCAAATCTCAAGGCTTCGCAATAGGCCAGTGAGGGAGTCCGGGGAGGAAAGTCCCGCAGACCTTGTGGAAATTGGAGCATACTGACCGGCTGCATTAGTGACACAAGGAAGGGGGTGCATTATTTGCCCAAAACACTATGATTTCTCCTCCTCATTATAAATAGAATAATAATTCTAAAATTATAATAACTTTTCACAGTTACCGGGACATTTTTATCTTGTTTGGTCTTGCAATTCATGCCAATAGCAGGGATGTTTTTTTAGTAAAGTGAGGAACAAAAATCATAAAATTAAAATCAACCAGTACACATAAGAAGCCAGTTTGTGGTTCTCTGTGGTATATCTTCATAACTCCAACACACAAGGCTTTGTCCCTTGGTATAAGAACTACAAAACAAAATTCCTGCCTGCATCACCACCTTGTACAGTAACAAAAAGCGATCAAAGGATGTGCAGACTTGTTATGCACCAACGATCACAAACTGACATGAAAACAGTAAAGCATATTGTGAAGACTCAGAAGTGTTCAGAAAATTTACAACACAGCGTACTTTTAATGAAATCCTCAAGAGATTTAATACATTTAAGCATATTTATTCATGAATCTTTCCTAATGCTTCTCTGACAGATAAAACGCCCCTGACAGTTCACTACTGATTCCTCAAGAATGTCGTTAAGTTTGTAAATCTCGTACATGGCTCAAGGTGTTAACCGCTGATGTGAAGAGAAACGGTTAAAATGGTTGTGCCCAAAGCAGTCAAACGCTGATAGACTATAGCCTGAGGTCTTATAAAGGAAGACATTACACCACAGCAGGCCAGATGAGTCCCACAATGCCCTCCACAGCTGCCTGGACTCTAGATTAGTAAGTCATCTGCCTGTGTTCACTAGTGCCTTCAGTTTAAATGCATGTATCTTGTAGCTCTGCCCCAGAAAAGTGTGCTTCCACCTAATTCTTTTCCACTACAGCACAGCCCATAATTGGACATTGACACACATCTTATTGTTTTGGCTCTGTGCTCCAGCACGTTTAAATGAAATGATCTTCATGAGATTTCACAACGTCATCTTTAATTCAGGGGTATATGGGAGCATTATGTAAGGTATACAGACATTTTATGTGTGTGTGTGTATGTGTGTGTGTGTGTGTGTGTGTACTTGTTCTTGAGTCCTACATTGATTTCATGTTGTGGTGAATTCACTGAGGTCATAATGGTGTTTTGCTGAAGTCATAACAGTGAAAAGTGTTTGCCTTATTGTTGTGGGTTCGCTGGTTTGAGCCCCAGAGACACCACATGAATCCATAGCTGGGAATCCAGGGGAGCCAAATTGGAACTGCTCTCTGAGTGGGAGGGGTGCTATTACACCGCCCCCTGTCAATCACAGTGACACCACATGTCTGTCTGCTCACACTTGCTGACATATGCAGTTGGTGCTTTCTTCCAAGGTGCCCTGCGTCGCAGCATGGCAGCAGCGTTTGGCCTCATGTGTCTCCGAAGAAGCACACACTCACAGCACCCTCCACAGCTGGTAGTTGTCAGAAGACAGAGGAGAGCCAGCTAGCCAGGCAGTGGGTGGGAACTGGCTTAATGACTAACGTTGGGAGGACGGTGGGATTTAAAAGATGCCTGATATTTTGAAACATCCAAACTTTAAGCTCTGTTTTTTATTTGGATTTCCATACATGTATATTTTATGTATCTTATTACACCGTATTATGTTAGACTATTAACATGATTCGTCTTTTAGACAATGTATGTATTTTATTTACATGTCAAACATGTTAATATGTTAGTGGGACTAGTTAGGTCGCCATAACAATCACAGTAGAGGTTAATAGACCGTATCCATCTGTCTTCCCATCAGCTGGTGCTTCCAGAGTACTCCATCCACGGTCTCTTTTGTGTCATGTTCCTGTGTGCCCAGGAGTGGTTAACTGTGGGACTGAACGTACCCCTCCTTTTCTACAACACATGGAGGTAAGGCTCTGAACCAGCCTACTTTATTTATGAGTTCAAAAAATATTTAGGATCTTCACAGGGTCCTGGTTCCATCCTGTGCTTTTGGTTTTGAAGATGGTCCATTTCCAAAAATAATTACTTCAGGTCATTCTCAACAACTTCCCAGCACACTAGAGTGCACTAAAGTGCAGAGGTGTTTATGGTGTCTGAAGATGTGACAAAGATCACAGAGTAGTCCTAAAGTGGTGTCCAGCCAAATAAAGCTTCCTCACGCCACGTCCCCACTAAGTTTGGCTTGCGTCCGACTCAGAGATTCTGCACCTTCAACATGTTATTCAACATGTCGCTTGGTACCTATTCTTACGACTTCACTTGAGGTGACTCATATGCAAAGCTGTGTGGTTATGGTTAAGAGGTAAGGGAGAATTATAGCAGGTTGTAGCATTGCTCATAACTTCTAGTATTAAATTTAGGTACATCACTCAGACTTTTTGTTATTTACGTTTTTAATGTTCATTTATATATCAGGCAAACATTCTTGGCCCCAATTATACAATCACATAATCAACTCAAACAAAAGAAGATTGTTGGTTTAATGGTTTTATCATTCCTGTTGGGGCTCACAGGCCAGAATCATCAAATGGTGTCATATTCTCCCAGGAGAGAAAGTGACTTAATTGGTGGTAACACGGCTTGTCTTAAACATCTCTGGCCCATGTGACTCGGGTGCTCTAGTGCCTGTTGTCTTCCACATCAGGCTTAGTCATCATCTAGTGGGCTACACCCCTAAATTCATCATCTAGTGGGCTATACCTCTAAATTCATCATCTAGTGGGCTATACCTCTAAGCGTAATCTAGTGAGCTACGCTCCAGTCACTACAGTCTCTAGTCACTACAGTCTGCCTGTGATCAGAGGGTCTACGTCTGCTTTTCACTGCCAAAGTCACTACTGGGAAAAATAAAACAAGGTGAACTAAATTTAATAGCAAGGAGCAGGGGCAGTTCATCACTCTGGATAAGATCTGATTCCTCAGCCGCAGGTGGAGAGGTGCTTTGTGCATGATAACCTGTGTTATTGTGATAATAATAATAATAATATTATTATTAAAAATGTTATTATGCACATGTACAAATCAGCATTCCTGTGTACTGTCCATGTCAGCTTACTGAGGTTTGCTTTGCTCTTATGTGCTGTTATCATTATGTGTTATGCTCACTGGAGCCAGCTGTAGTTCTGGAGTCTCCATCAGATTAATTGCCACTGGCACCAGATGCCGCATGCCTGCAGATGCTGGTTCTCTGCTCTGAGTCCTGCAGGGAAAGAGAGGAGGATGTAGCGTGAAATCCATCCATCCTTCTCTCCCTGCCTCCCTACTGCTGTTCCCATGCTTTTAGTGCTCTATCACTCCCCATGTGTGTCCCTCACTCCCCCCCACCCGTCTCTGTCTGTCTCTCTGTCTCTCTCTCTGTCTCTGTCTCTCTCTGTTTCTGTCTCTCTCTCTGTCTCTGTCTGTCTCTCTCTCTCTCTGTTTGTTTCTGTCTCTGTCTGTCTCTGTCTCTCTCTCTGTCTCTGTCTGTCTGTCTCTCTCTGTTTGTTTCTGTCTCTCTCTGTTTTTCTGTCTCTCTCTGTCTCTGTCTGTGTCTCTCTCTGTCTCTGTCTGTGTCTCTCTCTGTCTCTGTCTGTGTCTCTCTCTGTCTCTGTCTGTGTCTCTCTCTCTGTCTCTGTCTGTGTCTCTCTCTCTGTCTCTGTCTGTCTCTCTCTCTGTCTCTCTCTGTTTGTTTCTGTCTCTGTCTCTCTCTGTTTGTTTCTGTCTCTGTCTCTGTCTCTGTCTGTCTGTCAGCTCTTTCTGTATTTTTGTACCTGAATAGCCACAGTGAGAAGCAGACCTTGTTCTTGTCAGGCCCCTACTAGGCGTCTTTTGTCCATCTTACTGTCAGACTGATTATATATTAGCGATGCCTGAGCTAACAGCATCTGTGTTTATTCCAAGCTGTCTCCTGTAAAGCAAAGGCATGAGTACTTTTTCGTACTTGGCAGGAGCCTACACTGTAAACATCTGTAAACATGAGTACGGTAGAAACAGAGTCGCTTTGTAAGACAGTATAGGTATAAAATTCTCACAGACCTCATGCAGGAAATTGTTCATACTGTACATCCTCTGTCTGACACATGCCCAGTTTAACAGAACCCAATGAGTCCACAGCGGGCATAGGGTTTCTTGGTCCAGTCCACAGTGACCCAGGAACACAGGTCCATTAACCAGGTAACCAAGGTAACCTGAGGAGCTCTTGATTGGCTAGAGACCCCTGAAGGGTGGATTTACAACCCCTGTCGTAGAGGAAGATCTACCACTCACAGTGGAGGCAGTATATAGAGGCAGAACTACCCAGGGAGTCTTTGCCTTCTTGCCCTCTTTGGCAGGTACTTCCATAGCCCCACAGACACTAAGGAGCTGCTGTACGACCCTGCCTACGTCATGAACGGGGACACGCTGAGGTTCTGCCAGAAAGAGGCCTGGTGCAAGATGTCTTTCTTCGTACTTTCATTCTTCTATTATCTCTACTGGTGGGTGCCTTTAGACCTTTGACCCCTTCTATCACTTACTCTGTTATTTCCATTGACACTTGACCTTCAACTGCTGCTAACCGAGGTCACGTACTTGTCTACGAATGGTATTACACTCCCATTGTCCATTTGCATATCTTTAGGAGATGCTTTTTTAATATGTGCATTTGTTTTTGTACAAACTATCTACAACTTATAGACTTTGCATAGCAAAAATATACAACTTTGCATAGCAAAGATGAATACTAAAACAGGAAGTAATGTTTTATATGTTCTTATTTTTTCTACTTCACATTGTGGATTCACTTTATGCAACTGTAACACAACCAAACACTCTTACATTTACAGCATTTAGCTGATACTTTTATCCAAAGTGACTTACAATTATGACTGAATACAACTGAAGCAATAGATGGGTAAGGGTCTTGCTCAGGGGCCCAACAGCAGCAAGTAGGCAGTGGTGGGACTTGAACTGGCAACCTTTTGATTACTAGTCAAGTACCTTAACCACTGAGACACCATGCCCCAAGCTTGGGTTGTTTGGATCTCGACATAATGAACTAATGTTCTAAGGCAAACCAGCAGTGCAGTTTTGTCATATTTGTATTGCATTATTGTAATTCAGCAGCATTGTTTTACAGACCCACAAATGTCAATTGTATATAAGCACATTTTAATCTTGAGTACAACCGTTTGGAATCTGAAGTTATATATGTTAAGCTCCGCTGCTGCATTCACTCCACTGCTGCGCTCCCTTCATTGGCTTCCAGTAGCTGCACGCATCAGATTTAAAACCTTGATGCTTGCCTACAAAGCCAAAAATGGACCAGCCCCTTCATACATGAGGTCAATAGTCAAAGCCCGATCCATACCTCGAGTACTTCGAACCTCAAGTACGGGTCGGCTTGAAACACCACACTTCAACTCCCATGGAAGACAAACCTTGAGACTGTTCTCTATCCTGGCTCCCAGATGGAGGAATGAACTTCCACTGGCTTTCCGGACAGCAGAGTCCCATGCAGTCTTCAAACGCAGACTGAAGACCCATCTATTTGTGGAATATTTAAATGACCACTGATCCTGCTCCTATGTTGACTAACTAAAACTCTAGTACATATTTTAGGGTATTGTTTGTGTTTTGCACTTCTAGGCATCAGCATTGATCCCTGTATTTCAACAGTATTCTAGTATATTGGTATCTTGAACTCTAATCTACTGTACTGGCTATGACATGTTCTATGAGTAGATGACAAAGCACTTTTGTAAGTCACTCTGGATAAGAGCTAAATGCCCTAAATGTAGATGTAAATGAAGCCTATTTCCACAGGTATAGCTTCCATACTTTGCCTTTGTAACTGCTCTGCTATTCCCACCACATGTAAGTGAGATTCACTATTTAAAAAGTGATCTCTTTACCTATGTGCTCCTGTAGTGCCTATTGGACTTCAGCCTCCTGCTCAGAACTCTGGTGGTGACATGACAGAGTTGGTCTCTGTCTCCATGGTTATGCTCTTGTTTTAGAAACAGCTCTGCAAGCCCCTTCATCCCCAAGCAGACACCTCACTGCTGTTTCTGCTGACCCTGGCTCAGTTTCCACAAGCACCAGCCTCTTAACCACAATATGGGTAACCTCACATAGTCCTCGTCAGTGCTGCCTGCAACCTCAGAGTCTGCCTCTGATCTTCGGTGTGTTGTGCACTGAAGCGAGTCAGAATGAATGTTGCTAATGTTTGATTTGGTGCGGGCTGCCTGTACACTTATTATTGGGCAGCTTCTTGGGTCTAAGATGCATTTCCACGTGGCCTAATCTCTAATCCCCTTATGTACACCAAGCCTGTGGAATTATGTACACCAAGCCTGTGGAATTCCTGCAGGGGGAGAAGGAATCCTACTCACATATCAATCGCAAATCAAACATGGGCATTTTCTGCCCGTGCTCATCAGACTGCTGCTGTAAGTTTTGTCATGGCCAATTAGACGAACAGCGGTTTGCAGCCGATGACACAAGAAGTGAAGGTGTCACTCTGACGAGACTAGCATGCTCCAAATGCACCCTATTGACAGGGCCTTAGCCAGGCAAATGTCACAGCGGTTTGTCTGCACTGCTGCAGGCTGTGGGCTCGGTGTAGAAATACATGACTATCAGAACTGTTTGGCACTCAGCTTGTCTAGGCAAGCTGTACTTGCTAGATCCATAGAAGTCTAGTTGTCTGCAAAAGAAGACCATTTTTACACCATTTCTAGAGCACATTAATAAAAATATTTATATTTTTGATGTATGCTATAAATCTAAAGAGACATTGCCTATTATTATCATACTGTATATACATGTCATGCTGTATACATGCTCATGTGGAAGTCCTAGAATACCAGAACCTTTAGTGTTGTGCACATGCTTTGGTCACGCAACTGTAAATGCAAGAAAGTGCTAGTTCAGTTTTTAGCAGGGGGTCTCCTCATGAAAGCATGAGCCTGAGGGCCTGGCGCAGGAGACCAAGAACCTCCGGCGTGCACAAGTGAAGCATATGTTGGCGTGACACAACCCAGGCGCGCACCCTGGGGCGGGCCCTGGTCTTTTGAAGGGATCCTGCGGCCAGTGGGTCAGTGCACTTCTGTGGCTATGGTGGAAGCTTTGAAGCCCACTGTCTGGCCTTCTGGAGGCAGGGAGACAGAGGGAGGCTGCTGTCTGGAGGAGGGATAAAATCCGGTGACAAAGCGCTCTTGGCACCCGGCGCAAACGAGGAAAGAAAAGCTGTAATTAAGATGCACACAGACAGACCGAGCACGCCCATAGACATGCACTTCTTTCATCATCACAAGTCCAGAAAAACATGCTATGCATATTTGCTGATTAATTCTTTACTATTCCTTACCAAGGAGATTTTAACAGGAAAGCAGAACATGGCACAGTACTTTTTTTTTTTTTTTTTTGTATTTGTTTGTTTGTTTACTTAGCAGCTCAGTGATCATATCTAGAACAGTCCTTGTTATGTTAAAATAAAGGTTACAACATTAGCATACTGCTGTATATTATACAACATTAGCATAATTAACATGTAAAGTCTTATGGAGGCATCCAATGTCCAGTATGCACTGGTATGTCTGTAGTGTCCGGTATGTACTGTGGCTGTTTGATTTAACTGTGGCTGTTTGCTCTCCACGCTCTCGATTTAGCACTTCATGTTAATTAGTGCTGATACCTAACACCTATTTGGTGGTTACAGTAATGAGAGTGTGACCTCCAGCAAGCACCCAGAGCCCAACTCAAATCAGTCTGACCTGCAGTGCAAGTGTGGAGATGAGATGAGTCAGAAAGTGTGGTCAGTCAGGAACCATTCAACACACCTCCTTAAATTGGCAACTGTTACATATCTGCCGTACCTTAATATGGAAGAAACATAGGTGTATACTGGAAGATTCCTCCTGAACAGTTCACACAACTTGTGGGTAAATCTAGCTCCAGACGTGTTCACACAGCTTGTGAGTATATGTAACTCCACACATGTTCTTTCCTGGTTTCTCTGATCTCCCGAAATCTATGACTAATGCCAAACTTGGTTGAATTGATGTTATTAATTAAATATAGATTCAGTGGAACTTGCTCCAAGCTGCTTTGAGCTTTTTGAAGACTCAGACCTTCTCTGGCACCAACACTGTGACTGTTCTTTAACGACTTCAATACAAACCACTTGCTGCAAAACTGCCCCATTTCCTAAAGACAGGCCAGCAGGACATTAAATCTGAGATGTAAATCAGTTTATTGTGCAACTATTGAGGGCCACTTTTTCCCCTCTTTTAATCCACTTTTAATGCGCATGAGTTGCTTGTTTACACTGACAGTATTTAACTGCTTTCCATTCTTGTCTTCCAGTATGATCTACAATTTGGTGACTTCATAACACTATTCCTGACACTGAAGAAAATTTCCGGATATCAAAGACTTTTTTTCCTAAAATCTGTGTGTTAAACTAATCTATGGAAATCTGTATATCTAGGCGATTAACTAACAATCTGAATCTCAAAGGAGAACTTTTGATTTACATTTTTGGCCTCCTGAAGAACCCTGCAGAGCAGAACCACAGACCCAGTAGTTTACTGTGGACTTGCCCTGCTTCAGAGCCACCCAGCTGCTGCAGACTGAAGGGTTGGGCCGATATCTTGTGGGATGCTACACAGCTATCACACACATCCTCACACGTTTGCACAGACTGTCTCAGGCATAGCACACATCCCGCAGGACATCAGGAAGCTGCGCCGAACCACCTCCTCACTTCTATCAAAAACGTTGTGTGTAGATTTGAGGTTAAATTGAAGGAATTATGGCCAACCTTATTGCTGAATTTTTACTAGACACAAACTAGAACAATTGGTTATACAATCTAAATTCTATGTGAATGGCTTTGTGATATATGTGTATTTGTGCGTTCTACATTAGGCAAATGTTAATATGAAATGTACATGTTGAAATTTCTGTGTACATAGCAAAATTTGTGTAATGCTCTGATGTTTTTGGTGTTGTCAGTCATTTTCAGATTTTAAAAGCATATATGCTTATATTAAGGCTTTATGTAGAATGCTAGAGCTAATTTTCAAAATATCACATCTTTGCACAACCGTTATGAGTTTGCACAATTTGTTACAGTAGTTGAATGTGTTGAAATAGTTTATATTTATATACCCAGAATACCAGTAAAGTCTTCCAATATTTAGTATTACAGTGTATCAAGCTATCTTGGTGAACAAAAAATTCAGTATTGCATTTGTCTTAAGGTCACTGGAATTTTCACCAAAACACATTATCAAGATTTCAGTTGTTCATTATTACAAGATCAGTATTAAAGCTATTTTTGTGTTTGTTGGTTGGTTGGTTTTTGCATAACAATAGCAATATAAAGGAATTAATCTGATAGTTAAGTCAATCATATCATATGAAGTAATCACAGATTGAACATTTACAAAACTAAAGCCAAGAGGTTCCAGCAAACGCTGCCTGTAGTCTTCTCTGAAAATGTTTCTTTCTTTATTTATTTGTTCATTCCATCTCTAGAAATGTCACTTCCATTTTTGGACAGACCCCCCCCCCCCCCCCCACCTGCTCCTTTTCCCATCTACTGCCTAAGATTCTGAAGAACAAGCCATCTGATTTCTGTTGTATGTCACACTACAGACATAGTGGAGCCACACGATGCATACATCACATTATCATTATTCAACAATATAAGGTGTGTGATGCTGCTGTAAGCACTGGAGTTCACTGGAAAGGAGATCCTTTCTGATGTTGGTTAAGACGTAAGGGGATAAGACTTCATCCCTTTAGAAATATGTGATGCAGCTTCTTGTAGCCTGCTGTCTTCAGTATGCCTTGTATACTTACTCTTGATGTACAGTGACCAAACATTTTATATCCTTACTGTGTACAAGTCCTCTGAATATTGTTTGAGATATTTGTATATTAAAAAATAAATGCTATTTTAAAATCAACTGTTTCCACAGTTTACAGTAGTAAAAGGCTATCGATGTAAACAGTGCAGTAAAACAACTTCATATGCAGCCTTATGTCAGAGCAGGAGAGTTGTTTAGTTAATTAAATAAAATACAAAAAGCTTCAGACCACATGTGGTAGTTCAACCCCATGTGATTGCTCTACTTAGATGATTAAAGTTCCAAATTTCATTACACAAATTTAGAACTTTTCTCAGCTATTTGCACAGAGGATCCTTGATCAGTTAGTGTCCTGCAGTTTCTCACATCATCTCTTAGCCTTACATGGACGTGGCCCTCTTCCTGCTTCTGTGTCCTTTCCACCTGTCCTACGATCTGCTCAGTGATGCTCTCAGTGAGCGGGGCTTAGGTGAGGCTTGTGCATGTCAGCTCCTACCTGTCAGTTCTGAGTGTTTTCTAAGCCAAGCTCGCCCATGTCACAGCATGCTGGTGACAGATCGGTGGCAGGCATTCCTCCCAATTCCACCTGTTCAACCACAGTGTGTCAGGCGTGCTGAGCAGGGGAATGAGAAGGCAGTTGGAAAGCCCACCACTGTTTTGTCTGTACCATCTGCATCCCCTCCAACCCTCCCAATGAAGTGAGAGACTGGTCTGCTGCAGCACCTGACATGTGTAGTGAACATGGGGCAATTAATGAATAACCTGCTTCTGAGCGGAATCAAATAGGTAGTTATGGGCAAAGAGAGTTGCCAAGATGTCATAATGAATGCTGGCGACATTCACGAATAGCCATCTATCTCTGTCTTGTGTAATAAACTGTGCCCTTTGGGTTTTGTTTAGTTTGGGTTTAGTTAGTGCTTCTCCAAAGCTTTGTCTTCATCCACTTCCTGAAGTTCTCGGCTTTGTCCTGTTGACTCAGTGTCCTTTCATGAACTCCCCTGTGCCCTTGAACAGACAGCTCTAAGCATTATGTGGTTTGACAAGTGTAGTCATCCCTCCCACAGTAATGGATGGTCAAACTGTCAGATTCATGGGTGCCCCAAATGCCCAGCCTGTCAGACTGCATTACCCAGAAGGCCAGCTGAGCAGGGGCTTTGCCTGCCTCCTCTAAAGCTAAGCTTGGGTGACTTTTTCACTCTTTTCATTACAAATGTCTCATAAATAAATGCCACATTTATCAACTGCATAACTAGGTTTGTTTTAATTTTTCAATTTCTATATATTTTTCAAGTTTTCCAGTGAACAGCTCAGTGAAAGACACAATGACTTCTTGGTTCCAAATCTACATGTACTGGTTTTGCAGTGAACAATATCTGAGATTATGAACTGGCAATCAGCCTTGATGTTAAAGACAAGTTAATCAATGGTCACACACATTCTCCTTAAACAGAGGAGCATGCTTTCAGATTATGTGTCACATATAAGCTTCCCCTTGGACAATGCCGCTATTAATAATGACTTAAAAAGTATGAACCTCTGTAACATTAGCTTTTTTTAGCATTTTTAGTCTTTTTTAGCATTTTTAGTTCTAGTATTATAGTAGCAAAAAATATAATAAAGAGGAAAATAGCTATGCAAGAACACTGACATGGAACACCAGTATGGAGCAATGACATGGAACACCAGTATGGAACAATGACATGGAACACCAGTATGGAGCAATGACATGGAACACCAGTATGGAACAATGCCATGGAACACCAGTATGGAAGACCCTTATAAAACACCCATATGGAACATGTGTTGTATTCCATAATCTAAACAGAACTTAGAATTTTTTTCTACAGGGGACAACTAGCACTTCCCTTCATTGACCCAGCTAGTATTTCATTATATCTAAATGAGGTTTTGAAAGAAAAATAAAAACCAGCGGACCACAAAAAGATATGGTCAAATTTGTTCCAGGAAGAAAAGAATCCACTTCTCTCTAAATTGGACCATTTGTCTACGGGAAGGTTAATAAGCTGGCCAGCCCCTTGGTGGACCCCAGGGGCAGGGAGAAGAAACAGGGCCCAAGCCAGCACTTCCTTCTTAGATTCATTTCAAACCACAGCGGTGGGAGATGCACTCAGACGATAACTGCAGTATCAGATGCTGGGCGCAGACACCGCGACTGCTTATAGGCTGATTTCCCACCACTAGCCGAGAGAGAGAGAGAGAGAGAGAGAGAGAGAGAGAGAGAGAGAGAGAGAGAGAGAGAGAGAGAGAGAGCAAGAACATCTACTACTATCTACTGATGGCCTGCAGTGCTGCCCTACTGTGCTGAGTGCTTCCATTACTCTTAACGTTTCTCTATGCTGGGAAAACTACTGGGAAGGTTTGACAATGACCTCAACCAAGGCCACAACATGGTGAAGCAGTGTGATACAAACTGCAAAAATATTTCCTGGTGTTGTTTCTACCCAGGTACCCAGAGACTTTCATTTTGTAAGCATGACACAGAACCAATATAAATATCCCCCACATACGACTAGTAAAAACACCTCTCATATGACCAGTAAAAACACCTCTCATATCACCAGTATAAACACCCCACATATGACCAGTAAAAACACCTCTCATATCACCAGTATAAACACCCCACATAGCACCCATATACAATACTAATGAAATAATATCAAAATAGTTTATAATAAAATGTCAGAAAGGTGGTACAATGTTCATTTCAGATCTTTGACTGTTAAAACACACTTCTTTCTTCTTGTTGTTGTTGCTGTTCCTCATTGCATATTGCAGTCCAACAATACAGACGTTGTAATACAAATAATCACACATGTAATGTCTGTTACAAACAACTGTTTGTAATGCTGAAAACAGCATGTGTTCATTGCAAAATTTCACCCCGTGCTGCAGGTATTTTGTGCTAACTATTCTATGAGTAAATGACAAAGCACTTTTGTAAGTCGCTCTGGATAAGAGCGTCTGCTAAATGCTGTAAATGTAGATGTAAACTCAGCTGGTACACAGCAATGTCTGACTGACTCCAGTGAAGGCCCTGCTTTTGAAACACTGCTGCTTCTATCAGTCTGACTGACTCAGTTGCACATAATAAAGTGACAGGCAGGCAGTGTCACTCGAGTCCCTGGAGTGCTCACACATGACTACCTCACTGCTAGATCTCAAGAATCTGTAGCAAATATTTTAAAAAATTACTTTATACAATTCAATATAAATTGAATTTATATAAACAACCCTGACCCCAAGGGCACGATACTCTTTTTGATATTTATACCACTCTATTAGGTCCTTTACTGTAGTTGTAGATTACAGTTCTTTTATTATGCATTTTTAATGTACCTCATGAACTGCTAATAGATGGTATGACATGAAAATATTTAGTCTGTTTGTTCCTTCAAAGAAGCACTTCATTTTAATTTGTAGAGCACTTTAAGCAAAGCCGCCTTGCAGAAATCCAGCTCAAGCGGAGTGTGACAGGGGTTCAGGAAAAACTCCTTGAGATGGCATGAGGAAAAAACCTCGGCACGGGACATGACTCAGAGGGGGAATCCATCTTCCTCTGAGTGACTCCGGAGAGTGACATTCTGGGGTGAATAAGTAAGATTAGGAAGAGTCACTTGGATCATGTTGAAAAGCAGATGTCAGAAGCCAGAAGGCAATAATCTAGATATGGCCAACTATGGACTAGGGTCAACATGAGTTTCCACAGACGCTTTTCATTTTGGACGCTTCATATCAGTGATCTTTCATTACTTTAGATTAAGAATCCTTTTTTTCCCCCACAAAGTAGATCAGATCTGATCTCAGATCAGTATATGATACATATAATCAAAGCTGCATGAACAACCAAAATGTTACAGCCATTACAGGAGACATTTGAAAATGATGGCAAGTCACTAACATTTCCATATTCCAGCATATTTGCTCTGCATTCCAACAACAGCCTATAGCTTTCGGTAGGATGTCACTTCTGTCTTCAGGATATGTTGACTAGCTCAGGATGGACAGCAAGGTCCCCTCCACAGCTCAGCATTAACAGCCATTAACAGTAGTTATTGGCGTTAACAGGCGGTTCTCATCTATGGAGGGAGTCCATCAGCAGGCACGCGTGCCAAGCCTATGCCTCCAGTCCTGGCATGGACAGAGCTGATGATCCCACACAGATGCCTGCCCTCATGGAGTCCTTTAATTAGGACCGATTTCCCACTGCTTTTCCATGCAGCCTTGACCTTCTGACCTGTCCCATTTGCCCGGGGTCTTACTCGACGTGCACGTGTCTGCAGCGAGTGTGGGCATAGCAGCTGCGGAAAAAAGAGCGGGAAAGAGGAGCAAAGCTTTTTTACCCGCTGCTGCCTGGAAACAAGCATTTTAATTAGACGCCTGGTGAATGCGGAGCTAATGATTTTTGTCAGCGAGACAGAATTTGTTTCCGTTACAGAACAGTCGTAGCAGTTCTGTAATGTGCTAGCTGAATTGTTTGTCGGATTTGTTTTTGAAACGAAAACCTAGAGAGCGAGTGAATGAGAGAGAGAGAGAGGGGAGTCTGAGAGTGTTTTTTTTTAATGTTTTTTTTCCAGCCAAATCTGCTGGCTACTGTTCTTTTAAAAGGTTATACCACTCAACTGTCCATGGATTATTAGCACTTCTTCTACATCCTGCCAGTGGAGTGTGGCAGTTTACAAAATAGGATCTAATTTTACAATTACAATAAGAAAACTTTAAAGTCCCACATATATAATGTGTGTGTGTGTGTGTGTGTGTGTGTGTGTGTGTGTGTGTGTGTGTATGTGTGTGTGTGTGTGTGTGTGTGCATAAATCTCATGTGTATAAGGTCAACACATTTTACATAACTTCTAGTCATATTCAAATTTCATTCTAACCCATTAAATGTCTCTTTGAGCCCCATCCTCCACAGTAGCAGAACCAGCCTTCAGCCCATCTTATTCTACACTACAGACACATTATGTCCCGCTCATCCCTCCGGCAGGGGTGAGTGCAGCTGGCTCCCTCCAACTGCGGTGTCTCTGTATCTAGGAGGACAGTGGTATTGGTGATAGGCTTCCTCTGTGCCTGGGGAGCGAGGAGGGACACAATTGGAGTTAATGGACCTCTGGTCTGTTGTGCGATCTGGGTCCCTGATGCTCGCCTGATTTACGATGGCATCCAGGGACCATCTGTCTGCCCAGATCGCGTCTCATCAGAGTGCCCAGGACTGAGCTCTGAAGACTGGCCAGCAGAAGAGCTGACCTGGGGGGGGGTACACTCAGCTCATCACCACATGTACACCATAGTCCCAGGCAGATGTGCTTAGCAACATGCTTCCTGTAATGTGTCAGGCATAAACATTGTGAATGTTAGTGCATGTTTACATACAGGATTACTCTCCCACTTACAGAATACACAAAATATTCTACTGCTAATTGAAAATCCTTGTAGTCCTGCACTATACTTAATCTTCCTCCAGAAACCAGTGGCTGCATATAAAATGTAGGTACACATGTAAAACAAACCTTTTGCCCAAGTCAGCCTCAAAAACAAATAAATATAAATATTGGAATAAAATTCACACACACACACATTTACACAGTAAATTCAAGTAAATCCAAACCAGATCAGGCCTGATGCCGTTCTTGTCATTATTCACATCATAAACCAGCTTACAGACAAAACACATTTATTCTCACAAATCTGAATTAATATATAGTGTACAGATTGTCTGTCAGTAGGACCCAGACAGCATAGCGACTAGCCTGTTCTTGTTTCCCCATACACTGTAGCCTCATCCTTAAAGACCACACTGGCAGGCACAAGAGGGCTCTGGGCACCCGCAAACAAATCTTTTGCAAACAGGCCGGAGGCTCCCATGGCCAGCAAGGTGGAGCTCCTGAAATAACTCCAGGCTCCAGAGAGGGGCTACTGGACTGTCCCGCAGCAGCGTACAGAGACAGAGAGAACTCCTCTACATCCGCTCTGTCCCCTCTTCTCCCCTCTGTCCCCTCTTCTCCCCTCTTCTCCCCTCTTCTCCCCTCTATCCTCTCTCTCTCACATACACACATTTCCCTCCATTCTTCACCTCTTGCTTTGCAACCTCTCTCTTTTTATCATTATTTACTTTAGTTTGGTCTACGTGTGCCTGTCATGCGCTCCTGTCAGGGTATTTTTGGAGCTCTGTATTGTGTCTGTGTGTCTGTGCACATGACTGTACAACGGGTTGCTATTTCTGTCTGGACAGAATGTGACTCTTCCTCTTCACTACTCACAGGACACACAGGAGCCACTCTGACATGACAGCACAGGGATGTGGGAAAACAAGCTGCTCTTACATCTTCCACGAATTTAAGTGTCTACTGGACACAAAGCCGAGAGGAACCGTTTTTACGGAAGCCTTACCTTGAACGTTGACTTTCTGGCATTTGATGGTATCGGTACAACATGTATACCCTGTGGTGTATTAATCATAATTGGTCATGCTTTAAGTCATTCCACACGATAATGACTGGTGCGGCGGTAATGACAACGTCAGTGGGACCTACTGAGTCCTTCCTCTGTCCTTTCTGTGGCTGTTACAGGTGGATTAAAAGCCTTGCCAGACCACAGCATTTCACAGATTCACTATTCCTGTGCCAGCCCCTGAGAAGGAAATGCAGTAGTGGAAAAAGGACGCTTAGCTCTCAACACAATATCTCGAATAGATGTAGTAGTTTTGGTGGCAATAGATTAGTCAAACCCAAGCAAGAAGCTGGTCATTGATGTATCTGTTCTAATGACACGTAATTCTGTAACATACAGGAGTCGTTTTGAAGTGCCTCTATTAAAATTATTAATAATGAATATAATACTACACACAACTAGGCTGAACTAAGGCAGTGTGTTGTACTATTAACTCGATATTGGTCTTTAGAGCTTTTAGATTTGTGTTGCCACAGGATCTGTTTAAACTTACCATTCCACACAAGCTTGGCGGGTCAGTATGTGTAGCTTCTATGTAAAATCGTGGTTGGTATCATGGCAAGATGGGAAATATATTGGAGAGAGGAAAGCACAATCATTAAACATTGATCTTAAGAATCACTGGGGAATGATTCGTCTTTCGTGATACAACTTCCCTGGACCGAAATCCTACTGCTATTTGTTGTATACCGTCTGTGATGTTCAGAGTTCTCCCTTAGGACCTTTGCCTTTTCACAGGTATCACCTCTCTGCAGGTGCTGTGCTGGTTTGAGCTCTGTGCAGGTGCTCTGCAGGACATGGCTTAGCTATGATATCAGAGTAACTCTGAACTAAGACATAATCTGTGCTCTATGTGCTGGTATGTGTTAACAATGTGCAGTTTACATAACTCAATATAACCAATGGCAAACTCGCATCCCAAGTTCATGGGACCTGTTTCGGATCTCTCATTTTCTGTCTCTCCATTACACAAAGACAGACTGCAAAGAGTATCCCATCATCCTGTCTAATGATAATCGCAGCAGTGTAATGTCCTTCTGTCCCAGTCTGGACTAGATTTGGCATGTGATAATGAGGAAAAGGTCCATAGGTTTCTGATGGACATGTGCTGTGTTCAATAGGGTTCTCTGTCAGACCTCTCTGCACAGATAATAAGTAATATGCAAGTAATATATGCTATCGATTGTCCATTTAGACACGAGAGAGCACTTTCACGTCACTTCACTTCACATATATTCGTTGTTTCTCCTGGCACCTCAGCGAATGTCTTTGCTCCAGATACTGTTATCCACCCTCCAGTGTGATCTAGCACCTGCGGTTTGCTTCCGTATGTGAAACTTGACACCTATACTGACTGGACCATTCCTGGCATATACATCCATATTTTAGCATACATTGTATTTAGGTTTTGCTGCGTGGCCATTTTTGTAATGTGGGGAAGCGAGGCAGGATGCAAAAACAGGCCATGTGAAACATACACAGACGTCTCAGAGAACATGGAATAAAACAAAACCGAACACGAAGAACATTCAGCACTAGCAACACCAAGAGCGTAACAGGCAGGCTGACTTCAGCGAAACAGCTGCTACTCAGTATACATAGGGTCAAACACCGACAAAGACTAACGACTAAAGTGGACTTAGGGGTTCAGCAACTGGTTCAGCAAAGGAATTGGGAGGAGTCAACTGAGCTTGCCCTAGAGACATTGGTGAATCAGATAGCCAATAAGATCCAATAGTTCTATATTCCATGAATAAAAACATGTATGTCACAGCCAGAAGGCCGCTTACATAACAAACTGAAATGCTTAGCTAGCTAGCTAATGTTCTTTTCATAAGGACACGGTTGGCGTCTTACATGACTGACCACCTCCCCTTTGCCAAAGTGAGCATAAATATGAGTTCAAAGGAACTTTTTGTTGAGCTTTCAAAATACTAAGTTGACTATTTTGACACACTAAGCAGCAGTTTAGACAGCTATCAAGACAGCATGGATCTATGAATCTAAACATATTTCTTAGAAGTAAGAATGAAGACCGTTAACATCAGAGATATCCTGGAGTACATATCACACTTTTGTCAATTGAGTGAAGTTTACATTGCTAAGACAGATGCTAGTTTGGCTTAATAACACATGGATACTGGGCAGTAAATGGCAACTGGTTAAACTAGGCTAAAAAATATCTACATTTCTAATTGTCTTTTCTTGTTTTTGTAGCTGTTGTGTTTTTGGAGTTGCTATGTTGCTAGGCTGCTTTAACACAGAAGTGCTCTGGTTTACCTTCATTTATTGAAGTAGGTTCAGTTTTGCTTTGTTTATGCTCGGTTTTGCTTTAGTAGAGTTCAAATGTGTCTCTCCATTTGTAGCAAACATGTTTGGCTAGTCTTGTCTTGTATTGTCTGTGCTTGCCTAGATTTGCTTACTTGTTGGCTTGTTCTGTCATTTCTTAAGTTATAAATAACGTCTCCTAACGTTTGTGCAAAAAGCAGAGGCACCTCTTCATGCACCGTCCATGGCAGCTGACACACAATCCAGTCTTACTGTAGCCTAGTAACTACAAAGTACCTGCAACGGGAATCCCAAATGTTCCGGCATTCTCTACTTTCAAGGCTGACCATCATTCACAACTGATGTTGACATCTTACTTGATAAGGTAATATGGGAGAGGTCAACAGAGGCTTATAAACTATTTATTTTGTCTGGGAGTCATGTCTCTGTACCTTTAATTCAGACAAGAACCCAGGAAAGCATGTACCATGTACCATTTACTGTAGTTTAATATGACTAATTTAAAAAATATTTCCTGGATAAACTTGCTAAGTTGGGTTGGTGAATACTATATTATTTTAGTTCAGTCCATCTACGTTTGTGACATAACCACATATATTTTGCTTATGTAATGTTCAAAAAGACATCACGCTGTGCCAGTGAGTGATAAAAAAATAAAGCCACCAGGAGTGAATAATTCAAGTGTTTGTTCCAACCTCTCGGTCGTCAGCAAGCTTCAAAGAGCAGAGAGCATGCGGGTTCTGCGGGAGCTTCTGAAGAGACTCCTGGGTGAGCTGCCTTTGTGCACCACCAGCTTTGAACTTTTCAACAGAGGGGGAAAACATCCACTGAAATGCGTTTGATAAATCAGCTGTGCACCAGACTGCTAAAGACTCACTGAAAGCCATGCATCTCGTCGGGTTCCTTACAGTCTAATGGAGCCTTTTAGCAAGATTACTCATCTTTTCTTGACCAAGTCTGTTGGAACCAAGTTTGTTGCTTTTGTGTCGAGCACTGGGTGATTCCAGAATACTGCCGCGCCATGGAAGGTGACCAAATGCCTTAATTAATTTGTCTTTTTCAGACAGGAAAACTGATCTATTACACACAATAGTAATGGTATTGATCCCACTGTAACAAGTGACATTGTAAACCCTCAAAGGACATGCACCCTTCAGCTGATTAATGGCTTTTATATGATGCTACGATCTAGTGTGGATAGCCAGATCCTGCCAAGGTATTCTGTTGCTATGGTACAATGACAGGATGAAGAGCTATTTTAATCACATCTTTAATGGACATTGTATGAATCAGGATTAAGAGACTTAGAGAATAGACCCAGTTTAGAATTAGCTTTGAAGGTAAAGAACATTTTGAAAGTGGTATTTTAAAGCACTTTAAAGTCAGTACAAGCCACAGAAATGGTTTGAGTTAATTAGTTCAGTTGGTGCTGGCTTTTACATAAATCTGTCTAGAATCAAATATGCTTGAGTAAGGTATTCAAAGCAAAAGTAAAATAAATGTTTGTGTGTATGACCTGTAAACTTGCATATATTAGAAACAATAATTCTCTTGAGTTTCTTTTCTAATAAAGCAGGCAGTTTCTCTCACTAACTCTAATTATCCTTGGACCTTAGCTTCATATAACACTCTGAAGCTTTTGTTAGACATAAACATGCTTTGTGCTCCCACAGCCTGCTTAATGCTGCAGCTACTGTGTGTGACCCCTATAATGAGGTCGATTGGGTTTTTCTCGCTCTCTCACTGTGTACAGGTCTACAGCTCAAGACGTGTGCACAGCGAGAGGGAGAGAATCCAGTCGACCTCATTATAGGGGTCACACACTGGGTACCAGTGCCATGTGGTGGAAATGACCTTATTATTGCATTAAGCCCTCAGTTCATGCTACCTCTAAATATTTATGAACTTCCCAGGAAATGCGACCTCCGCTTACATGATGACTTTTTAATAACTGCAGGCAACCAGTAAGGGACATCAAGTAGGTCTTGAATGATTTTAAAGGATTTTTTTTACAGAATGATTTTGAAAAAATAAAATATGATTTTGTGCCTTGTGATCTATGAGATTACTCACTGGACACCAAGATGTTAACCTCATTGCAACATTATGGCATGATTTAGTTGAAACTGAACCTTAAATTAAATTTTCAAATTTTGTGTTATTTATTAATGAATAAAATGAAAGAAATGCAAAAGAGGCTGTTTATTAACTAAAATGTTGCAGTGGTCTTAAACCATGGTCAAATCTTTACTGAAATAAGACTGAAATACTGAGGTGAAGTTGAAGATACCTTGGACACGGAATGACACACTGTTATGTCAGGCATTCTTTCATTCCAAAGCCATGTTTAAGATGACCAGCATCACAGAGTAGCAGCTGCAGGTCTATCTAGAGTGCAAGGGACTTGTGAAGAAGAGACCTGCCTGCTCCAAGCCGTACGCCTGACAGCTCAGCTCTCTGGGCAGATGCACTCTCATTAACACAATGCCTGTCTCTGGAGCCATCCACACATCTGAATACCAGCCCTTTCATGTCAAATCACTCGGGCTGGGTGCCCAAGGCTTCGGAAATGGCTTACATCTGCAGTGCTTTGGCCATTTTGTCCCACCCAAAAATAAAAATTGCCAAGTCATCATAGTTTAGTGGCTCTTTTATCAGATTATAAAGGATCAGATGTTATGTGTGGTTCACTCTTACTTATATATTCACCTCCACTAAACTACACTGTAAAACAAGATTATCTGCAAGATTAGCCACAGTGCACTGCTGATGTGGGTGAAGTGAAGGTGTCTGAACCTTTACTCTAAAGAACAGTCAAGAGTCAAGAGACTTTTTATTATCATTCCAGCTACATGCAAGTAATGTATATACTACAATTAAATAAGGTTCCTACACTTATTGTTGTGCAAACAATAGATATGAAATTCTGGACCAATAATCATGATAACATATAGGGCATTAACAACCAGTACACGGGACTGGGTGAAGGGAAATGATGTGTGTAGCATGTAAGTAAAATACTATGACATATAAGTACTTAGCAGATGTTCTTTAGCATATATGAACACAGCAATCACTAAGGTAGTAGTAAGTACAACAATGTAAGAATAAAATATTTGTTGAATGTGATACAATGTATGTTAAGTACAATATTGTAGCAGCAGATGTTATTAGGAAATGTGAAATATTGCAGGAGTGTGAGATTCAGTATTATGTTAAATCCAGTTAAGAGAGGTGCAGAAAAAGCCAGGGAGTAAGATGGTGTGTGTGTGTGTGTGTGGACTGTAAGGTCAGCCTCTGGGAGCTGAGGAATATGATGGTTTGGGAAGAGTAATTGTTGCACAGTTTGGCAGAAAAGGCCCAAACACTTCAGTACCTTTCCTCAGTCGGTAGGAGAAGGAAGAGTTCATATGAGGGGTGTGTGGGAACAGTGATCTTGGCTGATCTCACTATTCTCTACAGGCTCCTGTGGTCCGAGATGGTAAATTTCCTAAATCAGTGATGCAGCTTCTCCGGATACTCTCATCCCTCTGTAGAACATAGTGCGGATGGTGGGCAGGAGAAGAGCCTTCCTCATCCCCCTCAGGAAGTGGAGTCACTGCGGGGCTTTCTTGGCGGTGAAGCTAGCATTCAGGGCCCATATGAGGTTCTCTGCTAGGTGAACCCCAAGGATCTTAGTGCTCATCACAATTTCCACCGAGCAGCAATTGATGTGGAGTGGAGAGTGATCACCCCATACAACAACCATCTCTTTTAATTTATCCTCATTGAGAGACATTGAGAGTTGTTGAATTTGCACCAGTCCATTTGCCACCATGTTTTGGTCATCAGTGAACTTGATGATGTGCATTGCAAAGTCGTGAGTCAGAAGAGTGACTGAGCACACAGCCCTGAGGTGTTGTAGATTTACATTTACAGCATTTATCTGACACTTTTACCCAAAGCAACTTACAATAATGAATACAACTGAATACAATTTGAGAAACAATTTGAGAAAGGGTCTTGTTCAGGTGGCAACTTGGCAGTGGTGAAACTTAAACTGGAAACCTTCTGATTACTAATCCAGTACATTAACCACTGAGCTACTAGTCCCCCTGGACCCAATGCTGGTCCCAATCTGGATGGACTGATGTCTCCATTTCAGGACATCCAGGATCCAGTTGCAGAGAGGTGTTGACGCCTAGCAATCTCTTCAATCAGACCCTGAGGAATGATTGTGTTGAATGTTGAACTCATGACTATGAACAAGTGTCCTGAAGAACTTAAATGTCAAAACAGTCCTGAAGAGCATAGATGGCTCCTGCTGGCCAGATTTTCACCAGTTTGGAGCATTATACAATTGGTCTGTATGATGGGATTAGCGTAAAAGAGATGTGGATAGAATAGCTCAGGTGGTGTATGCTGGGATTAGTGTAACAGATGTGGACTTAGTAGCTCAGGTGGGAGCATGATAACATGATTTGTATGTTTATGCAATGGAGTGTGACTAGAGTTGCAGAGTGTTGAGCAAACCAATATAATGTTTACTTAATCACAAAATATTTTCAATATAATAATGCTTTGCATAGAGCTGATTTTTCAGTATAAAATAAAGGTTTTGAGATCGTTCTGAACATAGCAGTATTCTATGGTTGTTTTGGGCCAACCAAATACCCAGCACAGAAACAGTAGAACTGGTTGCTGCAGTCTGTTAAGGGAAGTGTAAAAAATAAATAAATTTAAAAAAAAAAAACAGATTACTTTTCTCTGCGCTTGAATGAGTTATCTCTGTAATCATTTATTTCTTGGACACATTAATTATACTTGGTGCAGTGATCAAAGCAATTATGATACCGGCATGAGGAAAGTGTGGGGTTTTCAGTTCTTCATTTGTGTCTTATTGTTGTATACTATCATAATAAACACACACACGTATAGAGAAAGCACTTAGAAGCAGCAAGATGCCCAACATTAAGGGAGCAGAGAATAATTTCAGCCAAGCATTAAACATTTACTCCACATGTTCATGTTGTGCATATGCAGAATGTCTGGACACCCTCAGCCTCCACATTCTTGCCTCATTTAAGATAATAAGGTTGATGTGCACTACCATTACACACACACACACAGACAAACCTTTTCTTTTCCTATCCTGTCCCAATATTCAGCCAAATACAGGAACAACAGTTAAACACAATGCTCTGCGGCATCCGCTGATTGAGAAGAAAGGACATAGTCATATAATTTTTCAGAAGCAGCTTTTTATATTCATGCATTTGGACAATAGGATGCAATTTAATTTGTGCAGTCAGGTATGGCCCAACTACAGCATACATTTTGGGTTATAATCAATAGGCTTACTAAAGCAGAAGGTCCCTTGCCCTCTCAAGGGAAGATGACAGCCCAATCAGATAACCTCAGCTGTACTTTGTTCAGAAGCTTGAGGAGTGGTTAGTTTCCATTCATAAAGCTATTTGCAAAAAATAAATCAATCAGTAAAAATTTACCAGGCTGAGACACTGTTGATTAGTTGTACTGCAGGTATGTTATCTGCATTTGGACCCTCACTGAAGGTGAAATCAAGACTTACAAAAGAATCCAGGCTTTTGTCTGAACTGGATACTGCTCTCTGTTCATTGGCATTCCATCTGCTGGTGACCCATTGATCACTGGCACTTACTGATAGTTATTTTCAAGAGATCTCCCCTCTTGAGTAAGTCAACACTGATTGTTAAGACAGGTTGTTAAGAGAGTCTTCACGGGTCAGTAAAAATGTGATCGGTACACAAGTAAACCGCAGAATCTCCGCATCTAGCAAGCACAACCAAAAAAACTAAACTGAAGTAAAAAGCATTTTTTGTGCCACCCTGCATGAAAGCGTATTTCATTGTTATGCACAACTTAAAATTTGCTTTCTCTGGCCTGTGTTTATCATGTTTTCTGCTTGCCATTTGGAGAGAGATCAATTAAAATGTCACGTTAAAAATGCACTGCATATGAGAAGACATCAATACTCTCCATGCAATACACCATTCCAGAGTGCTAGCCTGTCTGTGGTGTTTCTTCTGCAGTTACTTGTGGTAAATTCAGCTTGCATGCCATTACAAAATGGACATGTTTGCTTTGCAATGTTCCACTAGTATGGAGAAGAAAAGGGCAAGCCGGAAAGGTCTCAAGGTCACAAGACATCTTCTCCAGACTTGTTCTTCTCTGTGACCCCAGCGGTTGCCACATTAGCTTTGCCTACTGTCTCATGATGCTTCAGAATGAATATGTGTAAGATGAGTAACGGAACAGGAGGAGAGGCTGATTGCAGTTATTTTCTTTTCTGAATGAGATGGCACTTTTTGGAATATGTTGAAGTCTACTGCTTCAGTAGTTGTTACGACTGTCTTTCCTCTGTAATCATTTTTGTGCCAAGAGGTGGCTTGCTTTATTGCCTGCTCACAATAATGAAAGAATTCATAGCTGATTCCCCAGACATGCTGCTGTTTCTACCAACGTTTTTATGAGGAACTCCACTTTTAATGAAGAGCACTTTTTATGCAGACAAGCCCATGTTATGCAATGCAGAGCCAAAAACAGATCCAGAATTACCCAGATTTGTATAGGACATGTAGCATTCCTCTATTAAAGTGTGTGCTATCAACTTTCCTTCCAGTAACACATTGCAACATACAATCTGTCAGTTTGACCATGAACAAACAGTGTGCTGCAGAGCTGGTTTCCATGGCGTCATGTCTCAGGAGGTAGGACAGGATGGAGTGGGTCCCGCAACACCTGAGCCGCTGGCCTGTAAAGCCATTTCATAGTCAACAGCTGTGGAAATTTGCATTAAAGTTAATAGTATCATTAAACAAACAACCAAAAAAAAACTCCACTTCATAGATGTAAATTGATTCTTTTATCCATGTTCCCTGAATGATTAACATTTCAAACATGAAACATGCTTTCACTGAGTCACTGGATAACTTCTGATCAAATGGCAATATTCCTGAGTTTCTTCATGGGAAACTAATGATAATTGACTATCATGGGTTACACCAAGGTCCTAAACCGAAGCTTTTGGTTGCAAAGATAAACCATCAAGTCAGGTTTCTTCTCTGAGATTCTTGACTGCCATGTTTCTAAAAATACAGTGAATTGTGTGGTCAGAGCTGCAATAATTTGTGTGATCTGACTAACCTCTCAGAAAATAAAGCAGGAGGTAGTGCCGGTCAATATTAGCTCGTCTCTCTGGATGAACAAACAAAATCAAACTTGGTCATTCATGGTGATTTAGTGAAAGTGAAGGTAAGCCATGCAACAGTCACTGATGTAGTCATGGTAACCATGGCCATACAATTTCATCTATTGTTGTTGTTGTTCTTAAAGGTCCTGCACAGTATTTTCCTCAAAATGTTATGATAGCAGGAAGTATGTGATTATCTCCTGCTTCAATTCAATATTTACTGGTCACTGCAGAGTGCATAAAATAACCTCTAAATATATATATATATACACACACACACACACACACACACACTGCCTGGCCAAAAATAAAGGTCGCCACCTAAATTTAGGTAAGAGCCTCCCATTGGATAATTACTGCATGGGTGATAATGTTTCAGCTGGCAACAAGTTATTTAACCCTAACTGATGCAGTGAGTAGCTTCTCATTTGTTAAACAACCATATCGAAAGACACATCCTGTGGTCATGGAAAAGATGTTAATCTGTTTCAGAAGGGTCAAATTATTGTATGGTATGCATCAAGCAGAGAAAACATCTAAGGAGATTGCTGAAACTACTAAAATCTGGTTAAGAACTGTCCAACGCATTATTAAAAAGTGGAAGGACAGTGGGGAAACATCGTGATCGACGAAAGAATGTGTTCGGAAAAAAATCTTGAATGATCGTGATCGGTGATCATTTAAACGTGTGGTGAAATCAAATCGTAGAACAGTAGAACTCAGGGATAATTTTAATAGTGAAAGTAAGAGCATATCCACATGCACAATGCGAAGGGAACTCAAGGGATTGGGACTAAACAGCTGTGTAGCCTTAAGAAAACCACTTGTCAGTGAGGCTAACCGGCAAAAACGGCTTCAATTTGCTAGTGAGCATAAAGATTGGACTCTGGAGCAATGGAAGAAGGTCATGTGGTCTGATGAGTCCAGATTTACCCTGTTCCAGAGTGATGGGCGCGTTCAGGATAAGA
>NC_137503.1:34535000-34622500 GCF_041902795.1 Electrophorus electricus
ACTCTGTTACTAATGAAATGTTCTAAACACAATCAGGTGCTGCCACCCCTTAATGTACATTTAAGATCTGTGCCAGAGTTTGTATTCTGAAATTTAAAGCAGGCAGCACAATGATCAGATGCCACCTTGTTCAGAGGGATTGTAAAAAAGTACCTTGTTAAAATCAATGGCAAATGAATGAATGAATGAAATTACACTTATATTATGAGAACATTTCTCATACCTAAGCACACTTTACAATCAACACAGCTTTTTTATATAAGTGTAGCTTCATTCAACACATTGGTGATGTCAGAATTAGATCTAGCATGTGATTAAATTCAAGTCCTAAGACATTCTGACATCCATTGTGTAAAGAATAAACATGAATGAAAACCTATCCTGTGCATTTGTCTCACAAATGTCAAATAACACATAATAAATGGTAGTAATGTACTCTTTGCATGAGGGGTATGCTTATTTATACAGATAGAATACAATCATATAAAATACTAGAATCTTAAATGTAATCTGATTCTTATTTCAATTAAAAAGATTTAACTTAAGATGCTCCTTAAGCCATGTTTCTGTTAGTCTATTAGCCTCAAAATCCATGCAAAAATCACATAGGAAGAGCTCCAAAGACAGTTAGAACATAATGCATAATATTCCAGAGATGTCTCCAAACAATTCCAGAAAGAGGCCTGTGCTAAACCTCACTGGTCTGGTTTTCCAAATGTGACAGAAGCACATGCTTCTATCACTCACCTTCCCAGATCAAGCCCAGGTCCTGACTCTTTCACTGCACAGTCACATCCAAGCTGATGCCGGATTACTGCAATGATGAAACTGCCTGAAAACCAGCACCAGTGCTCATATTTCTTTACACTAATCATGTTCTATTTAAGGCATTTATTAAGAGGTCTTGTCTTGCATCATCCAGACACTGTAACGTTTCTATTAATATTTCATATCCTAAGATTATTTACAGACTATGCTTCTTTTCCATACTAAATGCCATTAAATGCAATTATTCCAAATAAATTAAATGGCTTATGTAAATATATATGTTAGAACAAAGTGCACCTCTAAATAATCTAAGGTGTTAGTTAATTATGTACCTCTTTCATAACTGTCATATGGATTTTGCAATGTGAATATTTAAAAACCATTTAAAACCTCCTTTAGCTCCAAGCTGGGATTCACCCCTTTCTCCTCAAAAAACTTTTCCTGTTTAAAGAACAGGTTTACCTGTGTTCTGTTGTCCTGCAGTTTTAGCTTTTACCACGTGTCTAGAGCCCCAGCAATGGCAGTGCTAACCACACCTGTGGTTCTCACACACGTTTCCAGCGTTTTCTTTACTTTATGTTTGGCCATGTAGCAGACTGCTGTAATGCACACAGAAGGCAAGACTCACAAGTCACATGTATCTGTGTTACAGCTACTATCCTAGCTCGCCTGAGGATAAAGGGAGATGATGCCGCCATTGCATAAGATGCGTACGCAGGAAGAAAGAAAACCCTGGAAGTGCACAACACACCGGGGAGGTTCCGAAGCTCTCCCATGTATGAAGAAATGGAACAAATGAAGAATGTTTAGAACGATGCACATTCATCTGTGTCGTGGAAGTGATGTCATGCAGGAAGCCACAAGTCAGATATAATTCTCCGTGGTGGGATTGGTGCAGTTCTTATGTAATTTTCTTTGGCAGGCTTAGCATGTCATGCCAGTTTAGTTGCTGTCTTGAGTCCCTGAGAAGATGAGGTTGAAGGAGGACATCCTGTCCATAGTTATGTTGGATACCAGATCACAGTTTGCTGTTTTTGTCTATTGTCTTGTTAATTGTGGTTTGTTAGGGGCTTTTTGTTATTGTCTGTTTGTTTAGCATTTGTAGCTACACTTTTATGTCACTACAAACTGTTATGCAATTAAAATAATGATTTTTAAAAACATCACTCACGCACGCACGCACGCACACACACACACACACACACACACACACACACACGCCTTTTGTTGGATGAGAATGCCTCTCTCCATTCAGCCAGCAAATATTCAGAGAGAATTAGCTTCTCTGTGAATGTAGGCTAAATAAAGAAAAGAAGACATTTCTCCAACTGTGGAGAAAAGGAGCAGAAGGAAGAAACAGTCAACAGACAGAGTGATGAAACCATCCCTCAAATGTGTGGCTTTCTGCTGATTTTCCAAAACCAGACTTGTCAGGAACAATTTAATCCAAGAAAAACTAAAAGAGAAAATGAAATGAAGAAACAGAAACAAGTCTGCAGGAGTTGCAGGACCCTGGGGGCCTGGAATTATAGCAAACGGTCAGTGCACACTCTGCTGACGAGAGCAGCAGCATGACGAGATGATGACGGCATAGTCTGAGGGGTTTGTGGCCTGTGCAGTTTGTGGGGGTTTTGCTCCTTTTAGATGCCTGAGAGCTTGGAATTTGACACACATGCTGCATTACATTACTGAGAAACTAGAACAATTTAAAAAACACACTGACAGCTTTAAAATATGTTTCTTCAGGTTCTTAGATTCAGAGATCTGTTTCTTCAGCCCTTTTTCAGGTTTATGAATAATCAACATTGTTCAGGATTCAGCACTGGTCAGAAGTCAATGCAACTCGCAGCTGTTTTGAAGATTTCACCAGCAGAAGGCTTGAATTACTATGTAGAATGAATATACATATTCACTCTGCATAAAAAATTCAGTGTTAATCATGGTATAGGTCAAGCTTCAAGTAATAATATTGTAGCAATAAATGTTGCAACAGTAAAGCTAGTTTTTTCACTTAATGTCAACAATCTGTATAATTCTTCTTGATTTGCACTATATCTTGTATTACTGCTAACATTAATAGTAACATTTGATTTCAACATTGGGCTAATTTCTTGTCACTCAGAATGTACTGACTATTATTGTTAGAACAGTGTTCCACTCAGAATGTACTGAATACTATTGTTAGTTCAGGGTTCCAGGCAAAATGTACTGACTATTATTGTTAGAACGTGTTTATTTGGAGTATTTATTTGCGAGAACAAAACCATCTGAAATTTTAAGGGATCATTTAGGTATTGTTTATTTATTTGTTTTGGAAGACAGTGAAACCACTGTCATATAAGGGATTAACAGTCATGTTTTGCTGCTGGTTTAGCTTTTGGAAGTGACAAATATATTTAAAAACACAAAAGTAGTACAATCAATTTAATTCACCATCAAAACACTCATTTCATTCAAAATAAGAAGGCAAATCAATATTATGTGGCGTTCTTTTACAGAATATATTTAAACGTAGCCAACAAAATGTCACCAGTCCTCAGAAGTCCAGAAAAGGCAGCAAAAAGGCTGTTTGGCAGGATGCACTGATAGAAGAAGACAGAACAGCTACCAGGTGTTACACCCTGAGCTCTAGCCCAGGAATCTGTTCATGTGTGCCACATGTCACTGTTCTCACAGCTTCGCAATGGGTGACTTAATTTTTTAGAATTATTTTTCTTGCATATGCGCACAGATAAGACAACTGTACTGTGTTTTCTTTCGGCGCATTTTTTAAAGTTTCCTCACAGTGGAACCCTGTTCTAACCGTAGCAGCCGGCATATTCTCAGTGTCAAGAAATTGGCGAATTATGATTAATGTTAGCAATAATATATCACACTGCCATTCAAGAAGAATTTCACAGGTTGTTGAAGCCTTCACACGTCCCACAGTGAGACACATCTCACAGACGCCATCTACAGCAGTCACCGTCAACGGAGCCTTATGGCTGGAATCATAAAAAGTCTGCAGTGTGAGCACAGGCCATTACAATCACCACAAGGCTCCAGAGAAGTTCTCAGCTCTTTGTTAATTAGCTTCCACTGAGTCATGATAACAGCCAGTTGCTAATTAGCCAATCTAATGAAGCTTTGTCTGGCCCTAAGTGAGTTAAGGGTCTGATCACAGTGTCTGATCTGACACTGTTTTGCCCAGGCGAGGCACTGCACAGATAGGAAGGTTTATCATTGATTTGCTTCAAAGGCCTTTTGACCTTTCTATGACTACTAAAAGGTCAAGCACCTTTTTACTAATGAACCTGTACAAAGCAGTACTACCTATGCAGCAACACTAAAGGCAAATTCTACAGAAAATAATTAATTGATCAGTTTTGCACATTCCATTGTGTGTGTGTGTGTGTGTGTGTGTGTGTATATATATATATATATATATATAATATATATATACTGTGTCCACAATTATTAGGCAAGAGTGTATTTTGACCACATCATGCATATTTTTCAACTCCAAGCTGTATAAATTTGAATGCTTATTGGATATCAGCTGATGTGTATTTGTGTAATTAGGGAGGGTGTGGCCTAAGGAGATCAAGACCCTATGTCAAGGTGTGCATAATTATTAGGCAGTTTCTTTTCCTCAGGCAAAATGAGCCAAAAAAGAGATTTAACTGACTTTGACTAGTCAAAACTTGTAAAAAAAATAATAAAAATTTTTACAAAGTATTTCAGAGGGATGCAGCTTTCTTAAAACTGCCAAGATATTGGGGCATGATCACAGAACCATCAAACGTTTTGTTTTGTTAACTGCCATAGATTTGAGAAGAATCAAATGTGATGCGACCATGAACCTATCATCCTCTAGTGCTGTCAACTGCAACCTACCTGGAGTACCCAGAAGTACAAGGTATTCAGTACTCAGAGACATGGCCAATGTAACGAAGGCTGAAACCTGACCACCACTGAACAAGACACCTAAGGTGAAACATCAAGACTGGGTCAAGAAATGTCTGAAGACATTTTCAAAGCTTTTATGTACTGATGAGATGCGAGTGACTCTTGACGGACCAGATGGACGGGCCCATGGCTGGATCAGTAAAGGCACAGAGCTGCACTTTGACTCAGATGCCAACAAGGTGGAGGTGGGGAACTGCTATGCGCTAGTATTATTAAACATGAGCTGGTTGGACCTTTTCGGGTTGAAGATGGACTCAAAATCAACTCCCAAACCTACTGCCAGTTTTTAGAAGACACTTTCTTCAAGCAGTGGTACAGGAAAAAGTCTGCATCTTTCAAGAAGACCATGATGTTTATGCAGGACAATGCTCCATCTCACACATCGAAGTACTCCACTGCGTGGCTACCCAGTAAAGGCCTTAAAGATGAAAGAAAAATGACAAGGCCCTTCCCTCACCTGACCTAAACCCTACTGAGAACTTGTGGGCCATCTTAAATAAGAGATTTATGGTGAAGGAAAACAGTTCAGCTCTCTGAACAGTGTCTGGAAGGCTGTGGTTGCAGCTGCACAAAAAGTTGCAGATTAAGAAACTGACAGACTCCATGAATGAGAGGCTTATGGCTGTTAGCCACCCTTTTTTTTAATATGTTGGTTAGTGGCTTCTTTTTTTTTTGGGAAATGTCAGAAAAATGTATTCATAAATGTTCAGTTGTTTTGTTTATTATTCTCACTTTAACAGATAAAATAAATAAGTGAGATGGGGAAATTTTTAATTTTTCATTTATTTACATAATAATTCTGCACACTAATAGTTGCCCAATAATTCTGCACACATAGATATTCTCCTAAGAAAGCCAAAACCTCACTTTTCCTTTCTTAAATATTCCGGTTTGAGGTTTATTAACATTTTGGATTGACCGAGAGCACTGTAGTTGTTCAATAATAAAATGAATCCTCAAAAATACAACTTGCCTAATAATTGTGCACACAGTGTAAGGCAATTTTTGTGGGTAGATGGAAATTTTTCTTCTCGAAAACCCTACGTCTCCAGAAGGCAGCTAGTGTTTGTTTAATCCGCTTTTGTATTTCTTGATCAAAACTGCCATTCTCAAATAGAACACTACTCCTTTCTAAAACAGTGGAGCTCGGATAACACCGACTCCGATACACTTGATCAATCTCTGCAGTATAATCTTTGACAGTACTTAGCCTGCTACAGGAAGAAGAGAACTTCCTCTGGCTGGTGCAGCAATTGCAGACTGATGATGATGTTTGCATCTCTCCCCTGTCGGGGCATGTTCTCGTCTTCCCAGACGTTGGAAGTGTATTGGTGGAGTGTTGTTGGGCAGAGGGAGCTTCCCTGCCTCCGCAGCCCAGCAGAGAGGCTGTCAGCGCCAGAGGATTTATTGTTCACAAGGAAGCGAACAGCTGTCAGAACCTCCAGGAAAGCAGGAGGCTGACTGAGGGCAGGGAGAGGTGGGAGTTAAGACAATTCATCTGAGATGGAATGATTTACAACAGCGTGTTCAGTTAGTTGAGAACGGCTTTGAAGTGTTCTGTCCATCTCAAAAGTATCTTATGCTGTGCTTTATAAAGTGCCAGGCCATCTCCTGATTTCAGTGCAGTGAGAGTGATTCCATAAATAGTTTTAGCAGAGTTATAGCAATGATGAAAGTCCTTTCTATCTGCATAGGTTTGGATTTCCTAGAGATGTTTCTCCACCATTCATTTTGCAGAATCCATACAACTTTATGTACATCCCTGGGAGTTGACTGCCATTTTTGCTTTTGCTGGCTGAGGGTTTGTTCAAGGATGCCCTGTGTACCTTATGCATTGTGTCTAGAAAGCATATGATGCTTTCTGACTTAATCAAATCAGTCCTGATGTATTTTACTCTGCAGCTGATGGCTTGGGTTGCTGCCTCAGAGAGAGAGCAGCTTATTGAAGCCACTTTTTGTCCATGGATTCTTCAAAGTGCAGGGAAGGTTTGATGTCCCTCAGCTTCCCAGCTAGAGAACCACAGAACTCGTCGCTAGGCTCAGTCATCCATAGCTGGGAACCACTAAGATTCCTCTTGCCAGCCTTTTGAGTTGTGAAGCTGAATGCAGTAGACTGGCCACAATCATGTGATGGTCCGACATTCTGCACGTCTTATGGCATGAGTTATAATGACATCAGTGATGTCACTGCCTAGCACTATGATGTAATCAATTAGGTTCCAGTGTTTGGACCAGGGATGCATCCATGATATTTTATATTTATTACTTTGCTGGAAGAATGTGTGTGTCATGGTAAGACCATTCTCACCACAGAAAGTGAAGTCTCTGTTAATGCTGTTAATAATCACCTGAACAATGTCAATAGTTTCTATATACAATGTGCAGTATTTTATTCTTATGTGCAATATATGTATATACTTGTATTATATATATATATTTATATATATTTCTTATGTATTTATACTGTGTCTTGTCTCGTGCACTTACCTTTATGTATAGTGTATATTTGCACATCAGAGTTTGGAGAAATGCAATCTCGTTCAGCTGTGCACTATTTGTTGTTTAGTCTGAATGACAATAAAGTGACTTTGACTTTGACTTTTGTTTTCATTGGCCTGGCCATCACTACGTCCACCAATCAGTCCACTCTATATCCTGTTGTCCTTCCCCACCTGAGCATTAAAAACACGGAGTAATAGGATTTTATCATTCTTGGGGCTCCTTCAAAGTGCATCATCCAGTGTCTGACAGAAGCAGACCTCATTCTCAGAGGTTACACTACTACAATAACATCTAACTCACAGGAGTGCACTACTACACTAACATCTAACTCACAGGAGTGCACTACTATACTAACATCTAACTCACAGGAGTGCACTGCTACAGTAACATCTAACTCACAGGAGTGCACTACTATACTAACATCTAACTCACAGGAGTGCACTGCTACAGTAACATCTAACTCACAGAAGTGCACTACTACACTAACATCTAACTCACAGGAGTGCACTGCTACAGTAACATCTAACTCACAGAAGTGCACTACTACACTAACATCTAACTCACAGGAGTGTACTGCTACACTAACATGTAACTCACAGGAGTGCACTACTACACTAACATCTATCTCACAGGAGTGCACTACTACACTAACATCTAACTCACAGGAGTGCACTGCTACAGTAACATCTAACTCACAGAAGTGCACTACTACACTAACATCTTAGTCACTGTACAGTTTTGAAAGCCTGATGTCTGGTTTACCTCCAGCTCTCAAAACGTCAGATTGTATTTCATGTGTTCAGTAATCATGAGCTACACTGAGGCTGTCCAGCAGAACTTTTTCACTACCCACCCCAAACCACTCCCCCGAGGACTATTAAGACTTTATTAATAATTACAAATCATTCAAGAGGTAGAATACAAACATATATGAAAATGAAAAAACAGTAAGTAAAATATAGTAATAAACATAGAGAAAAAAAGAACATGTAGAGGTAAGAGCATAGAATGCATTAGATGAAGAGTGCAGTATAAAGGCATAATATTAGAATTAGATACTAAAATTATTGTATCATTTAGTGTGTCTGCATGTGTGTGTGTGCACACGCGCACAAAACTGTAAGAGAGCAATTGCACAGAGGGACATTAGTTGGTAGTATAAACCATGTGAGTGGTGAGATACTGGGGCCCAGATCTTAGAGTGTTTGCTTTTCCTTGTGCTTCTGGTATTAGTGAGATAATCACTCTTGTAGATAATTGATAAGAGGGGTACAGAGTCAAAGTGAGTAGATGCAGATAGTTTTTCAATGATGATTTTCCAGTAAGGGTAATGGTTTTCTGAATAGTGTTCTTGGAGATGGTTAGTGCTGTAAGTGGTGCTATGGAGGTTTTCTTTGTCTGTCCACTGATGTGCCTGTTGTGTCTCCAAGCAGACACAGTGCTGTTGATGAGGGCAGACGGATAGTCAGAGAGTGTGAAAAACATTGTTAGCTTCTTACCATAAATGTTTGGGTGTACAGTGCCATATGGCACATGTATAGCCATCTATGGTGTTATGGCACGTGTATAACTATCTATGGTGTTTTGGCACGTGTATAGCTATCTATGGTGTTATGGCACGTGTATAGCTATCGATGGTGTTATGGCACATGTATAGCTATCTATGGTGTTATGGCACGTGTATAGCTATCGATGGTGTTATTGCACGTGTATAGCTATCTATGGTGTTTTGGCACATGTATAGCTATCTATGGTGTTTTGGCACGTGTATAGCTATCTATGGTGTTTTGGCACGTGTATAGCTATCTATGGTGTTTTGGCACGTGTATAGCTATCGATGGTGTTATGGCACGTGTATAGCTATCTATGGTGTTTTGTCACGTGTATAGCTATCGATGGTGTTATGGCATGTGTATAGCTATCGATGGTGTTTTGGCACGTGTATAGCTATCGATGATGTTATGGCACATGTATAGCTATCGATGGTGTTATGGCACGTGTATAGCTATCGATGGTGTTATGGCACATGTATAGCTATCTATGGTGTTTTGGCACGTGTATAGCTATCGATGGTGTTTTGGCACGTGTATAGCTATCTATGGTGTTTTGTCACGTGTATAGCTATCGATGGTGTTTTGTGTGCAATGTGAACCTATTTTGTGTGTAGCTCCTAAGTGGTTGTGAATCCCATTTGAAAACTTCTCCCCAATATAGTTTATTCTGTTGATCATTTTGTATTGTATACATTGTATGTTAGTGCTAGGGGTTCTGTAAAATTGTTCAAGTGTAAAATTGTACATTTGTGTCCAGATATGAGCATTCGGAGTGACTCGCGTATTCATTCCATTGTCTGGTCAGTAGAGCTACTGTTGGATCATATATACATATTATTTTGTATATTTTGGAGAGAATTGTTTGTAGATTATATGTTGATAAAATCTGGAATTGGTGGGGGAGGGCCGTTGTGTTTCCTTTTAATTTGACTTTGGGGACATCATGGATTTAAGATGACACAATACCAGAAACTGGATGCTGCTAATACTATGGTTCTGGAAAAGTTGAGACAGGGTGTTGTCCATGTGCGTTCGGCACCCAGAGAGTGGACCACACCCACACATGCACGCACTTGTGTGCACGTGATCACACACACACACACACACACACACACACACACACACACACACACACACACACATACACACACACATACACACACACATACACACACACACACACACACACACACGAACAAACAAACCACACCTGCTTCACTCCCATCCACCTCATCCTGTGATGATCCTGTGCATCTGTCCCTAGTATTTTTTGTAATTTCTACCAAACTATCAGTGTTGGGGGGGGGGGGGGGTTGTTGGTTTTTGGGTGTTTCACTGATAAATGGCAAGTTTGATGTCCTAATATCTTTGTACAGTGTTTTTTTGTATATCAGTCCACGAGTTGTCTGTCTGGTTTGGGGTTTATCCATTTTAATATATACTGTAGATGATTAGCATTGCAAATCGTACAATTTGGAGCTTTTAAACTTCCACGGGATTTTTAAAAAAATATGTCTGGTACATTTTACATTTACATTTTACATTTACATTTAACTGGCAAGTTAAATTCTGGTTGTGTTATTTTCCAGTAGAAATGAGAGATATTCAAATCTAAGGACATAAACCAGGTGGGGTGGTTGAACAGGGATCACTGAGAAGTACTGCACTACCTAACATGAGTTCCTGTTTCTACAGTCATCCACTGTCTAATGGACAGACTGAATGCTTTATCCGGGAGAGAAGCCGGATCTTCCATGTTAAATAGAATATATCCAGAAATCTCAGAACACTCTTCCTAAAGTGCGTTTTAGGTTATCAGTTCCCCAGTGTTCTCATGGTCTGAGGAGTCTTTAGATGTACCAGTTTTCAGTGACTAGTTCCAGACTATTACACTATTAGTGTAGTGGCTGGGGAAAGAAACCACACCAATGGCTCATGAACACTTATATTCTAACAGATCCCAGTAGTTTCCCATCGTTGAGTTCCAAACAAAATATCTCTTTGGACCTTATCTCAACGTCAGACATGGTCCAAATAAGTCTAACCTACCCAAAACAAGGAAAAAATACCTTCTCCCCAAAAAAACTCTATTCCCCAGCTATTATCACCTCCAGTACACAACTTAGCACGACACCAAAGGCTCGCACGGAGCAATACACGCACGCGATACCATAGTCACGCACAGCACAATAGGGCAATAGTGCCAAATTACTGGAGTTTGAAACACACACCCAATAATTATTCTTCCCTGGACACCTTTATACCCTACTGCACACACAAATGTTCTCACACTCACCTCTGCACACACACTTTGCTCTAGGAATCCTTTCCCTCACTAACTCGAGCAGAATCTCACTCTGTACCCCACAAACATACAACATGGTCAGCCACATCAATATGCGCCACATATATTCTATACCCTTCTCCTTCAGTCATATATGTCTTACCAATATGCATTATATGCAAATATACACATAAACCGAACTTCGTTACCCTTTTGCATACACTTCATCCAGTTCTATCACCTACTTATATCAACATCGAGTCAGGATGACCTCTGATAACACACGTATAGCGCAACTATCAATCCTGCCATCACCATCAATTTTATTTCAGCAATTCTATTGCTCCAGCGTCACGAGGAATGATGACATTACCTCAAAACCTATCACTACACCTGTTCTGGTTAACATATACTTCACAGACTTCAACCGGTTACATTAGTGATAGCAGTAGCAGGGCTACAGCACCAGCAGGGACAGAGAGCAAGGCCATCCAACTCAGGAGCTCCATCTAAAATCCCATTTTACTGCCCCTTTCAAGATCACCAAACAAATCAGTCCCGTCTCCTAAAGTTTAGAACTGACCTATTTATAGGATGTCACAGAGACGTAATATGTGTGACTGTGATGCTCTAGCCAGTCAGTGATTTCCTTTTAATGCTCTGAGACACCATCTTCTACTGTTGGATGTGGCATATAGGATTAGGGTCTGCACGAACATGCCTAAGTCCCTATTAAAGTCACATTTGGTGCCGCTGTTGGAGGAGGGCCATGAAACACCCCCTTACAGCTTGTTATTGAGAGTTCTGACACTTCTGCATGGGTTTCATCCATCGCTGTAGCCCAGAAGAAAAATATTACAATTAGGAAGTGCACGGTCCTTCAGGAGCACAGTATGTGTACTCACTGAGTGTTGCATGGCGGTGTGATTGAGAGTGTAAAGGTCTTTCTCACTCAGTGGGAGTCCAAAGCCAAATGCTTCCAGTGAGTCACACTTTCACAAGTTGCATATAAATCTGCAAAACTGGAAAGTGTCTACTGCATGGATTCCAGTGGCCGTGGGTAGAAGGATGTTTCATATTGGAAGATTGGATGACTATAAAATGGTAGCTATGACTGAAGTGACACCATCTTTGAGTTGTATGCTGATTTTAAAATATCCACTGTAGGTTTTTAAAGAATGTTTTTTCCAGCTGCAGCTGGCTAAAGACTGGATAACGTATATAAACACTGTTGGATGGCACTGACCAATCTACATGTCTGCTGTCGGCCAGAGGAGCACAGTCCCCCTTTTGAGTCTTGGTTCCTCTCAAGGTTTCTTCCTCATGCTCTAGGGAGGTTTTCCCTGCCACCGTCACCCTTGGCTTGCTCACTGGGTTATTGGATTCAGACATGTGTAAAGCTGCTTTGTGACAAGGGCTGTTGTACAAAGCGCTATATAAACACATTTTGACTAAATATCACTACATTTTTGAAAATGGCCAAAATGCCCTGCGTGTACTTTAAGCACAAAGTGCTGCATAATGAGCATTATTAGAAATTGCATATGAACCATTTTCAATGACCTGAATATGGAAAAGGATGGAGATGGAAAAAGATGGAAGGAAATACTGCAATGTCCAGTGTCACCATAAATAGATAAAAATGACATTTGAATCATAATGAAGCACATCTATGTTAATATAGCCTTATTTCTAAACTATATTAATAAAGTATATTTTTATTACACAGGTAATACAATATGGGTTTGAAGACACTAAGGTGCTGAGACCTTATGGACAATTCCAAAAGCATATTTAAGCCCACAAGAGGCCCCAGTTAGGTCTGTGGCAAAGGGGACTTCGGGTGTAGGAGAAAGAGGAAGAGAGAAGAACTAGGGGGGGAAATTGCCAGATAGGAGGGTGGAGGAGACACACTCCAGCGTCTAATATGAGGAGACATTTTCCAATCAATTTGGTGCCTCTGTGTGAAATTAAATTTGTGTCAGTGAGCATGTTTAATGCACCACAACTGACAGGTGACAGTATTCGGGGTGGGTTGGGTGGGTTGGGTGTTACGGCAAGCTGGGTGGGGGCGGGTTGGGCGCTTCCCTTTCTAACGGAGCCCTAATGCAGGTACTCCTGCAGCTCACTCCTGAACTCCCACACTGCTGCCCACCCATGGGACTGTTTGTTTCACATTGCTTCTGTTCTTAAAAACTAATTAGATTTTTAAATTCTTTTGAGAAGAAAGAGATGCTGGTGAGATCATTTGGAAGTAATCAGCCCCAGAGGAGGCAAATAGGTTGGTCTGGCAGTAAAGTGGAAATAATTAACAACGTGTGGCCTCCTGCTGCTCTGAGCTTGACCCTAGAGTGTGTGTGTGTGTGGGGGGGGGGGTCTGTGTGGCATGTATGTGTGAATCAATAAAACCCCTTATGGTGGCAGATAAATGAATCAGGCAGATAAGGTCACCTCTCTCTTTTAAATGATCTGCCTCCCCTGTGTGAGGAGAAGGCCGGAACCGGGCCAGAATCAGGCCAGAACTAGGCCAGAACTGGGCCAGAATAAAGGGCACAGGTACTACAGTCTGCTTGATCTCCTCCAGCACAAGTAGCACTAGGCTCTGGCCAAACCACACAAGCAAAGAAAGATGCAAGAAAACCTATTAATTCATCAAGTACACAGTAGAGACATTATGGTACCAACACAGCACTGTGGATGTGTGAACAGCTGTGAAAGTTAGACTAGAAAAAAGAGCAAATGAGTGCAAATGGGTTAAAAGGTTTTAAACAGTAAAACAGATTTAAGTAGTAAAAGAGTGGAATGGAAATATCAGCATGAGATCTGAGTTTTGCAGACCAAAAATGTTTTGCAAGCATGCGTCACATGTAAACAGTCAAGAATAATTAGAAATTCTCTCCCAACTGCAAAAGAAGACTGAGGCTGGGGCTTTAGCTCTAGGTTAATTCAGACGACAACACTTGTGCCAAACAAACTCAATCTGGCTACTCTCATGTGCTTCCTCTCTTCCCACACTCAACTCATGATTTTGCTTTAGGGTTTGCTGTTCTGCTTGTTGTTGTTGTTTTTTGTTGTTCTCATTGTTTACTACTTTGCGGTAAAAGAAACTTTTAATAAGAATTTGCAAAAACAGAGATGGCTGACAACTGTGATAAACTAAACAAACATCATATAAATGAGTATAGAATGGAATATAATATAGATTCATTATCATGGCATGCTAGTGCAATGTTATGTTCATGTGTGGTCACCAGTTACCACAGTATCAAATGACATCATCATTCACATCACTGGTGTGCAAGAGTGATGACATCATCAATGGCATCATTGTGATGACACTGAGTGGAAGGATGTTGCTCTTTGTCGCGCTATTTCAAGTAGTGAGAGTAAAATTAAAAGTGGCTGGCTAAAAAATGCTCGCCAAGTGCTGAGCTCTCAGTTTATAGCGTGGCTTTGTGATTAAACATCAACATAGAAAGTAAAGTTTGTTAGTGCTGTCCTTAGCTCTTTGTAATATTTCTTCTAAATGCCTTAAACCTTTGATATTTTCTTTTAATATACTCAAGTATAAATGTTTATTTTTTTTTAACTGAGTTAGAACTAGTTACCATGCACTGCTAGGAGTGTAGAGATTAGCATCAGAAAGCCAAAACTGATTAGAAAATGCAATAACACTTTATTGTCTACACCAGTAGACACTCCATTACAACTTGAATTAATTTAGGAGACCACATTGTGTGTTTCAAGGTGATTTTTCTGAATAAAGATTCTGATGAGGTTAAGAAAAAATGACCTTCTGTGATATGCTTTAGTTCTACATCAAACGTTCAACAGTGTCAGAAGATGACAAACCTGACCAAGCACATTTTTTGTACAGTGCTGTCACCTTTGGAACAAAACAGCAAAATAGCAATGGAAGCTGATTAGTGGTTCCACGGGTAACTCCCAGTCTGGTGAGCGTGCTGAGGCAGGCAAGCAGCTGGTAATGTGCAGGGAGTCCCCACAGGTTGCAGTTTCATTATTATTCTGCTCCATCTCACTTCATGGCGTAGGCAAGCAAAAAAAAGAGGCGCTTCTGTCCCTGCGGAGAGAAAACTGCTACAAGTCTCACTAACAGAGAAAAGAGAGAAGATGGGAAAGAGGGACAGTTTCAGTGCTAGCTCTGTCATCTAGCAATAAGCTTGTATTATTGTCAAAAGCCTTCCAGCTGTGAAGGTTGGTGTGACGGTAGTAGAGGACAGTTCAGAGACGGGTTCAGGCATCATTCGTCTCACATTCTTCTCACGTTTGGCATGTGTTTATCCCCCAAGTGTCTTAGTTTCTGTCTGTTCTGTCTCTTTTACCTTTTGCCTGAAGTATGGTTTTGGTATACTGTATGTGTCTGCTTTCCCGAGGACGCTTCCTCCACTAATGACTGTGTACGAGTGCCTGAGGAAACGCCTTGCACTTGAAGTCCTGCCTGTACACTGCACAGTCCCAAGTGTTGAGCTTTAACACACCGTTCTAGCAGTAAAATCAGCCACTGAGAAAACAGTTACATGATTTTGAATCCATACAGATGGTTAACAAATCATGTTGTTTGCTCGATTGCTCACATATTGTTATTGCTGGCACACAGTTCTGAGTGGCTGGAGCTCGGGTTTCTTCTGCCTTCTGTGTGAGTGGTGCCAAACTCTACGCACGCTTCACTGCACTCGACTCTCATTACAAACTCCTTACACACAGCACAACACTGCTCACAATGCTCAATGTGCATTTGGTAAGATTAAGTGACAGTCCTTAACAAACACTAATGAGCTTTTCTGTACACTTCTGTGTCCATGCTGGGTCATTAGACCACTCAGAATGTAACTTCTTTTATAGAATATAATGCAAAAAGGCAGATATAATCTTATGTGGTTGAGAAAATGTAATGCATTTATGGGTGTATTTTTATTTATTTAGAACTGCCACCTATGTGTAGATGTGCTGTCTACATAAAGAATGAAGAGGATGAGGAGAGGAGGCGCTAGAGGTAGAGGACATGGAGGGGCGGAGTTAGAGGTAGAGGACATGGAGGGGCGGAGTTAGAGGTAAAGGACATGGAGGGGCAGAGTTAGCGGTAGAGGACATGGAGGGGCGGAGTTAGAGGTAGCGGACATGGAGGGGCGGAGTTAGAGGTAGAGGACATGGAGGGGCAGAGTTAGCGGTAGAGGACATGGAGGGGCGGAGTTAGAGGTAGAGGACATGGAGGGGCAGAGTTAGCGGTAGAGGACATGGAGGGGCGGAGTTAGAGGTAGAGGACATGGAGGGGCGGAGTTAGAGGTAGAGGACATGGAGGGGCAGAGTTAGCGGTAGAGGACATGGAGGGGCGGAGTTAGAGGTAAAGGACATGGAGGGGCAGAGTTAGAGGTAGAGGACATGGAGGGGCAGAGTTAGCGGTAGAGGACATGGAGGGGCGGAGTTAGAGGTAGAGGACATGGAGGGGCAGAGTTAGAGGTAGAGGACATGGAGGGGCAGAGTTAGAGGTAGCGGACATGGAGGGGCGGAGTTAGAGGTAGAGGACATGGAGGGGCAGAGTTAGCGGTAGAGGACATGGAGGGGCGGAGTTAGAGGTAGAGGACATGGAGGGGCAGAGTTAGCGGTAGAGGACATGGAGGGGCGGAGTTAGAGGTAGAGGACATGGAGGGGCGGAGTTAGAGGTAGAGGACATGGAGGGGCAGAGTTAGCGGTAGAGGACATGGAGGGGCGGAGTTAGAGGTAAAGGACATGGAGGGGCAGAGTTAGAGGTAGAGGACATGGAGGGGCAGAGTTAGCGGTAGAGGACATGGAGGGGCGGAGTTAGAGGTAGAGGACATGGAGGGGCAGAGTTAGCGGTAGAGGACATGGAGGGGCGGAGTTAGAGGTAGAGGACATGGAGGGGCGGAGTTAGAGGTAGAGGACATGGAGGGGCAGAGTTAGCGGTAGAGGACATGGAGGGGCGGAGTTAGAAGTAAAGGACATGGAGGGGCGGAGTTAGAAGTAAAGGACATGGAGGGGCAGAGTTAGCGGTAGAGGACATGGAGGGGCAGAGTTAGAGGTAAAGGACATGGAGGGGCGGAGTTAGAGGTAAAGGACATGGAGGGGCAGAGTTAGAGGTAAAGGACATGGAGGGGCAGAGTTAGAGGTAGAGGACATGGAGGGGCAGAGTTAGAGGTAAAGGACATGGAGGGGCGGAGTTAGAGGTAGAGGACATGGAGGGGCGGAGTTAGAGGTAAAGGACATGGAGGGGCGGAGTTAGAAGTAAAGGACATGGAGGGGCAGAGTTAGAGGTAAAGGACATGGAGGGGCAGAGTTAGAGGTAGAGGACATGGAGGGGCAGAGTTAGAGGTAGAGGACATGGAGGGGCAGAGTTAGAGGTAGAGGACATGGAGGGGCAGAGTTAGCGGTAGAGGACATGGAGGGGCAGAGTTAGAGGTAGAGGACATGGAGGGGCAGAGTTAGCGGTAGAGGACATGGAGGGGCGGAGTTAGAGGTAGAGGACATGGAGGGGCGGAGTTAGCGGTAGAGGACATGGAGGGGCGGAGTTAGAGGTAGAGGACATGGAGGGGCAGAGTTAGCGGTAGAGGACATGGAGGGGCAGAGTTAGAGGTAGAGGACATGGAGGGGCAGAGTTAGCGGTAGAGGACATGGAGGGGCGGAGTTAGAGGTAGAGGACATGGAGGGGCGGAGTTAGCGGTAGAGGACATGGAGGGGCAGAGTTAGAGGTAGAGGACATGGAGGGGCAGAGTTAGCGGTAGAGGACATGGAGGGGCGGAGTTAGAGGTAGAGGACATGGAGGGGCGGAGTTAGCGGTAGAGGACATGGAGGGGCGGAGTTAGAGGTAGAGGACATGGAGGGGCAGAGTTAGAGGTAAAGGACATGGAGGGACGGAGTGACTTAAGTAGCACCTGCATGTAGATGTATAGAAAAAACACCAGTAAAGGGCTGAGAAATGTCATCAAACGCACACGTAGTGGCTGTGATGCTTGCCCATGAGTGATAGAGGAGTGATAGAGGCGCACTGGATCAGAGATTCTGAAGAGCCGTCACAGTTCCGAATGATTCAGCCCTCGAGTGCATGGTGTGGTTGGACTCCACATGTCCTCTAAGAGAGAAGGGTCACTGCGAACCAGTACATTATTCTGACTGATCAACTTTTGCCTTTGATAAGATATTTCTGTCACGATGGGTGTGGTCTCTTCCAGAATGACAACACCACGTGGCACCAGTGGTCACTTGATGGGTGTATGAGTATAAATAATGTAAAGGATATTCTATAGCCTTTCCCTAACTGGGATTTTAGACTACTGCAATATCTTTTGGAGGAATCTCTCCATGAACAGTTCCAGAGATTTGTTGAATCTCTGCCAAGATGCACTGAAGCACTTTCTGGTGGCTAATGGTGGCCCAACACTTTACAAGTGCACTTTTTGGTTTTTTTTTCCTTTGTCACCTGGACCTCAGGTGAGATAGATACCAACCGTTGAGCATGTACGTGATTCAAGGAACTACCACAGCACCTCTAATGGCATTTCGTTCTTTGGGATGTTTAGATCGAACAATTCAGGTCCATGAAGAGTTTAGTGACAATCCACCATTCACTTATTTGTTCCTTCTACCTCATTCCCCGTTTTGGGATGTGGTCTTGTTGGCTAAATTGATAAAAATATCATGTGTGATGTGGATGGTTGTCCTTTAGTTGGCCTAAGTCCAGAAAGAGGATAACGGGGCAGAATAAATCTGAACTTTAAGTCCAAAACATGCTTGCTGTGGAACTTCTTTGTTTGGTTTGTATTTGGGCCCACAAAGACCATTTGCATCCTCATACATGAGAGTTTGAATAAAAAGTTTGAATTTGAATTTAAATTTTGCACTACACTGATCCTTTTGCACTTACTTTTTGACAGGGATTGTACCATATAATCCTTTTTTTGCATATTCTTTTTTTTTGCCTAATAATACTTATTATGTATAATAATAGTCTGCCATGAAATAATATCTAGTTGATAATCAGAAATCACGTCACAATCAGTTTGAATGATGTGTGTATGAACAAAGTGGACAAATCAATAGTTAGCTTTTGCCAAAGAGTGAAGCTTTTTCATAAACTGAGTTTGAGTTTCTGGATTTGTTTAAGGTTTTGGAAAAAACATTGGATAAAATTTCAGGTGGGGTGAAACATATTACTGAGGTGAAAAACTGAGGTGGGGTAAAACATATTACTGTAACCATCTGTCTGGAATACAAATTCTCATTTTTACTTTTATGACTTTTTATGACTTAATGCCTAAACGTAGGCCTACACAGCTTCCTGGTGATTTAAACATGCACATTAGTCCTGGACTAAATATGACCTGCAATTAAACATCTCAACTGTGACTGAACAAAAGACCTAATCTATGAAATCTGAATTTGATGACTCCACTGTGTAATGGTAAAACGCATTTCTTCCCAATATTATTCCTGCATTGCCTGGGGCCTGGGGCAGGCTGCTCTGTGCACAATTCAGTGCTATAAATCTAAAATTAGTATTTCAGTGTCGAAGTGTTCACCTTCATAATATTGTTAATTATCTTCTGCAGGTCTGGAACTGTGCAACCGATTTTAATCACCTGCCTGTTCACCTGGGCTATGTCTCCGCCCACAGATGATGCTCAAACACACCCCCAGTGCCACGGAAGGTGTTTCAGTAAATTTAGAAATTGCTGCCACAGGAAAAGCCAGAGAAGCTTCCAGCTTGCTTCTTTAATAAGCGCTAGGGTTAGTGCCAAGTGTTTCAGCGTTATCTCCTCTAATGTGTCTTATGGACACTTTACAGTCTTGTGGAGTCCTGCAGTTATTTCATGGGTTTGAAATGTTTGTCAGTAAACACTGATTTAGTGGGACGTTTGGTAGGTGACAGCTGGCTTTGGAGGTGAAACAGTTCAACCCAGCCTCAGGAGACCCCCGTGCTGAGCCATAGTTTCCATAGCAACAAAGAAGGGGGAAATGGATGTTAAACTAGTTTTGTGCTATGCAGAAAACCTCTCAGCTTGTCATTGTGTATGCTTTGTTTCAGGAGCTTGTTAAAAGCAGATAGTTGCAAACCATATTCTTGTCTGTAGTTTGAGTTTACAAACATTTCATCTTGTGATATAAATGTCATTCATTTAATCTAACACTAACATTCATGTATACTGGAAAATATCTTCGATAAGACTGATCATATCAGTGTCTGAACCTTAGGACTCTCATCTGCTGCATAACGTGCATAATATCCATGCAGTGATGCTTATAGTTCTCTCCAAATGTTAGGGAGGGGGCTTCTATTTTCTGTCTGCCTAAGTCTGCATTATTTTGATGGCACCTGGAGAAAGTAGATGTGTGCACACCCACTCCCACCCCACCCACCCCCTGGCCAGCCATCTGTGCAGCTGCTGCCCAGGGTAGGGAATCTTGCCCCAGACTCAAAGGGTGCTGCCTCAGCAACCGTACTGGAATTTGGAGAGAGGACGACAGCGTCAGTAGGAGCTTACTCAGCTGTAACGATCCAGTGTGGAATTCCTTCTCAGGTTACCGTGGCGATTTGTAGTCTGCCTGGGCGCACAGGGCATTTTCTAATTTATTTTCTTTAAGCTTCAGTGCCTCGTACAAAATAACACTTGTGCAAGAGCCTTCACAATTTTGAATGAAGCATTTTTAAAATTTAAATCTATGCTTGTTCCATGATTTTCATGGCATTTATATTTTTAATGAGTAGGATGTTGTATACATGCTGTAATTAATGAGATTAGGATATATGTGAAATTTCTTTAGCTTGCAGATATAACTGAATAATCATATTGAACAATACCATTAGCAGAATACATTTAATAGAACTCTTCCATTCAATCTGACATGTGATGTTAGATTTCGGATTAGGAAAAAAGCATTCTGGCTCTATCTGGGAGTCCTCACCTCGACATCTATTACACTGGCAGTTGAAATAATAGCAAAGGAAGATTCATCAAGTAGTATGCAAGGATATTACTGAAAGTTTAAAAAAAAAGAAGAGTATACATTCTAAGGATGATACTACATAAAGAGGGGAGCTGAGCTTTCAGAAATGAGCATATTGTACTGTAATATCTCCCTCCAGGTGGCCTGGAAATAACAAGCTTATGTGGGAGGGAAATTATGGCAATTATCTGTAGCAAGGGTTCCCCTATCATTGTCTTGTCAAAGTCCTTGTGCTTGGAGTTATGTAAGGCATTACCATTCAATTACGGAACATCTCGTGCTATTGCTCTCTGCTACCTTCTGCAGCAGGGTTTGGTGGACATTTGTGTCATGATATGATATCTAAGCCTGACAGAGCAGCTCGGGAGTGAGTGTGTGCACTGGTCTGTCACGGTGTTCCTCCGGGCTCACACACCGTAGCCTCTGCAGGGCAGTGTGATTACTCATGGTCTGGACGATGTACTGCACCAGAGAGTTGATGTTGCAGTCACATTTCCATGGGTTGTTATGCAGATACACTTCTTTCAGTCCTGAAAAGTTTCAAAATTATATATATAACCAGTCAGCTGTGTCTGAGGAACCACATGCCTGCTTAAAGTCTTTCTACAACTTTCTCGCACATGTAAATTAGTTTATTGTATTAGATTGTTTTATCCTTCCCTCGAACTTCTCTTGAACGTTACAGAATTTTTCACAGACCTTCATATTCGTTTTATCTTTCCTACTACAACATTATACAAAATGTGACCCATTTCTGCAGCTCATAAAAGGTGTCAGTGTGATGCTTACTAAACTATTGTATTACCCCGAACGATGGCCAACATGTTGCCATCGATGTTGTGAAGACGATTGCCACTCAGGGCCACCTGGGTGAGCTTGGGGGTGTGGCGAAACACGTCAGCTGGCAGCCTCTCCATCTCGTTGCTCCTCACGTAGAGCTCCTGTAGATTCGACAGACCCTCCAGTGAGGATGCGGTCAGGGTGGGAAGAAGGTTGTTGTCCAGCACCAGCATCTCCAAGCTGCTTACAGGCTTGAACGTCCCAGGTTGAATGTTCTTCAAGACATTGTTGTCCAGGTTGAGAAAGAGCAACTCTTCGAGGCCGGTGAAGGCTTTTGGGGAGATCCTCTGGATGCGGTTCATGGCAAGATCCAACACTTTGAGAGCGACGAGGGGCTTGAAAGCATTGGGAGGAAGCGTGCTAAGAAGGTTCATGGGCAGATCAAGGTCAGAGAGGTTTCTCATGCCAATGAAGATATCAGATTTGAGACTGGAAATCAGATTCTGGCCCAACATGAGGAAGCGGAGGTTGAGCAGGTCTTTGAAGCCTTTCGAGGGGAGACTGCTGATCTGGTTTCCATGCAGGTTCAGAAGCATCAGTCTACTGGCAGAAGAGAAAGCCTGGGGTTGGATGGATTTGATCGAGTTGCGCTCCAAATTCACGCTTTCAATTTTGGGTACAGAGATTAGGATGTTGTCTGGGAGTTCCTGGAGTAAGTTTTCACCTTGCAAATTAAAAAAAAACATTTTTTCCCCATTTCATTTCATTATTGTGTCACTGCATTTAATATGTAAATCGGAAATGAAAAAAGCAAAATGTTGAAGGAAAAAACTGGCTCATCAGGTTTTGACTGACACTGTAGCTAGATCAAAGAGCCGTGTAAAGTTTGCTTTTCAGAGTGGCTCGTAGGTTAACGTGAAAACAGAGCTTGTCTGTTATTTAACACTAAGTTTAACTTTCATTCCTGACATTTTCAAGTCCTACCTGTGCATGCTTCAGTTCTCTCTAAGTCACCTTTAAATCACCTTTAAGTCACCTTTAAGTCACCCTTGCTCACCCATTTTTATGATCCATGAGTCCAGTGGGAATTTTGTCGGGAAGTGCTGGAGCCTCCGTCTAGAACAGTTTACTTCAGTCCTCTCTGTGCTGCTCCTCTGGGTACATCTGCAGACATCTGGGCAATTTTCCAAGGCCTCTGCCAGCCAAAGACACAGCACTGCGAGCCCTCCACAAAGCTTCATAACCTGGAAATAAAGAAATATCCCTAACCCTCAGCCATTCAGGAAGGAGGTAAACTACGCAATAAAAGAAAGATGCAAGAGCTGAAAAATTACGAGTGGAGATATTACAGCTTCAAAAAATGCCACCAATACATTTTCTCAGCTTTTTTCCTCTCTCTTAAAACTTAAATCGTACCTTTAGAGCCTATCAAAACCTTTCAGCTTCTTATCTTAAAGCCCAATGTTCCTGTCCCAGTGGAGGGTGTTGTCCTGCCCCTGCTGCTGCCTTGCACCTGTAAGGCTGGCGGGAGCACCACCCCAGAAGAACCACACCTCTGTGGCCCTCCTGTGACAGAGGCCCTTCTCCAAGCTCACAGTGACTGCAGAAAAATGGCATTGACTGATTATGGCGGAGTTCCACGTTTAGATACACAGCCAGCTGGACTCCAGAAAAGTGACACCCCTCTGTGTACTGAGTGTCTGTGTGTGTGTATGTGTGTGTGTGTGTGTGTGTGTGTGTGTGTGTGTGTCTGTGTGTGTGTGTATGTGTATGTGTGTGTGTGTGTCTGTGTGTGTGTGTATGTATGTGTGTGTGTGTTTGTATGTGTGTGTGTGTGTACGTGTATGTGTGTGTGTGTGTGTGTGTGTGTGTGTGTGTGTGTCTGTGTGTGTGTGTGTCTGTGTGTGTGTGTGTGTGTGTGTGTGTGTGTGTGTGTGTGTGTGTGTGTGTGTGTAGCACTCATCTTCCAACCACCATCAATGGCACAGAGACTATACTCAGCCCTTGTGTTTCTGAGCTTATATGACATGAAGCTCAAGAATCATATTCACATGGCTAATTGAGTAGAACTGAGTAGAATTGAGTAGAACTGAGTAGGCTTTAATTCATGGCAACACCCATGTCAGCAGTACATTAGAGGCTGTGAATGAGAGGACTATGCTCCCATGGAGGACATCAACACCCTCCCACCCCTCCCCTTACACTCGGCTGATAAGCGCACAACCTCCTTGCTCCATCTCCATTTCCACTCGCCTGCTGTCGCCCTCGGGAGATTAGGAAGTAGCATGACGGTAGTTTCTCACTCTGTCGCCGGCCGTCATCGGGCCTCTCACATTTACACGATCTACGTGCAACTTACGCAGAGCAAGACTCGGACCTCCAACGAATGGGATTACGGAGGCGTGTGTTTAAGAATAGCAGCAGACTGGCATGTCTGCGTGCTAGGATGATTTTATTGTGCGATAAAGCCAAAACATTCTTTCATGCCTTGCCAACAGCAACACAATATGCAAAGCCATCTGGAGCAGTGTAATTATAATTTTTCTCGCTCCACACTGGGAGAAAAGAACACACAATACATGGGCCCAAAAATAAGTACAGAAAGTCCATGAGGACAGCATAATTTAATAAGGCAGCAAGGTTATTCTTTACATCACATTTCAGGTATTGATCATATTGGAATATTGGAAACCTGTATCCACATCAGATCAGTGCTGGCATGTCCTATCTGTCTGACTGTATGTTTACACAGCAGAGAATCATAGTATGCTGTGTGAGGAAAGTGAGTGTGATGAGCAGAGTGAGGGTGTATGAAGAGAGCGAGTGTGTGTGAAGAGAGTGAGTGTGTGTGAGGAGAGTGAGCGCATGTGAAGAGAGTGAGTGTGTGAGGAGAGTGAGTGTGTGCTCTACACGACAGCTTTAAGGGCTAATTGCATTACCGAGCGCCACAGCATTGATTTCTTTCTGCACTGATGTGCTTCCACACCCAGGCCATCTGAACCCAGGCCTACAAATTCCAGCTGCAATTCAATTACAATTTCTAAATTCACACCATTCCACTGGTAAGATCTGGTACACTTGTAAATTATGTTCACATTCATCATATAGTGGAGTGTGGCAGTTTACAAAATAGGATCTAATTTTACAATTACAATAAGAAAATCTTAAAGTCCCACATATATAATGTGTGTGTGTGTGTGTGTGTGTGTGTGTGTGTGTGTGTGTGTGTGTGTGTGTGTGTGTGTGTGTTTTTTACCCACATTTATATATTTTTTCATGTTCTGATCCTGTGAAAGTCATTCATAGATAAATCTATTCTTTATAGTAAACTGGAAAGGTGTCGACCAGCAGCACAGATGGATTAAGATACGGACAAAGACAGAAGCACCAGTTGTGTTGATGGAGCAGTAATACTGTATTTATCAGCGTGGCCGCCTGTGTTCACACGGGACGGGAGTGTTTCTGTACGGCCGCAGTGGGTCAGCGAAGGCAGCACGGTGTTGTCAACCTTTTTATTAACCGAACACGTCCCCTCTCAATATCCGTAGGAATATAAATTCTCACTGTACAAAACATAATACATACAAGAAAAAAAACAGCTCAGCACAAGAGGCAGACTATACGTCATACTTTCAGTTATCAGTCCTCGGCTTCTAATGTCTTAGTCAGTATATTTGATATAGATTACGCTAAATGGCTAATGACATCTTAACAAAATCATAACAGTGTAAGTGTTCTTCTTGAAGATGAAACAGCATCTTGTATAGATCCTATTTAAAAAGTCACAGTTAATTTAGGTTGATACATGTCATCTGTAGTACAATGTGAATCTCGCAGAATTTGCAGTCACGTAAGCATCCCACCAAGCACCTTCTAAAAGTGTATGAGATCCATTTGTATTATAAAGCACTGGAGAAGGCACAGAGAGAGAGAGAGAGAGAGAGAGAGAGAGAGAGAGAGAGAGAGAGAGAGAGAGAGAGAGACCTTTAACCCGTCTCAGCTGTCTAGTGAAACACAGCTCACTGCTGCCACCTAGTGCGAACCTGCTGCCGCTGCAGCGCCTAAACACTTTTGCCTCCGTTTAAATGGGACCACTCCCAAACAGGCTCCACTAAAGATTTGGTCATAGAATCGTGCAAATATTGTAATAGCGTGTGCTCTGGAAACATTTAAGGAATTAGCCTACAACGTTTCATTCAAATTTAAGACATCTTTCATTTATTTTTACAAAAAAAAAACTCATTACATGCTGGATAAAAATGTCTCAGTTCTCTGTGCGAGTAAACTTCCGTTTAAAAATTCTAAACGCATTAGGAAACAATCATGGGAGAGACAGAAGTTTGCAGTAGACTGATGGGTGTTTTTATGGAGCGAGTGCTGAATCAGAGCCATCTTAAAGTGATGCATCTCTATGCTTCCTAAAATGGCAGTTGCACACAGGAAGCCCTGACCTCACAGCTTTGCTCGCATGCACACAGCTGTTTTTTCATGCAGTAGTGTGGTTGTAATTTTAAAGGTGATTCTGGCTGAGTAACTGTACTGCAGAGCGGCATCTCGCGTTACATGCTGGGGTCGCAGCAGAATAACCTTCGGACTGATGCAGTGTCCAGCGGTCTCAACCTTCGGACTGATGCAGTGTCCAGCGCTCTCTTTATGGTGTCTAGGCTAGAAGACTTTTCAGCAAGCGAAGACCATTAATCTGACAGTATTCTCACAGGATAGCACATATAGTTGAATAACCAGTACACTATAAAATTGGGATCTGAAAACTGGGAAGCTAAAAAATCCTGAATAAAGTTATAATGAATGGTATATAATCTTAATGCAATTTTTACTACTTTATTACTGTACTAAAGTAATTAGGTGCTTGGAACGGCTTCAGAACAAACACTTGGACATCTGTTAGATTTATAGCAGTATTAGTTTGCTATAATAATCTGTTCACTCCTTAAGAGGAATCCTCCAAACTCGCATAGAGCAATAACCGCAGCCTGCGCAACTGCAGATAATTTGCATTAGCATGAATGATTAAATGAAGAGATCATACCTGAAATGTTTGTCTTCTGGGAGGGAGTTCACGTCTCCATTAGCCCGGCTGTTCCAGGTAACACTGCGGACTCCGCACCTGCAACCGGATATGTCACGCGCGGACAAGTGTGAGTCGTCGTGGCTGTATCAGTGCTCGCGCGTCCTCCCGTACTAACGCACTTTCTCCGCTAACATCAGCAGTGACCCGTTTAGTCTTTCATTACTGGGAAAAATAACTTTTAGAATATTCCTGTAATAAATACATTGCACGTAATACATGAACACATCGGTATCTTCGTGATCCTGGCACATACAGCTGATGCATTTTTACCGCTGCTCAGGGATGTTACCGCACGGTGCTCGCTATGTTTGAATAATTAGTATTAACGCGCTAGCGGTTCTGAGAGCAAAAACTTCACCCAGCTTTCGCACTCCCGTACACGCTGTACGTAAAACAGCTGATCACGATTGCATAGAAAAACAGATCGTTAATATTAATACATTTGTAATAAATAGTAAATTTATTGGCTACAATAAAGGACAAAATACAAAAAAAAAAAAAAAAAACTTTTATTTTTTTGCAAATCACTTTTTTTACAATGCAGTTTTGCCTGTATACCACAGTTGTTCTTGGTTCTGGTAGCTATGCATACATTTCGTAAGTAAGCGTATGTTATAGTATTTCAGTCATCTCCCCTCACTGTAAAATTACATTTACAGCTTCTTGAATTGTTTATGAAAAACGGAACACTTCAGCCAGGTAAGTCTTAAGGTCATATCTACACTGATCATTAGCTTAGAAGGAAACACTATTAAGTGAATTAGATATCACTTAATTGTGGTTTAAGTTGCAGGTTCCTCTTAAAAGCTGTCAAATATATAAACCCTTGAACAGTGAAGACACCACTGAAAACAATTGTATAAACTATGCAGTTGTGCATCATATACATTACAACCAGGTCTGCAAAAAGCAAGGATTAAAGACATGAGTTATTGCTTGAAAATGGTACTTATAGCTTTGAAAACATTTGAATTACTCTCCTTCACCATCTGAAAAACAGTGAGAGCCCCGCCCCAAAGACAAAATAAACTGACAAACCTGAGGTAGCAAAGCCCAATTTCATAATTTTGGTTATGAAAAAGATGCCTACCATAGGGCATGTAATTGCAAAGATGGACTTTTCCCTCCAATTCGCATTAAAACTATATACAAAAATGAGAAAAAGGCAGTTTTTTTAAATCTTTTCAAAGCACTGGTCCTGAGAATAGATGCTTGTTCTTACTACACAAAAACAAACAGGTGCATTTATATTCCATCATACAACATATACAAAAGCATTATACCAGCACTATTAAAATAAAAGCAAAGCAATTATTCTTCAAATATGGTAAAAATAAAAGGCTTCAAGAGAATTTATTCTATGCAAATGCAGAAAATATTTAAGTAGAAAAACATGTATGTACATTAATATACACAGGAGAGCTTAGGTATGGGGCCACATCTGAAACTAACATGCATAAATTAAAAGATTTTTTTTTTTTAATTTAACATGCATAAATTAAAAAAAAAAATAAATTCTTAAAAAACAACTTCTTGGATGCGAATAGCTGCCAAGCTGCTCAATGACAGCAGCTTTCTGTCCTTGTTTTTTTTTCTGTACATTAGACTGGCCAGATTGGTTTGTTTTTGACAGTTCTCCCACGGAGCATGCTTGCGGCCCAGGGTGTGTGGGTGCGTGTGTGTGTGTGTGTGTGTATCGGGTCTGTCAGTACAGGCCAGGGAAGATGCGGTAGCGCACGGCGCGGCAGTACTCCTCCCAGGCTGAGCCGTACTTGCTCCTGCACTGGTGTTCGTCACGGGCCTCGCGGTGCACCAGCAGCACCAGCAGGTAGACCAGGTAGAAATAAGGAATCACATGACTGAAACCTACAACACAAGGAGGAAGGTGAACGAGTGAAACATCTGAGTGCAGCCCCTCTAATGTAGATCTAAACCAGATCACTACAAGCATGCAAGTCCATATTTACCACATGACAGGGACCAGGCTAGGGCCATGATGATGTCACCAAGGTAGTTCGGATGACGCACAAGTCCCCACAGGCCAGACACAATGAGACTCTTTCCCGTAGCAGTTGGAATCGTTTTCAGATCTGATCACAGTCAACAGATTAACAGTTAGATATTTCTCTCCCCTCCACCCCCTACATTATATGTTATTATTTTACAAAGGACAACTGGATTAATTCAGCAAAAGACAAGCACAATTATTTGAGAGAACAAAACGGGGAAAAAAGAAGAAAATACATACGAGACAAGGCAGGATCATAAGGATTTCTTCTGAAGGCAAACTTCTCGGAGTTAGCTTTCCGGAAAATGTAGTAACCAATAGCTGTGGGGATAGTGGGGGAAAAAAAAAGGCAAGGACTTGACTCAAAGACTTACAACCTTCACCCTTATTTTGCTTACACTGATATTAATGCAATTACTCAAAACACTATCAAATATTATCTTGCTAGTATTCTGTTAAATAACAACTCTGTAAAACAAAACCATCCAACCAAAGCTCCCACTTACCATTCAGTAAGATGATGGCAACAATCCAGAACACAGAGAGGTCACTGGGATGATTGACAAGATAATACGACTGACAAGTGAAAGTAAAAGGAACCCAGGCCAGATCTCCAAATGCCAGCATAAACCCAAACCCATCATACACAATGTCCATCATGGTCAGAAGTTTTTCCTGGAATTGAGACATGAGTTCGGCACTAAATAACAGAGCTCTGGACCAGCTAATGAGGAGTCCAGCATGTTTGTGACTGTGAGAATTTTACCTCGTGCCAAAGCCCATCAGCAACCCACAGCAGCTGAAAGCCGTTGATGAGGAGCATGGCAGAGGAAGGGCTGTCTAGGCTCTGGTGCTTCATCTCAGCGAGTAACATAGCAAAGTTGATCACAAGCTATACCACAAAAGGAAAAAAAAAAAAAAAAAATAAAAAAAAATACACCGTTCTTTTCAGTCTACAAAATAGGATACAACATTAGAACAGGAATTTAGTGTTTTGTTATTCAAAATGGCAATAAGGGTGCAATAGAGGGTGCAATAGAGTAATTAGAAGTTCTGCACAGATTTCTGGAGTACTGAAATTATATAAATCAAAACATCTAAGAGTAACATAGATTTGATTGCTTACCCAACCAATCAGGCCAGGACGCATTTCACAGAAGAACTTGATATCAAAGTTTTTGATTCTTGGGTTGAGTTCACGGCCCATGAAGAAATCATAGATCACATAACCTGAACAAGATGACACAGAATCCTATTTAGAGAGCATTACTGAGTGCTTAAATTACTCCCCAAAAGACTAGTTTACACATCTGAAATCAAAAACTTTCAGCTGATACTTTTATTAAGACATGGATGTTGCAGCCATTTTATTGGTCATTTTTAAATTGTACTTTCTGTTCTTTGTGCATTTAAGCAACAGTGCAGTCACTATTCCTTTCTATTCTGATGAAAGCCTAAATGCTGACGCGTGCTGAATAAAAATAAATCAATTCTCCGCTTGCAGTGCTGCTGGTTTTCCTCTTTTCCCTGACTAAACAGCACTGTTTGACTGCCACCCACCCACCCCTACACACCAGAATTGCCGGCAGGGGCGCGCTCATGGTCAGGGGCCCAGCGAGAGCGGATGAACAGGTAGGTGCTGAGTAGGGTGGAGACAAGCAGGGCTGAGGTGTAGAACTGCAGGAAATGAGCGTGGATGTAAGTGAGATCCACCTCGTAATACATAGCTACACCCACAGCCAATGCACTGAGCAGCAGTGCATAGAATCCTGGAAGACAGAAGACAGGCAGGACCAGGCCATGTGAGACAGACACACACAAACACACACACACACAGACACAGACACACAGACACACACGTCTCAACTCCTCATCCTCTTCAGCACTTCTCTACTTCAGTTCTTTATATTTAATTAGTTTTCCAATTTACAACATGGTGGAGAATTAACTAAGATTTTCTAGACACCAGCGTTTTCAACCCTCTCAGTCAGACTCACCATTAATCCTGTATTTCAACGTTTTTCCATTCTTCAGAGGCATTCCTTGAACCACCTGGGGGCAGACAAGTTAGACAAAGGGATTAAAAAAAGAAAGAAAGACTAAACTGACAAGCTAAATATTACAGGAAATTAGTTTGTCACTGATCCAATACAGCAATGATCTTTAAGGGAAAAATCACTGTGTATCACCACTGTGGGGTTCATCAAATTCCAACAGTGTAGTGCCCTTTGTAAAATGTGTAGTACCAAAGCCTTAAGGAATGGTTTTACTCAGATGTATAGGATTCTCTAAAATCTTATCAGATTCAATGAGAAAGGCATGGCAGTACCTTTCCGACTGGCAGCAGTGAGAGGACAGACTGGAAGAGCAGCCACAAGAGCATGATGGCGAAGACGTTCCAGTCCCAGAGCGAGGGGATGGAGTAGAGCGAGAGGGGCAGACTGGCGAGGCCGACGAGGCTGGCATCCTTCTGACCACAGAGAGTAAGCAGAGCCAGCACCAACACAGGCAGCAGGAGCAGCCAGAACACCACTCCTGAACACAAAGCCACAGTGAACCAGAGGCTCCAAATGCATCAAGATATTAACAAACAAGCAATTTATTCAACAAGAAACTCAGCAACATGGACTTGTGCACAGGGCCCCTCTGCACGTCCCTAAAGATAACGGTGCAGCCGGCTCTTACCAACGCGACCTCCGAACTCCAGCGGGGTGGGCGTGCTGGCCCCCTGCAGAGCAGTCTGGAGCACCAAGGCCTCTGCCAGCTCCAGAGGTCGGCCATCGCCCTGGCCCTTCCTGCGCCGCAGGTTGTAGCGGGTGGATGGCTTGTATTCAGGCTCTTCCTCAGGCTTCTATAAAAGAACCAGGACACCGTGACCAGAGCTCATGGCTTCTCCATTACACTGGAGCAAAATGAAAACGAGTGAAGCAGTTGATATATGTCACTCAATCGCAGAATCCAACAAAGCAAGCCAGTCAACTAGAACATCCTGTATGATCGGACATGAAAACAATGAGAATTTCACTCATGGATCTGCTATTCTCCTGCTTCAACCTGAGCATTTATGAATTACAATTTTACCTAATCCACATTATTGTATGTCATTTTACCATTGTTTTTTATGCTGATTTTCCATACTTGTGGCAAATACTAGATAATAAATCACTTAAAAAAAACTGCGTAACCATCACAAAACCACCTTCATGTCTGAATGCACCAAATCACCAGACTGATATCATAGGTTCACATTAATATGACTTCTGCCTGCTACCATAACATATTTCTAGGTATACTTTAACAATTATAATTGATTTTTATGGGTTTTATTTAAGAAGGCAATCCATACAGTAGACTGTTTAACTAGCAAGCCATCTTTACCGTCAAGCCTAATTTCTGAAGAGCTGAACTCTCAGCAGTCCGCTTTGGTGACTTTCACTTAACGTAACGTCTGCACAAGTCAGGAGGACCAAAAGGAGCAAACTACAATAAGCTGGTCTGATAAGACACAGAGAATCCAGATAAGACAGGAAGCAAGAGAGCGTACGACAGAAGTAGCCACAGGGTTTCTAGGTTTTACCTGATACAGATGATCCGGCCTCCTTAGGGAAGGTAAAGACCTTTTCCTTTCTGTTTAGTGTGTGACATTATTTATTCCCCTTTAGCTGGTGAACTTTTTAGTGATATTCTGGGTTAGCAGACTAACAGAATCAACAGAACAGAATAGGAAGCCCCTGCTCATCTCGAAAAGACTCACCTCCTCCCACCTCCTTCTAAACACATACCAAGTTAATACAACACCCTCCCCCAACAGGACAGCACACCACATCTCACACCCGGGACAAAAATGTGGAGTGGTCCTGCTAAGCCAGATGAGATGCCTGATGCAGGAAGAAGGCAGAGCCTCACCTCATTGGCTTTGCCATCTGTGGCTTTTTCCTCTTTATCCTGTTTACTGGTGGTGTTGTTCTCTTGTGGTATTACCTGACACCAGAGCACAGGGCAGGTATGAGGGAGGAAAAAAACAGAAACCAACACTCAGCAGTTATGTTGCATCAGAATGACCCCCAAAACCGAATCACACACACAGGAAACTGTTACATCTGATACATTTTCTCTGTTACAGAATATTCAGTTTTAAGATTAATTGTGAGTTTTGACCCATCATATATATACTCCATATAATTCATATACTTATCCAGAAATCGTGCTAATTAAAATGGGCAAACACAAAATTGCCAGTTTATTAGATAAACCTTTAGGTACCAAATCCTTTCTAGGTCAGTTAAAATAATGAGATTATGTTAAAAATGTGTTTATATATTAAACACATACATAACAGAGAATACTGTATTTATAAGCATTTGCATGACAGCATTTATAAGTGCATCTACAATATAACTAAATAGGAAAAGAACCCAGTTATCACCTGCCCTTTGGACAAATTGAGAACTTAAAAAAGAGTCTGTTCAAAGCTGACACAGCATACAGGTTCCCATTACTCAGCTGAATTGAAGAGTACAAAAGTGGTACAAGAAGTAGTGGATTACAACTGTTAACCAATTGTAAAATGCATGAGAACCTAGTACAGCTATCGAGTACATGAACCTTGTGAAGTGATTACTCAGTGTAGGTTAATGACAGCTAAGCACCTGCATGTGTGCAAATAACAGTGAAAAGATTACATTCATAGACCTGTTAAATCAATCAGATTAACATTACACCAGATCCTCAATGGCACAAAGGTTGCTGTCATTCTTAACTGCCTCCAAAAGAACTAAATAATTTAAAATTAATTTTAGGTTCTCTGTTTACATCTTGTTCCAATTACTGACTAGGTTTTTATCACACAAAAACTGAAACATCCACAGCCAAGCTCATCTAAAACCATCACTTACATGATGACAATCAAGGAGTGACAGCTGGCTCTCTCTTGCTCACGCACGCACGCACGCACCCCACCCACACACACCCACCCACCCACCCGCACGCGTGCTCTGAGTGGGTGTCCTTACCACAGGGGTGAGTCGCACCTCCAGCACCTCTTTGAGCTTCACCTTGAGAGGCTCTGAGGTGCGGGACGAGGAGCGGCGAGATGTCCTGGCAGGGGAGCGCGAGCGGCTTCGGCGGGAGCGTGCTGGTGAGCGGGACCGTGAGCGGGACCGAGAGCGGGACCGAGAGCGGCCGAGGCCCTGCCTAAACCCAGACAGGCTCTACAAAGATAGAACAACACCCAAAAGGACAATCCCAGATGCATTACAAACAAGTCCAGATACAATGTACTCTTAATGTATGAATTACAAGCATGTTCTGAAAGTTATGGATATTCCTGAATACACTGCAAAACTAAATTATTCAGTTTCATATAGGTATGCCTGTTTTTAAATTTTAAAACAGAACAGCACCAATCACTTAAAGGAAGAAACCACTATGTAGATGGAGTCTGTGGGAGTTGAGAAGTGCTTACTTTGACATCATTCTCCTTCAGCTCCAGCTCTGTGCCGTCTTTATAGATGACAGTGTAGAGCAGAGTTTTGGGATCAAAGCTCAGCACCATAACCTCATAGTAGAGGTTACTGCCAGGCCAGCGGCCCATCACAGTCTCTCCTTCCTGAAACCTGACTGGTGGCATCCTTCACCTGCACCACAGGTTAATACAGGTCACGAATGTGCATCAACACCATAGCAAGACAGCATGCGTCTTCATAACACAAAACACAGATCATTGGCCAATCAAATGCCTCCTCACATGTAGTACAATTATTTAAAACTTTCAAAGTGTAAGAAAAGTTCATTAAAGCTTCCAAATGAATATACACCTTAAAACGTCTCTACTTACAAGCACTCTCTGAAAACCACCGTGTAACAGATGTAAACCTTGTGTTTTTAAAATATTAAGGGCATTCCACAATACGTTCTTTCAAAATTTCATGAAGGAAAAGTATGGATCGCCATAATTGCATGCAGTGAGGATGACAACAGTGTTGTGTTGTCAGTGGTGGCCGTCTCACATATGCTGACAGGCCTGAACCCACAAGGCTGAAGTACTACTATCACTTTCACCCTGTAGTCTGTGCACCAGTCTTTTGTAGCCTCTTTAGTGGCCTTTGTAAAAAGGGATTCCAGTAATAATTACTTTTACAGTTTCATAACCACTATTACATAATTACTAACCTTATTTCCTTTAAGATTTTTCCCCCATCTAACTTTTCAGTTTTAACAGTAATTCTTAACACATGTATACTACCCATATCTGTTTTCAGATAGTATATTTTGCTTTGATATATATTACACACATTCACACAAATTTAAATATTACAAAATGTATGAAAAGTCCACATTAGCCAAACAATACATGATGTAAACTGGATACAGGAGACCTTAACTCACCAAAAATCACAGTCCCTACATTCTTAACTGAACAGACACCCCAAATTCTGAGTTGTGGCTGAGTCCTTGCTGACTTCATTACGGTTTCAGGGTTTAAGTGAAAAAAATCAAGTCAAAGTTTGGAGAACATAGACAGGCAGGGATTCCCTGTTTGACCCCCCAACCCTTTGTCAAGCAAACTCAAAACAGCATATTATCCTAGAGGATGCCCTAAATACGTTATCACACCAACAGGCCAAAAGAGTTAATACCATCCTAAAACTGAAAACTATTAAAGGCGCGCGCGCACGCACACACACACACACACACACACACACACACACACACACACCTTCAACATTATGGTGTAGTGTGCAACAATAAATGAAAAATTACCGTGGCAGATACTTAGTAGTTTTTTGGGGGGGGGGGGTTTTAAATTCATTCACACTGGGTCAATCCACACAGCCACACGGTCTGCACTAACTGCTGACACTGAGTACGTGACAACGTACCGGCCAGACGCTGGATGCGTCCAGATGCTGCTCCTTTAACAATAGCTTCAAATGACAACTGAATGGAGGGAAAACGTCATGTGTTCAAACGAGTGTTAGCTAGGGCAAGCATGGCATTAGTCTAGCTCCTATAACTGCACACACGTTAGTGAAAACGTTGATTTTTACCAATGCTTATTTTATTTCTTAAAACGTATAATCCCAGATGACAAGCAATGTGACAAAATAGCTACTGCTACGTTAGCTAATAATTGGGTAGCTTCTGTTAGCGATGCTGTAGCATGATTTAATTGCGCAACACACTTTTGTGAGCACGTCAGCTGTTGGCTAGCCAGCCTGGATTAAAACTGCATTAAGTGCACCAGAGTCCCGTGACAGTGGCAGGTTTGGACAGCCAGGCTACAAAAACCAGCAAGTTGGTTATTAGGAAACAGGCGCGAGCTGCCCCGCGGACCAAGCTAACGGAAATAAACGGATTCGAAATACCTCGCGCGCTTCTCGGATTTCTACTAAATACTTCGTTTGCTATAAAATAACAGGCGCTGCATCTCGTTTTAAAGACAGACAACATCGTATATCTCAACCGCTGCTGCAACTCAAACGCGAACTTTCCCAGTCTAATTCAGACTCCCGCAGCTGGATGATGGTTAGTTATAGCTAAGCTAAGATAAGCTAAGCTAAGATAAATTTAACGTTAGCGGTCGCTGCTAAGGTCCAAGTACCGTTATCAGTTTAATAAAGACAACACATTAAACATTTTCAGTGTGTAAATAAAGACGGCAGTTCCTACCTGTTAGAAAAAAGGAACAGTTCTTAATACCTAAACCAAAGAATTATCTTTATAACAATTTTACACAACTAACTAAAGCTAGTTATTAAAAATACAGTCCGAGCGCGTAGTTGGTTCCTCCCAATCCAGACGACTCAACCTACCAGAATCGATGAAGGCGCGAAGCTCAGTGATTGGCTGCTAGTTTGCTAATTTAAACTGACTAATTTTGTGATTGGATGACGGGGGATTTTAAATCGTTCTTGCGTCCAATCGGCATAGGCCTTGCAGATCCGCTGCATTTATTTGTTTTGCGCTTTTCAAAATGGATTCTACACTTGTAAGCGGGGAGGTTTTGATATGAGAGATACAACGTAACATTGATAAGGGCTTTACATTTTCACATTACGAGCCGATTAAGTTATAACACTTCCTTGTTATACTAAATTGACATTTATTTATTTGAAACAGGTCCCCAAAGTGTCCTGTAGACTTTGCAGTGTATGGCCATAATATGCTATTTAACATTAATTTATATTGACTTAATACATCTGTAAATGTACAAGAATACGTTTCCTGAATGTCTTGGAAAACAAATGGGCTGCGAAAGGTTGGCGGCGATCATACTGATGAATCATTTAATGGCATCAGAACTGGCATAGAATTACTGCACTAATAAACTGAATGTTTCCCTGGTTTAACAAACGAACAGAAATGGATCCGTTTTATTCCTCTATATTTGAAAAAAAAAGTAAATGATATATATGAATGGGGGTTATAACCATGGTGTCTAAAAATGGGAAAATAATTTGGTTAATTTTAAACTTGAGTTTCCAAATAATGGCATGTATATCAATGTGTTATATGAAATGTAGAGTAATACAATATTTATTAGGTCACAGTGCAGCAGCACAGTTTGGCTTCCTATCTAGCATTAGTTTTACCTCTGTAAAGCTGCATTTGACCTTAAGACAAGCATTCTAAATGTTCAGCCGCTAGCCACTTGGCTGAGAAAGGCCCAGATGCATGTGTAAGAGCATTAGGTCACTGTATCCCGCCCCTGCCTTGGTAAGTGGGCTTGCGTTAGTGCGTGCTCAGGGAACGTTGCAGTTACGTCGAGGCTTCTTCCTGTTTGCTTAGACTGAAGTGCTGCAGCCGAAACGTGCAGGAGCAACCGCGGTGTAACAGGGTCGTGGCATACAAGACGCGATCTTCACAAACTGAGGTGTGAACTTTGGTACACTAACTTCAGACTACCATCAGCCAGCCTAGCAAGTACCCGATCATTACTAACCTTAAACTTCCAATGACCTAAAACAGTTGTTAAAGATTTGAAGATCTATATAGGCATTTATTACTGTTTCAGTTCAAATATTGTTCAAACTTGATGTAAGGTCATTTAATTTTGAAAATTCTTCTCGTTCTTATTGCTTTAAAAGATGGACTTATAAATTGATTTCAGCAAAGGTTGCATTTACAGCATTTAGCTGACACTTTTCTCCAACGTAACTTACAATTATTACTGAGTACAACTTGAGTCCTTGTGGGTTAAGGGTCTTGCTCAGGGGCCCAACAGTGGCAACTTGGCAGTGGTGGGGCTTGAATCAGCAACCTTCTGATTACAAGTCAAGTACCTTAAACACTGAGCTACCACTGCCATTCACTTTCAGTTTACTACAAAATTGTGTACATTGTGTCTGAGAGACTCACCCAAAATTATGTATTGCAATTTTTATTTCATTTGCTCAAACAAAACAATGTTAGCATGTAAGAAACTTCTAATTAACATGAACAGTATGGTACAATATGAATACTAAAATAGAAAAAAAAGAAAAAGCTGATGAACGCATTTCAGGGACATTCAGCTGAATTTTGTCCAGCATACACTTGAATAGTTCACTTAATACAGCCACTCCTGAAGATGGACGTCATAGTTGTAGACAACATTTCGATATTGTTATTCATCCGATTCCCACTACAGAAAATCGTTCATTTAGAGACCTAGCAAACATCCATGACTAACAAACCATACTGGAACACGATCGAAAAACTGAAACACAACCGAAAATGGCATGATGTGTAAATGCACTTTTTTCCCCCCCCAAACAAACTTCTTAAAATCTCCCTTTTAGACTTTATTAAAGCAAGATGCAAAACCAGAATGAGGTTATGACAAGCCTTATAATTATTACTAATAATTTTAAAAAATATTTGACATATTAAATGCAACTTCAGAACAAGGCACAAACCATGATCACAAACAGATTTATCCATGTATGAACTCAACCTCAATTGAAACATTCCACTTCCCTGACCGAAGGACCACGACTACTTCCCTGATGAGAAAACAAAGGCGGCTCGGGAGAGTGTGATGTTCAGGAGATTGTTACTATTGAACTTTGGTGAGCTTGCCACACTCTGGGTGGTGGCAGTGTTTTGACAGCAGTTTCATCATCATTTGAATTCTACAGATTTTAAAGTGCAGTCAATGCTGTAAACACTATGCAAGCTTTCTGATTCCTTGAGAGATCATGTTTAATGAAAAGGGTGGGGGGCATTTGTTTTGATCAAGTTCTATTAATGGTGTTTTGGGAGGGATTAGTAATCAAACAGCAATCATCATAAACACCTTGTCCAGACCAACCTTTCAAGCGCTCACACACAACCATGAGTTGCTTAGCAAATGTCTACAACCACGCCAGTGTTAGGAGAGGCAATTCATTTCCTTCCCCTGACTGTACACGGAATTTTTTTAGCTCACAAGAACTTTGATTTCCCCCCCCCCCCCCCCCCCAACATAAAACTTCTAAAAATCAACTTCTGTGATTACAGTCTCATGGAGAATCAACAATGGCGGCCTTTCATTGTGAACAGAGCCATTTGAAAAAGAACAGAGGCAAATTGTGGGGGTATTGAAGGAGAGAGAAAGAACACCACATTCTACATGGCACAAAGCTATCTATCTGGAAACCCTTATCTTAGATAATCCTTCAAAACATATTCCTAACGTCTACAAGGTGGTGAAATTTCAATACAGAAAGCTAGAATTTACAGTCCAAGATCCTTTGCACCCTCAGTTTCTGAAATGAATCACAGTAAAAGGAACTGTTGTGTATCAGGGGTGATGAATTCATGAATTCTGGGAATTCGGTATGGCTATAATGCTGTTTTCAAGTACCAAACTGCTTTACAGTTGATTTAAAAATAAAAACTAGTATGCAGTGTGAGAATCATTCATCCACAGACTGGGGTCAGCGAGGATGCTTACAGCAAACACACATGGGCAAACAGAGTGTCAGTGCTACACTTATTGCTTGTAAACTGAAAACAATAATTGTCAATTTATTTTTCGTGGCAGCAATGTTTCCCATACCATTCACAACATCACATGCACTAAAATCAAGAGAAGAGCCTGCAATGAAGGGAAAACAGGTGTGTGTGTGTGTGTGTGTGTGTGTGTTGGGGGATGATTACTTCTCGTTAGCACTATCTACAGATGCGGTCTGGTTGATATTGATGTTAAACCATCACTTTGACTGAGAAGATTTTGGTAAAGAGCTACAACGGATTACAGTAGAAAGGCATTTTCCCCACCTGATCTTCCCCAATAATTTGCAACATACAAGACAAAGAAAAATATATGTAGTACAGTGGCTCATAAGACACACTTTTGAGCATTTCTTTCTGAAAAGGTATCCAGATAATTACCAAAACTGACCGAGACTCGTCATCCCAAGATTACGTGACTAAGCTACTTGATTGGCCATGGTGTACATTAGAAGAGACATAAATAACTTGCAGGTATCTTTTTTTTGTCTTTAATGTACATATTCAGGTTAAAATAGTATCAGGAAGACAAGCTTTACAAAGTCCTGCAGCGATAAACTCTACTCAGTCTTTCAGTGGGTCGTTTGTCCTGACTCTAAAGTCTCCCTCACCGAGGCAAGGCAAGACAGGCCCTACGTCCTCCTGCCAACTCTCGTCAACGCCCTCCAACTAAATAAGCCTGCCCTTCACCAAGCGCTGTGCCAAAGAATGAATGTCATCTGCTGGATATACAGTGTCACTCTTCGTTGGTTAATACAGTATGTAGTTTAGTAATGGTTTTTCTTCTGCGATTATTTCCCCATCATTCTACGATAAAGAGCCACCTTTTGCATATTGACAGTCACTTCTTAAGACTGGCTCCGCCCCCTGGGTGGAGCAACAGGGGAGTGGGGGTCACCCACAGCCTTTGTCCACATCCTCCTGGGCCCTCCCGCACTCCTGCTAGGTTTCCGTGTGCCCTGAATGGCGTCCCCCCCTAACTCTTCTTCAGAAATAATATGGTTATTGTTATCACCACTGCTTAAAAATTTTTTTGTGAAATTTCAATTTTCGTTGCTTTTGAGAAAGGTGTCGAAACTGGAGTTGGCCTCAAATGAAGGGGCCATGGTTGGACAACACGTGGCATCCCCCCTACGCAGAGTTGGACTTGCCCAGCTCCTCCCTGATCACTGAAACAGAGAACCATGCAGTCATGACACATTCAGAGCACATGACACGTTCCTAGTAGATTAGACTACACTAGGTTAGATTTAGATTATGCTAAAAGATGAGGGACAGTCCAAGAACTACAAAATGTAGCCTACGATTAAAATCGATGACTGGTTTGGACCCAAATTCATTGTGTGTATCAGTTTAAAGACAGCATAGGCTAGAATTTTAATTATATTTGAGTGGGAGTAATACTTGAAGCTATATTTATTTATTTAATGCAATTTACCTAAATCTATGAAGCATGGTTTTAATTGGTTAGCAGTGAATTATGCAGTTTAAGATTCAAATTTAATACATTCAAGTTCCAAAACAATTAAACATAAACTACACATTCTGTTATTGAAGTCAACCAAATTAAGCTTTGGAAAATTTAAATTCAGACCGGAAATGTTAACAAAATCCCTAACGGTCTGAACTCTTAACTTAAGACGAATCCCCTCCCCGAATTATAATGAACCAGGTCTTTTTATGTTTCCATACTTTAAATTCTGCAAAGCACACTACAAATTGTATAAAAGCACATTACACATTGTATAAAAGCACACTGAAGTGTAAATGAAAGCCTGAATCTACTACGAGATATGTTACCATCAATTAGTTCTTCTTTCAGCTTTGACAGTTCCTTCCTCATTTCATCCAGAATATCCTGTAAAATAAAAATGTTAGTCTAGAACCACAATCTGTTAAGATTTTAATGTTAACAAGAGCTAAGAGATCTAAGATACAGATTACTAATGTTTACATGTCGATTAACTATGATGGTCATTATGCCAATTACAAACGTTAGAAAATGCTAGGTCAAACATGACAACCCATCTGTTTTTTTTAACTGGACAGAAGACCTGTTTCAATCTGTCATAGTCGATGGTATCTGCTGGCACGCCGTTGGCACTTGTAGGGCCGGTAGGAGTGGGCGTGGACCTCGGCCTGGGGAGGAAACGAACCGGAAACAACAGGCGCCAATTAACACGACTGCAGAACCACAATCACGTGTGCAAGTCAGCACCCAACCCTGCCGCAGCCTCAGGGGACACGCAGAAGGCTTTACCTGCCAGCTGGCACCGGAAACAATGTGGGAGGAAACTTTCAAATCTCAACCAACTCCATGGCTGAGATTTCAGGTAAATGAAATGCAAAGCTAGAAAAACCAGAAAAACCCTCACCAGAATAAAAAATTGTAAAAAAATAATAATAATAATAATTAAAAAAATTAATGCCTAATTAAGCAATCCAATTAGGTCACTTTATTCCTAAAAGTACTCGTAACTAGCCAACTTCTAAATGATACCAAATTTTGAAGTCTTGAAGTACAGTAAGAATAAATCAAAAATGTCTAGTAACTTGTATGGTTAATTCATGACAGTGTGAATTAAGTGAATCCACAAGTCTTACATGAATTTCTAGTGTACTCTGAAAATACATTCAAGACATTCAGCACAACCATATGACAGAACTATGTAGTCAGAGCATATTCAATATAGTCTACATATTTTGTTGATCATCATTTAGGCATCATAACCAAGGATGAAATCAGGCCAATTCAGGAAAGAAGTTGAGGTCATCTGGAAATGGGAAGGCGCATACAGTCCACACTGCCAGGCTGCAGGGAGGGAAGGCAGGGCATGCACGCGACCCAAGAGAGAGCCAGCAGTCTACACGCGACCCAAGAGAGGGCATGCAGTCTACACGCGACCCAAGAGAGGGCATGCAGTCTACACGCGACCCAAGAGAGGGCATGCAGTCTACACGCGACCCAAGAGAGGGCATGCAGTCTACACGCAACCCAAGAGAGAGCCAGCAGTCTACACGCGACCCAAGAGAGAGCCAGCAGTCTACACGCAACCCAAGAGAGGGCCAGCAGTCTACACGCAACCCAAGAGAGGGCCAGCAGTCTACACGCAACCCAAGAGAGGGCCAGCAGTCTACACGCAACCCAAGAGAGGGCCAGCAGTCTACACGCAACCCAAGAGAGAGCCAGCAGTCTACACGCAACCCAAGAGAGAGCCAGCAGTCTACACGCAACCCAAGAGAGAGCCAGCAGTCTACACGCAACCCAAGAGAGAGCCAGCAGTCTACACGCAACCCAAGAGAGAGCCAGCAGTCTACACGCAACCCAAGAGAGAGCCAGCAGTCTACACGCAACCCAAGAGAGGGCCAGCAGTCTACACGCAACCCAAGAGAGGGCATGCACGTCACCCATGCCAGGGCAGCAGTCTACACGTGACCCAAGAGAGGGCGTGCACGTCACCCATGCCAGGGCAGCAGTCTACACGTGACCCAAGAGAGGGCATGCACGTGACCAAAGCCAGGGCAGCAGTCTACACGTGACCCAAGAGAGGGCATGCACGTCACCCATGCCAGGGCAGCAGTCTACACGTGACCCAAGAGAGGGCGTGCACGTCACCCATGCCAGGGCAGCAGTCTACACGTGACCCAAGAGAGGGCGTGCACGTCACCCATGCCAGCAGTCTACACGTGACCCAAGAGAGGGCGTGCACGTCACCCATGCCAGGGCAGCAGTCTACACGTGACCCAAGAGAGGGCATGCACGTGACCAAAGCCAGGGCAGCAGTCTACACGTGACCCAAGAGAGGGCATGCACGTCACCCATGCCAGGGCAGCAGTCTACACGTGACCCAAGAGAGGGCGTGCACGTCACCCATGCCAGGGCAGCAGTCTACACGTGACCCAAGAGAGGGCGTGCACGTCACCCATGCCAGCAGTCTACACGTGACCCAAGAGAGGGCGTGCACGTCACCCATGCCAGGGCAGCAGTCTACACGTGACCCAAGAGAGGGCATGCACGTGACCAAAGCCAGGGCAGCAGTCTACACGTGACCCATGACAGGGCAACAGTCTACAAGCTTCCATGCAGGCCTTCCACCCACCCACACACAGCCAACAAGGTAATCACCACAAGACATGATCCAGGAAATGGCCCATTATCAAGTAATCTTACAGGAAGGAACATGAATCCCATGAAGTGCAAACAAAGCACATAACACACAAAAGCGGAGCAGGTTGAGAACATCTACAGCCATGGGTCCCATTTTTATATTTTCTAAATAACTCTAGAATGTCTTCTGTAGGTTTCAGGCTCCACTGCACTCTGAAGTGAAACGTGGGGGCGTGGCTGCAGGCGAGATGCGGAGGTACACCGACAAAACGTTTATTGAGGACAAATTAAGACCCGCCCAAATGCCTGACACCGGGTGGGGAGTAATGAGGCCTTATCTTTGCAGCCGGCTGGGTGAGCTGGCAGAGTCTCACTGAACAGACACACTCCAGTGTTTTGGTGGTGTGCCGCTTCTGAGCTGTTGACACTACATATGCAGCCTGTTTTATTAGGAAACAAGTGCAATAGTGTCACTGCCCTGTGATGACTAAGAGGGGTTCCAACCTCAGCCTTTTCTTTTGCATTTAAAAAGATACTTTGAGCCCAATAAACAATCTAAATCTTGAACATCCATCAAACCTTCCAAGCACAATACAACAGTCTAAGAAATGAACTACATTTCCCAACAGATAAACTGATGCCTATATAACAATCCTTTTTGTAAAAAAATTGGAGGCATTGTTTTATTTTATTTTTTTTAAAAACAGAATAAAACAATAAGAACCTAATTTTAATAACCCAACTGAAAATACCCTTCAGTGTTGGCATACATACATACATACATACATACATACATACATACTGGATGGTGATTACGTTGTTGGCAAAACTGGCAGCTTTGTTTATTTGTAAGTGGAAATAGTTGTAAAAAGACAAAAGCACCAACCTTCACCCTAAAAACTCACTAGCAGCACAGGCTAAAAAAAAGCAAAAAGGAGCTACCAAACTCAGACTTGTATACCTGTTTAAGGAATCAGAGCACTTCTCAGCACTCATCTGATTTCGCCACGGCGCGTCCCGTCTGTGAGGGTAAAGAGACTAGCTGGTCAGAAATAGCCTTTTACAACATGCAGAAGTGTTGGACTGAAAACAGCACACCATGTACAGTGAACCGGTGTGTCCCACTGCAATCACACCTTAGCAGGGGACCCCTGGTCTGTCTGGCACAACACAGTAGCTGCAGGAAACTTTCAGATTCATTACAAGAAATGTACAGCTGAATAGAACAATAAACTGTTAGTCAACAAACAAAAGTGGTGGAATTTTAGATTTACGAAAAAAGGAACTTTTTTTTGTGGTTCTCCCCCCCAACCAATGTATATGAGAACATTGGACATTTCTGATCCTGGGAGCCACGTTGAGCCAGCACTTGACCTTAGTACTGTTAAAAATGTCTCCACTGCAGAAAGCCCATCCCACCCCCTGCTTCTGCCATGCAGCTCCTCACTGAAAGCACGTGAGACAAAGCAGTAGCTGCAAAAGGTGGGGTAGCAGCTCAAGGTCTGCTGGGCTCGCCGTTTCCCCGTTCTGGTGCGCAAGAAAACGTGCGCAGAAATCCTCTCACATGTGCAGAGAATTTCATGGAAATATTCTTATATATATTTTCTTGTGTTACCTTCCAATAACTGGAGATTTGCTGCCATTCATGGGGTTTGTCCTCTCCCAAGGCTTCCTGGGCATGTCTGCGGGATGAAATGGAAAATAAACAAATAAATACAACAGCCACTGCAAAAGAAATGCTGTACAGCTCTTTACTGAAAGCATGTGAGAAAGCAGTAGATGCAACAGGTGGTTCACGTGAGCTTGTCCGTTTGGGTGGCGTTCGGGACTCACGCCAGCGCCTCACCTGGGGTGCTACAGGCCGAGACCTTTGGAGCCATGGTTACCTCGATTTCATCCTGTCAGTGAGCCAATGAAGAGACAGCACTTTAGTGGCACTCACAGCAATAATTCCTCAGGACCGTGTCGGAAGCGGCTCAGAAGGAGACACAGACAGCAGGCGTGAAAGTTTGGTTTGTGTCACTCACCGTTTTCTGCTCAGGCTCTGGTGATGAGCCCTTTTCTGCGATTCTTCTTCTGCATCAGGCAAAAAAAATGTTTAGTGTTCATACCGCATTTTACAGAAGTGAGAATGACTACATGAGACTTGAATGCCTACTGCAATTAATTTCAGAATCGCTAATTTTCAACGATTTTTCTTTACTGCTCAAGGTGCATGCATTTGTCCTTGGCTGTTGACTTTGCTAAGGCCTAAAGCGCCGGTGTGTTGCAAAGAGAGGACGACCTCCTGGCCAGCAGGGCGCTCATCTCCTCCATCAGGCCTCCACCTCCAGGAAGAGGGCCGTTCCCTCGGGCCGCTTCCGACTTGGCCCCACCCGCACCACCCACGGCGGTGCAGGACGGCTCTTCGTTCTGTAGCAACACAGGGCAACAGGACAGGCTCTGAGGCACAGCGGCTCTGCGGTGGGGTCACGTGATCAAAAGGATTACGGGCTACTTGAGGCTGGTGACTGAAGGTCTTTCAGTGTAAACAATAAGTGGTTGTTTTCGTTAAGGGACTTAATTGTCTTCTGTGTTTGGTTATAGATCATTTAAATGGTAGGACAATTTTTGGTTGGTGGTGAATTGGATTAGAAATAATCTGTCCTTGCTGCCAGACTGAGGCTTTTCAGGTCTCACAGGGCTCAGGAAGGTCTTACCCGTGGCACCTTCCTCAGCTTGGCTCCGGCAAGCGCAGCGGCCAGGCCGGAAAACGGCTTTTCTTCGGCGGTAGGTGAGGGGCTGAAGGGACCAGGGGGCAGGGGCGGAGCTGGGGGCGGGGCAGGGGGCAGGGCAGGGGCCTGGCTCGAGGGTGGCGGCCCAGGAGGAGGAGGCGGGCCTGTGGGGGTGAGCGTGGGAGGTAGAGGAGGTGGCGGCGGGAGAGGTGGCCCGGGCGCAGGGGGGGGTCCGGCAGTGGTGGGGGTCACAGTGGAGCCGGGCGGGAGTGGTGGCGGGGTAGGTGGTAGTCCCTGCGCTGGATCTGTGTGGGAGGAAACAGAACCACTCAGAACTCTCAAAAAACGCCCCCTCCACCAAGACGTCATGGTGCTCTTCCAATACTGCACCCCAGTAACGACCTTTAAGAAGCTGGATTTAAAAGGGTTTGATCTGACCAGTTTTAACATGAACTTTAAGATGACGTTAGCATAGATCACGTGAACATAAAGACAACTATTACATGGTTTTAACATCTAATGAAAAAGTTCTCGAAATGTAATAATCAGCTAAAAAAATTAAAATTTAAAAACCCCCAAATATTTCCTCAGAAGGGACAGTATTAGTGGTCAACAAGGAAAGCTCATTCTGAAACCCCAAGACATACAGAATCAGTACGATAAACGTGAACGCTTCAACCACTCATCACTCGGTTGTCTGCACAGAACCTCAACACACCAGACCACGATTCAAAAGAGCACCGTGCAGGGGGTGTGGCCTGTTGCTGCTGTCATATTTATTCTGCAGTATGTTGATAAACATGTGTGGGGTTTTTTTTTGTTTTTTTTTTTAAACATGTACTCCACACCCTTCACATCGTAACATGAAGACATCAACTAATATATAGAAGGCAATCATTAGAGGTATAGCAAATAGGAAAATTGCTGTTCTTTCTTGCTTATGAATATGAATTTGCTGCTATAGGCCAGTTTAGACAACCTCCTGATATAAAGGACGTATTTTTTTGTGCCAATTTTAAGTTGCAAATGCAGGTCCTGTTTCACAAAAGACTTTACTTGGAAGAAAGGAAGTTTGCTGAACTGTTGTTCCACCAATACTTTTACAACAGTTCTCTACATAAAACAGTTTAACTCATTTTATATCAGGACAAAGTTATCAGTATGTACAAATCTGTAAAAATATAGCGGTAGCTACATTTTAATTAAATTATCAGTATTGTATACACTCAATGGCCACTTTATTAGGTGCACCTGACTAGTACCAGGTTGGACCCCCTTTTCTCCTTTAGAAATGCCTTCATTCTTCATGTTGTGGAATCAACAAGTTGAGGGAAACGTTCACTCATCAGAGATATCGGCATCATGGCATTATGCAATTGCTGCATGTTCATGGTATGAATTTGCCATTCCACCACATCCCAAAGGTGCTCTATTGGATTGAGATCAGGTGGCTGGAGGACATTTGAGCACAGTGAACTCATTGTCCTGTTCAAGAAACCAGTTTGAGAGGATTTGAGCTGTGTCATGGCGTGTACTCCTGCTGGAAGTCATCAGAAGATGGGAACGCTGTGGCCATAAAGGGATGAGGGTGGTCGGCATCAATACTCAGGCAGGCTGTGGCATTTAAAATGATTCACAACTGGTATTAAGGGGTCCAAAATGTGCCAAGAACATTACACCACCAGCAGCATGAACTGTTGACACAAAGCAGGATGGATCCATGCGTTCATGTTGTTTACACCAAATTGTGACCCCAGCATCCAAATGTCGCAGCAGAAATTGGAGACTCATCAGATCAGGCAAATGTTCCCAATCTTCTACTATCCAGTTTGCATGAGCCTGTCTGAGGTGTAGCCCCAGGTGCATGTTCTTAGCTGACGGGGGAGGTGTGCGGTGTGCTCTTCTGCTGCTGTAGCCCATCTGAAGTGTTGCCATTCAGAAAGGCGTTTTTGCCCAGAGGACTGCTGCTCACCAGATATTTTCTCTTTTTTGGACCATCTCTGTAAACGCTAAAGATGGTTGTGGGTGATCCCTGATGATCAGCCATTTCTGGAATATTCAGACCAGCCCATCCCGCACCATCAACCAGGCCATTTTCAAAGTCACTTAAAATCACCTTTCTTCCTCATTCTGAGGTTTGATCTTCAGCAGGTCTTCTTAACCATGTCTACATGCCTGAACGCATCGAATTGCTGTCATGTGATTGGCTGATTAGATATTTGCATTAGTGATGCACCCCATACAGTGGATGTTGAGTGTATTTAAAAGCGCAATAAACACACCAAAAACCACCAACAATACAAAGAATTTCTAAAGGACTAACTACTGACATGAATGTGGCAACATCCAGTACCAGTTGTTTATCAAATATACGAGTTTACTGTGCCAGAACACAGCAATGTAGTTGGAGAGGTTTATCGATATAAACGGACAAAACACTAATGCCAAAAAAATAAATAAAAAATGTATAACTTATGGACATATAGACTATAAAAGTGATGGCACAAGTGTGACTTCAGAGGCGAATCAAAGCCCACTGCAGAGAGGGAGGGCTTGAGGTCACAACACTCACTCATACCATGCCAAACCACACAAACAAGCATCCAATAATAAATCAGTCCAACCTTAAAGACACGTAGGGCAGCAAAACTGAACACACGCAAGGCACCGAGCTGAGAAGCTCCGCCCCCGTCCAGCAAAACAGCCAAATGATGGCTGTGGCCAATCATCGAGCCAGCCTCACCCCACCCCGCCCCCCCGAACCCACCCCGCCCCTCCCCATTTAGTGGGTTAGTGGAGGTGGAGAGTCAGAGAGAAGAGGCCTTACCCGGCTGGCTGGGGGTGGAGGGCTGAGAGGCCGGCTCTGAAGTAGAGGAGTCTCCCAGCAGCGAGATTACAGAGTGCTCAGCAGAGGCATGGGAGGCTGTGAAAGGAGAAGGGAGAACAGGAGGCAGGGGTGAAGGACAGGACACACGGGGAGCGATGGGGCCACTGTGGGGCAGGGGCGGGGCAGGGGGCGGAGTCGGGGGTGAAGGGAGTGGCCGGCCCGACGCCAGGGAGGAGGCGTGGTAGGGGGCGTGCGCAGGCGGCCCGTTGGGCGCCGTGGGCGAGGGCGGTTTCTGGCAGAGAGGGCTGGGGGCTGGGAGAGCAACCAAGGGCCGAGGGCCAGTGGCCTTACCAGGGGGACTGCTGATCATGACGGGGGGAGAGGGTGGGAGTGGAGCGAAGTTTGTGGCTGAGCTAATCACTGGTTTGGTAGGAGGGGCTGGAGGAGGAGGCGGGGCCGTGGGCAGAGCCGGGTGGCGACGAGGGATGGTGGCGTAATGGGGCAGCACCGGATGAAAGGCAGAGCCTAAGGATGTGGCGAATCGGGAGGCGGAGTGGCGCAGCGGAGGAGTGGGAGGCGTGGCTATGGAAGGCGACCCAGAAGGGGGAGGGTAGTCGGGTGTGCCGGAGGAAACTGGTGAGGCTGGAGTGGAGGTGGTGGTCTTGGCATAGTCTGGAGGTGGAGGGGAGTAGAGGGTGCTCTCAAATGCTGAACATGTCAGACAACACGTACAGGAGGGGAGAAGCAGAGACCGTGCAGAGGGCAAGAAACACGGAGGACGGAGAGAGAAAGGGAGGAGAAGGAAAGAAGACAGAAAAGGGGGCAAATGAAGCAGGAAATCCAGCAGACCGACATCCAACACCAACAACGCTGCGCTAGTCCTCTCTGTGACAACATTAGTACAATCGGTTAGCTGTAGCACAAAGCCATCAACAAATCTGTCAGTGAGGAATCAATCCAAGGACACAAGGCCCACCGAGTTACCGTTGCTCACTCGGTACTTTCAGGAGCCAGGGGGGTTAAACGGGACCTTGCTGTCGCTCCTGAAGGCACTCCGTGTCATTAGTGGCTGTGGAGTCAACAGACCCACAGGAGTTACATGTCAGTTGCATGTCATTCATGCCATGCCACCAACACTCTTACCAGCACACAGACTCAGCAGTTTGTGAACTTTGAAACCTACAAATTTAAAAAGCATCTTGCAGAAATCCAAAGCTAGATTTATTGACTCATTTGTGGACCATGTTCGGTAATCTCTGTTGTCCATGATGTGCCATTCGATCAAACTCAATACTAATCCAACAATAATCTAAGAAGTGATGGATTGGTATTGTCAGTAGTACACAAAAACTCAAGACACTAGCAGCACAGGGCCTCATCACCCCTTTACACAATAAGAAAAAGAGGACAGGCCACATGAAAATAGAAAATTTATTTAGGTGCAATATTTACACAATAGAGCTCAAGCCATTAATTTGAGGGACACACAAATATTGGGAGCCAATATACAGTCATCAGTAGGCGAGGGTGTGCGAAGGTGTGCGTGTCTGCCATATGCTAATTTAGCCCTCGTTGGTTCTGCTCTAGTGACTCTTGTAAGCAGCTCCAGACACACAGACACCGCCTGCATCGCGCCCCCCCCCCACACACACACACACACACACACAATCCCCATCAGTTGTCTACTCTCCAACACTAGACTGGGATTTTACCCTGGAGCTGCTGGACGAACCTCCTGACCCGAGGTGGCCCAGCTAAACCCTCTCCCAACCACGTTGTTGTGGGCTGCAGGAATCAGCCTCATGGCCCGTGCTCATTAGGGCAGCGTACAGAAACACTCCCTGGAACAGCAGCATGACAGCGTCATGACTCTACTCACACCAGTGCAAAACAGTGTTTGCACTTCTACATAATGGCAGTTTTTCTCTCGCAGTGTCTATGTTTCTGTATTCTAGTGTCTCTCTACACAAGACTTCAGAAGTTCCTGCTCCGTTTTTAAAAACGAGCCCATTTCCCATAACTAATGGACTTGTGTACATGAAAATAGCCGGCGTTCAACATTCTGCAAACAGACCTGCAAAACTTGAAACTTACTGAAATTTTCCAGACGTGAATGACACTACAACTCTCATCCATCTTATTGTATCTGCTATGGAGTTTATTTTAGTAAACTGGTTAAGTTTAAACGATGACCTCTCAGAGTTAAACACAGATATGAAAAAGCTGCAATAATCAATCTAATAAATGAATCCAAGGCCAATGTATGAGAGACGATCCTGAATTATTGGTATTCCAAAGATCGATTCACATGTTCAAAGAGGAAGTTTTTTTTTTTTTTTTTAATACAGCTCGCTTTACAAAAATGCAATTTAAGACCACTCTCTTCAAAAGTATCATAATGACTCAGGACCAGTCCTGCAAGGTCATGTGCATCCCAGTGAGAGTAGACCCCAGACATGCTGTGTTTGTTATGGAATAACACCTGCACCACCTTTGGAGTATTTTAACCAGGGCAAAACACTTGGAAGTCTGGGAAATGTAGTGCATCTCCATTAACTGCACACCTGCAGCACAGGTCTGGCACATTAACCCAGGTGTCGTCTCAATCTTGATTTATGTTGTGACTACTGTGTATGCCAATCTAGAGGTCATAACACAGCGTGCGCACACACACACACACAAACACACACACTGTCCAGGCTTAGTCATGTTTCAAGCTGCTTGTACGAGCTGTTCCAACCTAGAGACAGATGGGGGACATCGGTAGGAGAGAGCCAATTGTTCTGTTAAAAGACGAAAGGCAGGAGGGCTCTTTCCATTGATTCTCAACATTAGTGTGCATCAGCGAAGGCTGAGAAAACACTACGGGCTGGTGAGGTTAAACAAATTAATAAAATAAATAAATAAACAAAATGCACATAGAAAAAAAACTCCAGAAATTATTCTATAAAAGCTTGAAAGAGCTGCGGCTTTAAAATGTAAGTAAATACAAGACCTTCAAATATGAAAGCCCTTTCCTGACTCCACACCACTCACCTGCACGATCAGCGCTAAACCAGGCAGCTCTCGGCTTGCCGAGCTAAAACGCTGGATAGATGCTGGGAAAGAAGCGTGAAGGTACTCACCGGCGTTGGAGACGCGTCGCCCTCTCTCCCATTCCATCTGTTCCCGCTCCAGACGTTCCTGCTGCTCCCGCTCCAGGCGCTCCTGCTCAGCACGCTCTCTTTCCAGGCGCTCACGCTCCAAGTGCTCCCGCTCCAGCATTTCACGCTCCTGGCGTTCCCGCTCCAGACGCTCGCGCTCCTGACGTTCCCGCTCCAGACGCTCGCGCTCCTGACGTTCCCGCTCCAGACGCTCGCGCTCCTGACGTTCCCGCTCCAGACGCTCGCGCTCCAGACGTTCCCTCTCCAGACGCTCTTGCTCCAGACGCTCGTTCTCTTTCTGACGTTGCAGCTCCTGTAGCTGCCTGGGTGAGTGTAAGCAGAGAGGACCGGATGAGCGCTCACCAACACAGTGTAACACACACTGAGTAACAGAGCCAGGAGCAACCACCCAACACACAGGAGACGAACCCTTAACCACACACAATATGTCACTGTCTATTTCGAGAGAAAAGAATCTGTTAAAACAGCACAAGAAAACGTTCCTGCGTTGATGTCAAATCAAGGACGTTTGAGGGCAACACATCATGATAGTCGTCCACATCAATCTGATCATTTTTCAGCAGGAGACCATTCTTGGTGGCATTTGTAGGTATATACAGTGAAGAGCATTAAGGAAGTGTTTTCAATGCCCCAAATCACAAAAGAGAGGGTTTGAAAACAACAGATTATGATCAGATACAAAATAAAATACTCACAGTGAGGTAGGTATTTAACAGAGCAATGCCCATAATGTTCAGACAAGTAATACAATATTCCCTTCTACAGGGACATCGATAAATTTTGTCTGCTCAAATGTTTACCACATCCTGGCAATATCAGCATATTATTTTTGATAAAAGGGCACCCTTATAGGTCTTTATGAGGCTACCTTCATCAAAAGTGCTCGACGATCTTTATTTTAAAGATCATTATTAACTCCTTAAGATAACACGCAATTCAAATCTGTTAGGATAAACTGTGTTGCAGCAGTGCAGCAACACAAACACTAGAGGGCAGTACGCACACGTGTATGTAAACAGGAAGCAAACGTCCCAATCAGCATTCTGATAGGCTACTGTCTGACCGGCAGGACTGAAGTCTGTGGTGATGGGGCAGGTCTTTTGAGAGTCATGGCAAAATCAACCTAAAGTATATTCTTAAAACAGACAGCCCGTGTCATGGGAAATCAACACAGCTCAGCTGAAACATTCTGCCAGTCATCTTCTAAAGGCAGGGTGTCTGCATGAGAACTACCAATATATTACTTTTACTAATGAAGTTGGAATCTGTACCAAATTACACAGGGGATAAAACCAGATTTGGGTACTGGGAGGTTTATACGTTGTGTGAGGTTTCCATGACAGCCAAGATACAGTGCCTACAAAGGACTAAGACTTCTGACATCAGAATGTCAGTTTGCTGCAAAATTAGTAGCAGTATCCCATAATTTATCAGGCTAGGCATCTTGATTTTAGTCAGAAAGCCACATATGGGATACCCATGTCTTTGGGTACACAGGAAAATGGTGAAAGCTGTCTGAATGCTCTTCTGTGCTTTTAAGACCTAAGACACGTTCTGTGAAAAGGAACGCATGCGTCATGTGTTTGGATCTTGTTGGGATCGCCTCCCAAAACTTCCATTCAACACTTTTCCCAGGGAAGGTGCTGATGCAGCATCATGACTCCACACGCTCCAAGGACCTGAGCGAGATGGGAAAAACACACCTCTCCACGTCACAGTCCCCTGCCTGGGAGCGAGCTCAGGTGCCCTGGGGCTACAACAGTCAGCGTTGCACCTGCTACCACAGACGGCTGCATCCTTATCTGATCTCACTTCAAACTCAGCCACAAAAAACCTGATCTGAGTTTGAGCACTACCAGCTCAAAACGAAGGTGAGCGTGATTCATAGACGAACACCTGACTATAACCACAATCCCAGACCATGTCTGGCAACGTCATTCCTCACAAAAATACTCCATTCACCTTTTCTTGCTTCACCTCCTAATTGTCTTCAAGCTACATTTAATGAGCTTCAAAACACCAGAGCAACGATTACATCTGAATTCCTGTTAATGAAGAATCCACAGGGTACCAGTGTACTCCTTCAAACAGGTCTCCCCTCCTGCAGCACAGTCTACTGGCCCAGTTCTCCAAAGTTCCACGTCTTAGCTGCCTGCACCAGGAGCTCCCAGCAGACCCTCCTGGTCCTGAGCTACTCCATTAGGAAGTGCTGTGATGGCAGATGTGGCCCACTGATCGTCCCACATCCCCAATGCCCCCAATCCCTGCCAAGCCTGAAACACGCTCTGAAGTAATTAAAGAGCGCGGAAGCCTTGCAGGGAAGCCCTGCAGAGATCGGGGGAAACGCACCGCTGTGGAGGACAAAGTAGCCACTCTGGGGCCAGCCGTTGGTCACCCTTAGTCAGGGATTAGAGCCGTCCAACCACAAAGAAGATTGCTGACAGAACACTGGAATAAAAAAAGCCCTGCCTAAGCACAGTCAGTTGGTAGTGGAGCGATGTTTAATTTGAGACTGGTGGAGGGCAATCAGCACAGACGCAGTGTTGGTAGTACCTGCTGTAGGGAAGGATAGCGTGTTATGATGCAACCTAGGAGCAATCCCCAGATTGATGCAATTAGGATCATAGACGACGGTACAAAGGTCACTCAAAAATGAAGAGGGAAAAAAAGGAAGAACATCTGCAAACATTCCCTTTTACAAGGTCACCCAAACTAGCAAAGCTGGGAAACTGGCAAGACCCTTTGGAAAAGAACAGTCACTCACACACACACACACACACGTGTATCTTCTATTATGTTTTCTATTTTGAAATCTGCTTCAGCTACAAACCACATCTTTAAAAAAATACAGCCACCACTTCTGAACAAGACAGAACCAATTGAAAGCATCCTAGAGGAAAAGATTATATAAATAAATATTTACGGGCACCTCGCACCATGCTGCTGCTTGCATGCATGCACGCGATTATATTTCTAAATAAAGACCAACGCTCTGGAGAGGAGAAGCCATGGAGACGGGTACGAGTGCTTGATTTCAGGGGGTTTTTTCATCATTATTTTGTTTTTTTGTATGATGGGTTTGTGTGAAACTAACAAGCACCGTCTGCATTCTTCCACATTCACGTAATCAGGACAGCGTGTATGTCATTAATCCCGAGCAGGTCAGGTCACTTTAGGCCAAAAAAAAGAGCTGGTATACTGAATTACTTCGAGTCTTTAATCAAATCTTCTCTTCAGTAAGTACCAGCACAGCTCTGCAGCTGGGTTTCATAAATGGAGGAGAGAGAGAGGGAGAGAGAGAGAGAAAAAGACCAAAAACAACTGCATTTCGTTTAATTATAGTGGCTGAGAACCATCTAACATTTACATATTGGCTATTCTTTTCAGTGGTTTCCTTTCACTGTCAGCTCAGTACCATCTGCTCATCAGAGAGACCATCAGAGAGCCTAAGTATGTTCACTGAGGAGCTGGGGAGAAGTAATGACGTGAGCTTATGGAGATGACACCCGGTGGAGACCAGGAAGGAGGCCGCAACCAGACTCCAGCACAAAACTCATTACAACACTCACCACTTACGAATCAAAACAATCCACAATTCTCCAACAATTTCCTTTCTTCTGCTAAAAGCAAGCGGGATCTCTCCCATATGCTTCCTGTTCCCAACTGGGAGAAAGGACTTCAAAGACGTGAAGCATGCTCTAGATCCATTTGCTGGCGTCTCCATTCCTGACATCCGTTGCCAAGGAAACAGTAGCTATGGGAGTGTAGGCGGCACACAGCCTGAATCGGAACGTCTTCCAACAACTTACTACAACAGAGTCAAAGGCAAAGTTGCTTCATTTTATTTCAAGAAACACTATAGCCATAAAAGATGGACAGGTGTCTTCCACAAAACCTGCACTGATGAACAGAAGCAGATAAGAAAATGTGAGCTTAAGTAAACATTTTAATGTGTTTGTTCCATTTATTTTATTCCATGCTATAATTACCTGATAGCATTTCAGCTGGGAATGCATTAGTAAGATCAGTCAGTCTGAAGGTGAAAGGCTTTAGAATAGACTCCTTGCTCTGGAGTATGAATTACTATGGGTAAATTTATTTTAGAAACTATATTCATATAAAATGTACTGTGTAAAAAAACTAACACACACACAGACACACACACACTCCATAAATTGGTTATAGTGACAAGACTGACCCAGAAACATCGTTAATTGACTTGAGGCCAATTTTGTCAGAATGGTTTCGCACTTGTCTGTGTGGATTCCTGCCAAGGCAGCCATATGGAGTCCTTTGACTTTACATGCCAACAGATTTCAGACCCAGCTCAACAATGTCCCTTTCCAGATATAGAGAGAAAGAACTCCATCTAACCCAGCAGAGGTGAAGTGAGAGCAGAGAGCAGCACATCTGATCAGAGTCACAGAGCACGCTGCAGTCTGCTAGATCATACAGATCTCCTGAAACACTGAAGCGATCTGTAGCTGTGCCTCTGCTCTCTCTGATAAGCACTCTGGAAGAAAGATGGGGAACTGGCTTTGGTGTACGTGCCTGACAGATGTGTGGCAGACCTGGATCAGCGTCCAACCAGTGAGTTCCACCATTCCCATTATATCACTTCATATGATGAAAACTTCAGCTTTTGTCCACATAAACCGGGAACATCCCGGCACTGGCAAAGCGGGGTATCCGCTTTCCTAACTGCACTCGCAAAGCAGCAAGAGGGCCTCAAGCACAGTGAGTCATTGGATGATGTTGGGTGACTGAACAGGTTACCTGGACACTGGACCAGCTCTCGAGGTCCTACAAGAGCCTCTTGCACGCTCGTTCCAGAATGCCAAGAGCCCCCACATCAAAGATCACGCCTCTGGCAACACACACGGCCGCTGGAAATACTCCACTCCTGCAGTCTCCCCTCGTCTACCCCACGTCTCTCCCCCTCTCCCCTCATCTACCCCACGTCTCTCCCCCTCTCCCTCCCCCTCTCCCCCACGTCTCTCCCCCTCTGCATCTCTCCCTCTCTCTCCTTCTCCCTCTGTCATTCTCTCCCTCTTGCTCTCAAATATTTCGCATAATCACTTCTGTCAGTTCTCCAAAAAATAAGAGGCAGTGAGTGACCTTCTGAAACGATCTCTCCCCCGACACCAGATACAGAGCTAACCGTCAGTCTCAGCCTGTCACCTAATTATAGCGGCTTGACAAAAAGTCATTAAGGCCTAGCAGGGCCACTCAGGCATCCCTGATAGCAAGCAGGGACCTCGACAGCCATTTATAAACACACTCGCGCCAGAGTCATTCCGTTACAGCTCCCCTGACCGGCCGGCATTGTATTGGGTTTGCATCATGTGATGACATCAGGCTCTGAGCATCCAGCCACTTCCATTGACTGCAATAGCTAAATATGGCTGTGGGCTGAAGGAGGGGTAGGGTACTGGAGGGGAGGCTGGAGTCCAGTTCTGTTACACACACTCAGACATTCCTTCGGAGAGTCCAGGGCCCCACGGCTGGAGAGGGACCCTTATATGGAATGTTTACACCACACAACGCTGACGAGTGCAAGCTCTTCGACACATGCAACGGACACTTGGGTCCATAACAGGAGCGCGTCTCGCACACAGTTCCTGTGTGGCCCCAGGTATTAGTCAGAGAAATAATCAACAAAAAAGCATGACATCAACATGTGCACAGAGATTCCGGGACTGAAACAAGAGACTGCTTCATCAGACGTCCTCTGTTTCTCTTACACGCTGTCTGGATGGGATGTGTGGCCCAATCAGAAGATGACTTGAGTGCATGTGAAGCCAAAATATCTTTAAACACTTAAATTGTTTCCCCCTCTCTGAACATTTATGAACTTGACATGCAATTAATGGACATGATTCAACTAATACCCTCCTTTTCCCTTAATCACAGAGCTATCGTGGCTGTAACATCTCCAGGATAAAAGGCTGTTCTGTCATGCTCTATCCTGCTGTTTCCCGCTGTCTGAAAGTAAAGTGATTTGTGAAAGCACCTGCAGAACTAAGGCTGCTGCTGCCAATCATCCTGCTTCCCCATTTCATCCTACTCCGTCCTGTTGATTAGACCTCTGATCTTGTCCACACGCTTGCATTTAACAGGACCTGGCCCACCATTGGATGCTCACCTTTCCTTTTTTTCTGCCCCATCCAACCCTTTCAACCAATCGCAGCTCTGAGTGTGAGTGGATGACCTAGGCGGGTTCTGTTTGGTGACTGAGGATGGGTTCCCGTGCTACTGCGTCACCTACACCGGGCTGAAGTTGAGCGACACCCTTACGCAAGAATGGCAGTGAAAGGGCTGGACTGGTTGAGGTCCACTGATGATGGTGAAACCCTTCATCATCATCAGACAGGCCATGAGACATGCTGAGGTCACACATCCATTCAGTGGTGCGGTCTCCCTCCATATGAGAGTTGGGTCACACTTCACAGCCAAATGGAAATGTAGCCATTGGAAATGCAGGTACAGAACACTAATGCACTGGGAAGGGAATGGTCACATGACCAAGGCCGCCTTCACTGGGCTTTAGCGGCAGGTTTCAGGCTTTCTGCACCAGCTCTCGACACTCACTGCAGGAAAGATTCCTCAGCAACACCTCACTGAACACCAGTCTAGTTCTGCTTTAAAGCCCAAAGGGGAGGAAAAAAAAGCATCATTAAAATATTTTTTAGTATAACCAGCCAAGTTGCGGCGTCAGGCTTCAAAGAGGTCGCACTTTTGAATGAGGGTCAACGCACATGAGTGTCATGACCAATCTGTGAATCGGTCATCTTTTTAAGAGCGCAGGTTCAGGTTTATTCACATTTTCACCACTACTTCCGCTGCATTACAAGAGAAAGTTCATGGCTGACTCCGACAGTGAGGTCAGAGATACCTGCCGACTCCATGCTGCTTTGCCATAGAAGGATGTCAAACACCACCAATATGGATGACGACCAAAGGCAGGGTGTGTTGTAACGTAAGGGATCTTTTCAACCTTGGTCATGTTTTTTGGCTAAAACCATCCCTTCTTTTTAATGAGACACTCACCTTCTCTGCATTTCCATCTCCTCTGGTGATGGGCCATTCTGCACCTGAGGGCTCTGTTGTCTTGGCAACGTAGGGCCTGCAGAGAGAAACGAGAAAAAAAAATGGGTGTGAACATCAGCCAAAAGAACAAAGTTCAGGGCCAGGCGTGGCACACCACTGGTCCAGGGTCAGGACTGAGGACCAGCTGAGAACAGGGAGAACTTTTATCTGTTATGGAATCAGAGCTGACCAGAAGTGGGAGGGGGGGTAGGTCACTGATACGAAAGAAACACACAAGTCATCACGCACTGTACTCTCAGCAACCTCTAAATGAGAAGAGGTCAGGGTGTCAAACAATAATAGAAACAGCTTACAACACAAATCTACTGAATTAAAATTATTTTATAGAATCTGGTGTTCAGAGTACATCAGCTGACCAGTTGGTATGTTGTGGATGCAGGTTGAGAGGGTTAGTAACCCTATGAGATGCCCAAGTCCAACACAGATAGTCCTCACACACACACACACACACACACACACACACACACACACACACACACACACACACACACACACACACACACACCCACCCACACCCGCACCTTACACCTGCATCAATGCCCTTCCGAGCAGGAGAGAGGTTATCCGGCTACACGTCATCTCTGCGATTTTCTGGTAGGTCCACTCACGGTGGAACAGCAGAGGAAAAAGATCCATCAAGAGCACAAGTACACGGCAACGACTGCAGTACAGACCGAGCAAGCTCACGCACGTTGGATCAGCCTGCAGGCTGGGCATGCTCGTCCATGAAACTGAGAGTGACGTTACAGCGTCCCAAAAGGTCCACATGGCCTGTGTCAGAAATAAACGCGTCACTGCCACACACGTAAAAACACAACTACGGGGTTAGTACTGTAGTACTGTTCATATGTCAGTGGGGTCAGTAATTATATTTTGTTGCTCTAGCATTGTATTCCTGCAAAAATCATTTAAAATGAAAATATTATGCAGTGTGGCAAGGCATCTTAAATTGGGCCCTTGAAAACCTTTGTAGCCGCCATTTAATTTCAAATTAAATATACTGGAGTCAAAACAAAAATCTCATCACTATGCTGGATTATAAACCAAATGCAATCTCAACAACTTCAAAAACCTTTAACGGCCAGTATCTGACCACAGAGGAGCATTTTTATTGGACTACATGGACCTGGGCATGCAGTGCACAAGGCCATCTAAGCCACCCGAAATCCCAGTCTAAATCCACACAGCCGTTGTGTCTGATCTGAGCATATCCCACGCAATTGTCACAAATCCACACACACACACACACACACACACACACACACACACACACACACACACACGTCCTTGCAGTAACAATATTAAGTGCATTTAAACTACACCCGCAACCATTAGTCTCTCGGATGTTTTGACGTGCAAGCAAATTGCTCTGCATTCTTCAGGCTTTCACAGAACTGAAACAAACACTGCTCCCATAATGTCACAAGGTAAGCACCAATTACCAAGCCCACCAGCTCGGGCCAGCCGTCGTGGCACAGCCAATGAAACGTCCAACGTCCACAGCTTGGAGCCGTTTTTAACATGTCCACAAGGTCATAATGCCACTCTTAAAATCTCAAGCTCTCGTACCATGTGGCTGACCTCATCCACAGAGACAAATGGAACAGTAGTGCTCAGACGCTGGCCTGGATCCAAACAACCGCTGTTCCTCCGCCCTGCATGCCAGCCTGCTGCCTCCATCTCCATGGTACAGATTTAAAACCAATATTACAGTGAGGAAAGGACGAAGCACAAAATTCCACAAATTTCACAATCACAGTGCTGAAGCACAAATGCATCTACAGTACTCACAGAGACAACAGATTCTAACAGTTCTCCCTTCACAAAACATATCTTTGACCAATCGAAGACACAGGTTACTAAAAAATGATGGTATGATTCATTATTTACATATTCCAATCTATAAGCTGGGAAAAGCAAGCACATACACGACAAGCGGAGGATGCCGAGCCTCTTCTGGCAGCAGACGAATCCAAGAAATCCATCCTGGCAGTCCATGGGAGTGCCTTTAGCTCCGCTAGCATTAGCACCCAAAGTCCCCTCGACGGTGTCTAGGGCCCTCTGGGAAAGTCGCATACTGTCCAAACTGCCCTGATCTGGGAAGACGACTGCAGTCCGGTGCAGGCTGGCAGCCTCCGAGCAGTCCCGTCCTGCCATGAGGCTTCCTGGCAGGATGCAGGCGCCTCAGAACACTTTCCGGCCCTGATCAATTATTCATGTCTGAATAGTCGAAGGGCAGAACACCACTGCCCTTCAAATCAGATCAGCAGCACTGCCTCTGGAGCGCATGTTAACCCCTTCACCACTAAACACAAACAAAAACAGCTCGGACGGACGGACGGACGTGCCCATGCACAGCCTGAGACAAAAACAATGAGTGAGCAAGCACATGGAAAGAGAAAAGCTTCTCTCTGAATCATCCATGCAGTTACCTTAGGAACATGGCAGCGAGAATGATTATGAGAGAGCAAATTGTCTCCTAATCCACTGTAGGTAATAGTTTGGGTGGAATACACTACTGCAGCTCTGTGAGGAGGAGATACTGAATCAATCACTTTGAGGGACATGAAATGAATGGCTTCTGTAGGGACTGTGGAACTCTCCTAGCCAAAGATACTCCAGGCTGACCTGGCGCATTTCTCTGCATGCACGAGAGAGAAACGGAATGCTACAGCCAACAGAACGAGAGCCTTCAAATCAACTTCCACAGCACCAGCACTGATCGCATAGCCGCAGATAGCGCAACGTCAGACTTCACAGTGGTTGTGTGATCTTAGTGAAGGAAGAAAAGCAAGAAGAACCCAAGTTCTTCACAACATCCGCAGCCCCTCAGCTGTGCCAGCTAATGGTGGTGATAGAGATAAGTCCATTTTGGACCACCGCAGCTAAACAGTCAATGCCTTTAAAAGAACCGATTCTCTCTCAAAACGCTCACATTTACCCTAGACACCCCAAAACCTGCCATAAACAAGAGCAGCATCCTAGCATTTTTTCTAGCATACTGTGATATTCCTGCACCCAATGCACCTCTGTCTGTGCCTTTCTAACAGGGGATAAGGCCCTAAGCCTTAATAAGCCCTCAGGATTAATCCACTAACAGTAACAAGCCCAGAGACTCAGGGTGACAAACTCGTCCAAGACGATCACAGAGAAAGTGCTCATTCTCCCACGTGTTACAGCAACAAGTCAGGTAGACAGCGACACCTGGCCCAGTGCTACATACCGAGGCAGTCACACAGGAGGTGCCCCCCCACACACAGACACACACACACAAGCCCTGGACTGACTCTTGAGCCTCAGATGGGGGTCAGTGTATGGTATAGGAAACCGAGGTGAGAAGACACAGTTGATGTCTCTAATCAGACTTCAGCGGTTACACCCACCCATCATGGTCGGTGTCCCTACAGTCTGAGCTCTGTTATCAGACTTCTTTGGCTATGGAGACAGACTGACTGCGGCATGCAGAACCACACATCTGGAGCGCCTCCTAACCCTGACAGACAGAATGATGGGGTACACATTCTATGCATCACATATCTCGGAGGTCGTTTTCCAGGATACGGAGGCGAGGGAGACACAGAGTCTGGCAAACACAAGGATTGATGGCTGTCCATTTTAGGTTGGGGGGGGGGGGGGGGTAATGTTTCAGCTACCTCCCTAAGCAAATGATCCAGGATGAGCTCATCCACCTCCCATACAAGTCCTCAACCAGCAAAAACTGACCCTAGGTCAGTTGTTGGAGGCAGCTGCCTGGCCACAGACACATCAGACGAGGAACAGGCTGATCCCACGTCAGCGCCTAATAAAAGCAGCTCTGCTTGGAAACAGCGCTGCTAAAATCCACCTCAAAAAAAACATTTCATTTTGTGGGTCAAAAGGTGCCCTGTCGCAGGCTGTGGAGAAGAGAAAAAAAAAGACTTATTCTCGAAATTATGAACGTCCGTTAGGCAACCTCAGTCAAAGCTGTTTACAGGTTAAATTCTACCACACCATGAAACTGTACTTGACAATGCTATTTATGGATTGCAGTGCTACAACACGTTTAATAAATAAATGTTTGTTCTGTTTTTTTGACAGGGAGGCAGGGGTATGCACAGGGGGTGCAGACATTTATTTTGGACATAGCAAGTTGGACTCTTTACAGGAAAAAATTCCCTGGATAATAAAATGTGCAGAATACACAGCATTCTGAGAGAGAGTAAGTGCAAAACATCTGAGTCAGCACCGATGAAAGCAAAACAACCCAATGAAGAGACAGAAAGGGAGAAAGTGAAGGGATGCAGAAGGTAGGGGGAGAACCCCACACACACACACCCCACACACACAACCACCCATACACCCAAATGGGTAATTCAGTGTGTCGCAATGGAACATCAGTCTGACCAAACTAACCATCAGTACACGCCTGTAACACTGCAAATTGGAGTGGTAACAGACAGACTTTAAAAGTCCATCATCTAAGCATGTGGCTGGGACAACACAGCCATCCGCACCATTCGTGCAGTACAAGCCCAGTGAAGCTCTCTGCGCACATCGATGACGTACATGCATTTCACACGAGTCACGTTGCACAAATCAACCTGCAAATCAGTACATTAGGTTTAAAACCTCCACAATGACTTACTTTTTGAAATACAATGTGCTGTTGTAGCACGTAAGATTTTACCAAGTCAAAAGATGAAACTCTGAGGTAAATCATTTTTCCTGTATTAATAAAGATGAGTGAATCATTTTGTTGTGTATTAGTAAAGACACATTTGATGTGCTTGGGCTTTGCTACGGTTCCTCTACTGGGGCTTGACCACTACACTCACTCCGCAAGATGATCTTGGCATGGCTGATCTTCTGCTCGTGGAAGGGGCTTGCCCGAGGGGCATGTATGGCGCTCGCCCCTCCGCCCCACGTGCCTGTGCGTTGAAGTCCCATGTCGGGTCCTTCACGGAGAAGCCGGGTTGAAAAAAAAACTCACTCACAGCAGACCACCTTGTACCGAAGCAAAGACGACGATAATTAAAGATCCAGTCCCTGAAAAACAAGAGCACCTCCAGCACGGGAGGAGACCACCGGTACAGAGACAGATGGGCAGCTACTCTCTCGACTACACGCCACTCGGCTGCTTGGACAGATGAGAAGATGGGACGCGAGACTCTGGGAGCAAAGAGCGTGATCCCATCAATAAAACATGGGCCACGTGATGTCACGTCCCCACCACCGTCTCAAAACAGGCTGCTGTTGCAATCGGGGTCATGTGGCGTGACAAGTCAAGAAACAAAAACACATGCCACATATGGGGACCCCCACCAACCTCCATCCCCCGCCCCGGACGATCCACCAGCCAGAAAAAACAAACTCCTTTTGGCTCAGGAATGCCCTGGGTCTCCAAGTGACAGTGTCTCGACCACTTCTTTAAAGAAAGAGGGCCTCTGAGCCACACCTACGAGGAGAAGACTCTCAAACACCTGTCTGTAAAGAATCAAAACACAGAACCACCTTCATTTAGAGGCACAGAGCCAGACTTCTCAGGGTCTTGGTGACAGCTCACGTTGATGTGACGCCGATGAAGTCATGCCATCACTCCTGTTTGACCTGTATTCTCCTCTGTCAACAGGCCATCACAACAGAGTATTTATACCCCCAAAGAGGGCAGACAAATCCGTCTCTTGACACATGATGGCTTGCACGTCCTGCGGTGAAGACACAGGCCGGGGCAGAAGTCCATATGCAAGCCAGTGACCAGTTCCTAAAATAAGAACCTCAGGACGGTGCTTCTGCATTCAGCCACGAGCCGCCTTGCCTCCCGCGAGAACTTCGTTCCTCAGTTTCCCACTGTCAGAGCTGAGGATGAAGAATGAACGCAACAAAGACCTTCCTCCTCCTGACACCCTCAGGCTCCTCCTCCTTTCGGCTCTACTCTTCCTACCTGAAAACTCAGCAGGTAGAGGTGACGAACAAGCGTGACCAGAGCTGAGGGGGTATTCGCTGAATTCTCACAAGCTGAGAAGTCCCTCGAGGACGTGAACACTCGAAAGGTGAAACGCCAATTTTTTCTCCTTTCCAGACAACTACACAGTCATCACCCTGCTAACAATCATGGTGCCAGACCGTAAAACACCTGCCTGTCTGTACCAGCTTTTGTTCGCATGTTCTTATCAACCAAATCAGCTGAATGTGTATGAGAGAGAGGGGGGAAAAAAATAAAATAAAATAAAGTGTAGCGGAAACAACAGGCCGATTCAGGACGCCTGAGAATGAGGCACATTCACAGGAACCTGGGTGTGCCTGCAAGGCGCAGCTGATCTGCTCTTTCTGTAAACCACCGGTGGTGTTTACAAGTGTTCTCCAGCAATGACATGCAGCTGCAAGTGGCACCTTGCATGGAGAGGCCTGGGACATCTTCCTGGGAACAGTCCGGGCCTGACGCCGTTCTGAGGCTCCCGTGTTCCGTTGGCAACAGCATTTATTTTAAAAACTCAGAATCTCCGGCGGGAGCTCCAGTGTCGCCCTGAAACCGCACACGTGACTCGCTCCTGCTGACTAAAGAAATATGTCCCAGGGAGGGAACAAAAACAACACCCAGAACACATGACGCCGTTGTTACGGCTCCCCGTGTGTCTGTGTTGACACATGCCAGAATAAAAGCGTCCCTGTAACGTGCAACAGGAAAGAATTTGCAGGCGCTACCTCAGGCGACAAGCTGGGTAAACACCACTGGCTAGTGAACCCTGGATAAAACCTCCAATCATCACTGCCGTGCCATAAATACATAAACGCATTCGCCCAATTGGGAGACGTTGTTAAGGTGGCGCATCCGTTCTTCAAAAAGGTATGAATAGAATCGACTCATTCTGGCAGTATCTTTTTTTGAAAGGGTACTTTTGGACTCTAACCGGTTTATACTTGCTAAGGACACTTTTTTGAGGAAACTAAGCAATTTTGTAAGTCACACATTTAGGAAAATCTATTTGCTATACATCGCAACAGAGGCCGTCACTGCACAACTACACACAAAAATTATTTCTGAACCAACCAAACTCCAGACTTTGTCTAGGCTGATGCCTGGCTGAATGCAGCTCTGTGTCTGGTTGGTCCCAGTTTGCAACGGTTCATCCTACTCCAGTGCTTTTGGTAAACTGCTTAGTGCTGACTACAGAGCGCTGGCAGGAGAGAGAGCCAATTAGCAGTCCCGGAGCAGCAGAAGGTGCCTGAAAACCTCCTGCTGTCCGTTTAGCCCAGTTTAACCACCACCACCCCCCCAAAAAAAAATCACCTCAATAAAGAAATAAATAAAAAGGTAGACGCCTGCGGTTATTATGGTAATTAAATCAGGCTGCTGCTCTACACATGGTAGGACTCAGTCTCCAAAAACAGGTGGTAAGGACTGAAGGAAAGGACAGGACGAGGCCCCCAAGGAAGACGCATCTCCCCAGAGGCGCTTAAAAAGATGACGTGACCGAGCAGCATCACAGCGCAGCCCTGCGCTCACGCTTCCTCCGCCTATGGACTTCAGTTGTGTTCATTGGCTTGTCAGCAAGGAGGCATAATTAAGCACGGGGAGTTCAGGGTGTTGAGAGGTTATAGCATGTGGAGGTGTAGCGCATCACACAAAGGTCAGCGGAGCTGAACGCGTACAACACTCTTGTTTGGGGTTGCTCACATACACACCTTACAGCACAGTCCAGTGGAGGCAGTTTGATTTCCTACATCAGAGTTTCACAGTGTCGGTGTATTTAAATGTCAGTGTCATTTAAAAATGCACATCATTCAGGGAACAAGTCACAAACAACTGGTTAAATTTTGTTCCAATGCAGCATTAGTGGCTCTAGATCTGCCTGCAAGGTGCACACCTGTAATGAGAGAACAGAGCCTGCATATCCCCTGACAAAGCATGTGTTGTTCCCTAAACTCAGTGTGCACGAGTCGAAGCCCCAGTAAACACACTCTCCACAGCAGACGGTCGCACCGACACTCGGGTAATGTGGTCCTTTAGTCACACTGCAACAGAAAGAGACGCAAAGTGACGCAAAAGGGAAACGCACGGAGGGGACCGGGCCACAAAGCTTCCTACGAGACAGTTCCAGCCGTGAGTTTGGCCTAGTGAGGACTGTGGACTCTGTGTGACTGCAAACCCCTGCTGGGGCCCACCCACACACAACCCCCCGCCCCAATCAGTACAGGCACCCGCTCCATCCAGCCGCCCACCCACAACAGACACCTTTAAAACACATAAGCCTGGCATAGAGGACACCCCCACCCACCCCAGTGACTAGCCTCAGTCGGCCTCATTATGGTTAATTGGCCACAACAGTTTGAGGAACTAAACACACATGACCTCACAGAGCGAACACAAAAGCAGAATTCAGAAAAGCAAATTACTTTCCCGCAAAGCGTAAATGCATAAAAAGTATGAAGGCCAGAATCAAAACAGGTGCTCACACTGCAATATCACTGCTGCCTCTCACAGATCAGCACATGCAGAATAAAGTCAATACTTTCATTTTTTTATAATTTTTTCCACTTTCATACTCCAAGACCTTTTTTTTGTAACTCTCTGAATGACGTTAGGAGGAATTAAAGACGCCCCGCCCTCGACTCACCCACTGCTCACCTGCATCCTGAGAGTTGAGCACCTCCAGAGCATGCATCATGGCACTGGCGAAAACGTTGGCGTCCTCCTTGCTGCCGAAGTTGAGGCCGTAGACCTGGCGAGCGTCACGCCACTGGTGGAAGGTCTGCGTGGCCTGGTTGTACTTCAGCCCCTTGGGGATGGCACAGTTTATCACCACCTGAGGAGAGCAGGGGACCAGCGCCAGAGAAGGTCAGACAGCTGCGCAGACGGGACGATGCATTGCCATGCTCTCCAAGGGCTCGGATTCAGCGCGGATTTGGTGAGGATGAGGCTGATTCTGCCTTTATCCTGAGAAACGAGGCACTGCAGCCACACCTCCCTTTACCCATGTGCCAGGATGAAGTGCAGGTTAAAGGTCACCAGCTACAAATAATAAATACATTTAAAAACCCAACTGTATTCAGTCATACTCCACTGTAAGCAGAGAACTACAGTGACAGCCATGACACTACTCGGGTTTTTCGGCTCTGATTAAAGCAGCTGTACCAATAATGGTTCCCGTAAGACTTTTAAAAACGTTATCATCCTTTATTTGATAGCAGTGGTGATGTGGCTGCAGGCCAGAGGTGAAGCATCTAAGAACACATTGTGAACTTTGCTGTCTTAACCTGTGGCTTCCTGACAATCTGTTTCGGTACTTGGCTGCAGTCCCGGTCGTCTCCTGTTATACGAGCAGATCGGTGAGCACATTCACTGCGATTGGGCCTCATCAACCATCACCACCCAGTTAACATATCAACTGGTACAAAGTGTTTTTTTTTTAAAAAGCTTTGGATTATTCTAAACTTCATTAAGACCCAATAACATCAGATATGCTGTGTGGCTCTGGCAAGTAGAGCATGCGTGAACACACACACCCCTGAATTAACCCAGGAGAACATTGTACTAGGCTAATGATTGCCAGGTCTTTAGTCAGTCAGCTGACTACTCCGTGAAATTGCCCCACATGAAGTGCAGGTCACCATCTGGCCAGTGTCACCTCACACCTAACAAACTGCACTCAGGCTCCTCCTCCCAACGGCGCAAGTCTTAGTCTGACTTGCCACAGTTCCCAGAGTCTCTTCCTCCTCTGATGGCACAACCACAAACATGCGATTTATCCATCAAGAGCAGAAGCACTAGAAAAGCGGGCAACGGGACATCTAGATGAACGAGAGTGAGAGGATGCAAGTGCCAAACACTCCAGGCACAGCAGTGACTCACGGAGTGCGTTTTGATGGGCTGGGTTTTGTAATGCTAGACAATGCATCAAGCATGGTGGGACGTCATCAAGGCATTTAATCAATGTGACGTGTGTAGAGGGATCATTGTACTGGTGTCTAACAAGAAAAGAGTTTTTATAGAGGCAGTCCTTCAAAGACTCAAACCAAGACTAGGCTACAGAAACACAATGACATGTTAAGTACAAAAACAGCAATTAAGGATTTAACTAAAAGTCCCTGAAAATATAAGCTAGAGTCTGCGTGTTTAAGGTAAATTTGTTTGTAAAACCTGACAAATTTGTCAAGTTTTGGGAGTTGGAGATGGGGGGGTTTAAAATCATGAGCTATAGCCTCAGAGCTCAAAGATGCAGAGCGCACGCACACAGACCACTGCTCCAATAGCGGAGAGACCCAGTGCCTGTGAAGAGCGAACACACACACACACACACACACACACACACACACACACACACACACACACACACACACACACACACACACACACACACACACACACACACACACACACACACACACACACACCCCTGAACAAAGGAAAGAAACTGAATTAACTGCGAGTTTGTTATTTGAGAGCACAGTCACACAGGTGAATTTAAGACGCAGCTTACCGGGTGGCTTGACTGCTGTCAGCGCGGTGACATTTATACGGTCTCTGAAGACACACACTAAGCTTGATCAAACCGCCTCACCAACACGTGCTAAAAGGGTGCCCGCACAGACCGAGTTAATGCCTTTTCCCCCTCCACAGGAGGGGGTACAGCTAAAACAAGACCAGAGGTCAGACTCAGCATCTGGTGCGCATGATCCGACTCCAAGGCAACAAAGAGCACAAGGGCTCGGGGGACCTCGCATACTTCAAACAACTCGGCAGTGACTTCGTCTTCAATGGCACACTAAACCTAACCAAAATGTTAAATGAGACTTTTAAGCTATTCATTCATTGGGGCAGTAAATATTTATTTGCTTAAACAAAAGTGGCGCATGAGTTAATAAAGTTTTGTATGTTTTTGGTTTGTTCTCCCCCCCACCTGTCCCAGTGGTCGAACACAGCTTCAGTTATCCTGAGGGTGGGCTGTTCTGCCGACTCTGACAGATGCAGCTTTTAATTGTGCTTCAATGCGCCTGAAAAGCACCATTTGGGGTTCATCGAGCAGGAACCCCCAGCAGCGCCTGACATCTACCTGCACGTTCCTCTGAAAAACTCACTCAAATTCAGTTACTTTGTATGGTACTGATCATGAAGGTTTTGTAGTAGCTGCAGCAATATTTGTGATGTATAATACGTTTTCCATTTTACTAAAACACTTACAACGCAAGTAAACGGAAGGTCCTTAGGGGCTAGGACTTGTGCACGGTGGGGTGTCATTTTTCTTCCTAAGGCAGCCCTTGCTGCACGTGTCCACTCTCAATGCCTTTTCATAAACAACTGTAAAGGTAGTGTGTGCAAGCAAAGGCAATCCTTCCCCATGAACCTGCGTGTCCTAGTCAACAGGAACAGGATCATGGGAACGCAGCTGTGCTTGGAGATCATCTCATTAACATGCTAGCAATGGCAAGCCAACACAGAGGAGAGTTCACTAGTTCACGCCTGGTCAGACGAGACGCAGAACAAATGCCATCACCTGCAGTGCCAGAAGCAAAGCCAATGAGGTTATTGAGCACAAGAAACAATTAGTGTACTCATTTAAAATAGACTGCTTTGCTTATATGATCTTAATGTGTTACTAATAGATACAATGTTGGCTCTGGCCTACAGGATTTAATGACAATAATCACAACTTTACACATTCAACCTCAACAGAATTTTCTTCATTGTCCAATTACTTTGCATCTCTTCCCCAAATAACTGTGCATGGATGCCCCCCTTCAAAGACACCCGAGGTCTACACCCTTTGGGCGTTCATGACAGAAATCAGAATGCAACCCAAAAGCACAGCAAATTCCTTTCTACTGTCCAAAACATTGAGATCAGCACATCACCCCAGATGGAGTTAATCAAGAAAACCACGCAAACCTTTGCTTTCACACAAAGCTTAATACAGAAAGAACACGACGTGGGGCACTGCCGGAACTACCATCACAAAATAGCCTTCTTCACTTACGCCGGGGCATATGAAACCCATTTCAAAAGGGACAGAAATGAACACCTGAATGCCTGAAATAACCAACAAGGCATTCTGGAGATGCCATCAAAACTCAGTGTTCACTCACCCAACTACTGATGACCTTGTGTCTCTATCCATCTGTTTATGTTCACCTTGCTAAGCAGGCAGGTATGTGCCTGAATAACAGCTCAGCTGTACGGTTCCCCACACTGGCGTGGAACACGAGCCTTCTCTCTGCAGAGGAGGAGAGCCGACACCAGTACACAACGCCAGCGTCGCAGAGCTGAGAGAGGTGGCGTTCGCCGGTGTGTGTTTACCCGACCACGTGTTGGTGTGAGGCTTCTGTGGACAGTTTCAGGAGAGGGAGGGAGAGCTTTAACAGACACGGAGCTGCTCCACATTAAAAGGAAGGGCTCGGCGTTTCAGATGAGAGACCAAGCAACAAGTACATTAGATAGTCCAGCTATGTTTTTGCTGGCTAAATTATCCGAATTAAAATTGTACATTTACTTCTGAGGTCATTTCAGCTGTCCAGCATGACATATCGAGTTTAAGGCAACAACATGCATCACCATGACACTGCAGCAAAAAGTAAACAAATATCACCATGACAACACAGAACAGCCATCAGCTTTAAAGTACACATCTAACGAAGAGTGGAAAAAGTGACCAAGTTAAAGAAGGAACGCTATGGAAATGTGGACTGGTCTCTCCTTCAGGGAGTGCCTGTGATGAGCCACCACTGGATGATGGGTAGCAGAGGCTGTGGAAACAATGCTTTGCTGGGAACAGTCATTTGTGCTGAAGTTCACAGGAGATTCACAGAATTGGTTTCCCCTATACTAAATTTAGTTTCAAATTGAATATGTTAAAATTGGTTTCAGGCCTGCCATGGGGTCTCTAAACAATACAGGAAAAAACATTTACTGCTTTGACCTTTGAAGCAAATGTCCTAGGAACCTGGCAAAGTTGCGTGGCTAGCAGCGGGGAAAGCAGTCAACGGACGTCTCTAGCTGGCAGTACAACCAATTCTGACTACAGCCAAGCAGAGGGGTGACGGGAGCAGTTTCAGTCCGTCTGGTCCCGACTTCGTTCCAGCACTTTCGGACTACGTAAACTCACCTGGTGGTCCTGGATTTTGCGGCCTACTACCCGGAAGGCGTTCGTGCCGGTGTGGTGGTAGATGTGCACTCTGCTGAAACCAGTAGAGCCGCCAGCAGGGACCCATTTCTTGTTGGCGTCATCGTACACCATGACGGCAGCCCGCGCCTGGCAGATACTTTGTTCACTGCACAGCAACAGAGAAAACAGAACACAAATCAGCTCAACATGGGAAGCGTCTCTCCTCTTTGCTATCATCTAGATGTAGATGAATGCTTGGTGGCAGAGTTTCATTAGGAAGAACATGCAGAACACACTTTCACTAATATCAATTTCAGGTGCACTGGGGCAGTTCCCCGCCCAAGTTGTTGAGCTAGACCACATATTACGGCTAAAATCCACCAACCTTGATCCACTTAAGTAATAGGACCACAAAAAAATAAAATCCTAATTTTCTTACAGAAATACAGGTAGAGAGGAAAAAACAATACCCACTTGCAAATAAAGATTTATAGTCCTGTTTCACCCTTGACCTGTTTTGACAAGCCTGGCACGATTTAATTATTGTTTGGCCTTGCTGGTGTTGGAGATAAAAGTGTGACTCAGTTTCACTGTAAGAATCTGAAGAATTGGCCATGTGACTCCGTGAATGACAAGTAGGAGTTCTCCACCGTGCACTACCGTGTGTCCCCTGCACCAAGCACCCGTCCCAGACATGGGCAAGAGTATGTCCCAATAAACCAAATATTCACCAGCGTAAAAGCAGACATGCATTCACTGTGCTACACACTGACAGGAAGCAGTTTCACTACATCATGAACCATGACAAAGCATTCCAGAGGACTTGGCAATCAGTCGAGGGGTTCATTTTGTTTTGCTTTTCAGCAAAAGCAGGCGCAACTGTGATGAGTCAGGGAAGCCCTCCTGGCAGCTGGGGGCTAAGCTAAACAGGACTGCCCACGGAGAGCAATCTGTACACTTTACTTAAAGAGCGAGGAGACCAGAGGCGGGCAGGAAGACATTGTGCCCAGCAGCGTCAACTGACACAGCTGGTCGCGGGCCAGACGCGGTCTCAGAACCCGAGAGCTGAGGGGGGGGACAAAAAAAACCAAACACCAAGACGAGCAGAGGACTCTAAAAAATAACCACGTCTTAGCTGATGGTTATTTGATCGTGCAAGCGGGGATCCACTGCTGTGTAACTTTGTACTGACGAACGCAAGCGGAGCTCTTGAAACTGTCCTCTGTGTCCCAACGCTGAAATGGAGTCTGTGCAGTTCTCCCATTTAAAAGGCAGGCTGACTACACACGCATCTCAATATCTGCAGCAAACCAACCACAGGTCAACAACTTGCTTCCTTCCAGGCCTTTTTTTTTTAAGACTAACTTGTTAATTTGTTTGTTTTTTCCTGTATGTATAGGCCATTAACTGCACCATGGAAAAGGAACACATGAAATTTGAGATACAGTAGCAACACTCAAAGCACAGAACAGGAGAATAACTACAAACTAGGCTTTAAATTCTCAAGTGGATTTAAAATTTTGCTACACTAATTTAAACAGAATCTAGATTTTTCCATATTGTTTTCTAAATTTCTATAATCTTCCATATCTGGAAATGAGTGCCTTTAATTTACATATTTTTCCAGACTTTCTACACATAGAATAACCATCAACAGACTGGTCAGAAGTAACCTGAGTAAAAACATTCACACAGACTGGTTAGGAGGAATCTGCAATCCATGATTGGCTAAGGATGTTTATTGAAAGAATTAGAGACCTCACTTGTTTTCTTCGAAAGCTCAAAGTGGCGTGTCCACTCAGGCTGAAGTGGCAAGATGGTATTAAAGGTCATCAAAAACAAACCCAACCCTTGGTGCAATATACCCTTGAAAAAGAATCTGGTTAATTAAGTCAATTCCTCTTACCCTTCACACACACAGATAGCACAAGGAGTCTCCCACTGCCTCCATCATGACAAAGAACTGCATGATGTCGGGTGTGTGCTCTGTGCTGCGTAATGCCAGCTACTCCACTCTCTGCATGTCTAATTTTGCTGGTTAGCTCATCTTTTTAACACAGAATACCAAGGGGGTAGAATATCTGATCGTGAAAGACCTAAATATGCCACAGGAGTCAGACAGTAGATACTGCAATTTGCATGAAGTTTGAGTGATCAGACATTCAATCATGACCCTGCTAATACTTTGGGGGGAAAAAGGTATACTGAGATTGGCTGAACATGTCCTCACATGACAAGTCCTGTTTTCCTTTAGTGACCCAAGTTAAACTATTTTGAGTCACCATCTCTGAGCACAATATACATTTTCTTCAGCAAGACAGAACACCTCACTTTGCTAGTACCAACTTAAATAAACAAATATTTCCTCTCTGACAGGTCTGTCAGACTATCTATTGTACACATGAGTTTGAACACCCTATCAGGTGGTGGCAAAGTGAATATTCATGGAATGACTCACTAGACATCTGAGCCTGTAATGCACATGACAATCTTTATCAAAGTTCTCATTTTATTGCTCACTTAAATAGCCTTAAATTAAGCAATTTTGTCCAATATTCATACACAAACTACACAATCTTGTCCTCTAAATTCAAGTTACAGGAGCATTTGCAAAGCTGACAGAAAAAGTGTTGCAATCACAGAAACGATAAGTCGATAAGGTTACCATGGCATTACTGCAAAGGGTGACATCAGCGGCAGAATTAGAGAGACCAAGCTGAGTTCACGAACACTAGACTGCTCTCGGCCAGCGATGCCTGCACAGAACCGCGCTGGGGAAGACGGGGGGCAGCCTGAGTGGAGCAGCAACCAAAAAGATCAACTCAGACACTGAATTCACAAACACACACAGCTTTAGTACGAATACCTGAATACCGGCTCATTCACGTAAATGAATGCGCTTGTGTGCGCGCATTAGAATGGGGAAGGGGGGAAAAAAGGAAGAAAAAAAAATCACTTTAGCTTTGGCATGGTTGTTGGTGCCAGGCGGGCTGGTTTGAGAATTTCTGAAACTGCCGATCTCCTGGAATTCTCTCACTCACACACACACACACACACACACACGTCTACACAGAATCACATCTAGTAAGCAACAGATCTGCAGAAGGAAAGGTCTTGTTGAGAGAAGTCAGCAGAGAATGGCCAGAGCACTTTGGACTGACGGGGAGGCTACGGTGACTCAAACACCCTTTACAACCATGGAGAACATATCTGGACATACAACACAGGCTGTAACTGCAGGTGACCACATCCCATTCCACTCCTGCCAGCAAAGAACAGGCTACAGTGGGCACACGCCGAGTGAAACCAGACCGCTGAAGACTGGAAAATCACTGTCTGGTCTGATGAATCTGGAGTTTTACTGCACATTGCAGATGGCAGGATCAGAATGTGTCGTAAACAGCATGAATTCACAGACCTGTCCTGTGTCAACAGTTCAGGCCATCAGTGGAATGGCGTGGGGAGTGTTTCCTTGGCACACACTGAGCCTCCAAAACTGTGCATCGCTTGAATGCCACAGTCTGAGTATCAGTGGTGACTGTGGGCATTTCTGTATGGTAATAAATTGGCTTATAAAATGATCTTATAAAGACAGCTTCTCAAACTGGTTCCAGCACCAGGCAGCGAGATCAGTGGACTGGTCCCCCCTGTCCCAGTCCCCAGAACTGGCTCGGCTGGTGGATCTCTGGGATGTGGTAGTGCAGGAGACTCTCAGCATAATGGAGCAGCTGACACATCTGCAGAAGTTACATGATGCAATCGTGTCAACATGGACCAAAAATCTCAAAGTAACATTTCATGCCTGTGTGCTTTTGTGTGCTGGACCTCTCCCAACCTCTTAGCAGTGACACCGACACATGGAAGGACACAGAGAGAAGAAAAAAAAACACAAAAAAAAAAACCACACAAACCTCCAGCCACAAATGTTCCAACTTACACATCATTACCAGCTGAACAACCACAACTCTCAGTGTTGGTGCTGTGTTGAGACAATCCTCTACCCCTATATGATCGAGTCTGCAGTGGTCTAAACCGGGCCAGCACATGGAGGGTATCAGACAAGTTATAGAGGGCAACAGAGGGGCTAGAGACAGTAAATTACCCCTATAAAACAGCCCTGTAGGACAGATGCCCCGTGTCAGAGTGCAGGCTCGGTACCCTCACGCCCAATGCTGCTGGCTTTGCCTTGGGAACAAAGACACAACAGACGCTACACATAATAGAGTTAAAAATTAGTTTTAAAAAAAGAGAAAGAAAGCGTCATGCAGCCCAAAGTCATTCTGGGAACGGCTTTGACCAAGCTTGAGACGCATTATTATTTTTAATATTGTTTTTTAGCTTAGCAAACAGCATTATATACAGAGCTACGGTTGCAATCAAACCTGCCAGTTATCTACCAAGAACTAGGACTGGACTGCAGATCACTGAAAAACTGAGAGACTATATTAAAAAACAGCAATTGTGATTATGCCTTACCTTATCCTAAAATACATTAATGCCAGCCTAATGTGGTTAAAGACCTTGGTACAATGCATTTTGCATTACTTTAAATCACAGCAAACGTAAAACTAATTTTGGTCAATCACAACACTTAACAGGAACATCTGAGGTTGGACAGGTTACTCACAGCACAAAAGAAACTAAACTGTTAGGGCCTCATTTACATACCATGGCTTCCTGTGGCACCAGCGTTCAAAGGTCAGTACTGTGCCATCATTAAAACCCAACATTCTGTGCAGCCCAGTGTTATCAATACAATACATTCTGTGCCGGTATAAACACTAGTCAAAATTCCCCAAACTACATTGACCAGGAGCTTATATGCCATGATGAATCCAGTAAGTCATTTGAATACACAAGCTTGAGAAGTAGACTTGGTGATTTGAAATGGGAAGTGGTTTATAACGAGAATGACAAGCAGCCTCGTCCTAGGGGACTTGGCCCAGAGGCAGAGGTAGGAGAAGCCTGTCAAGACCATGCTACGCCCTGCTGGGCGCTTCAAACTCCTCAGCACCTACAGAGCGGAAGATCAGGTGAGGCGCCGAGAGACTCCCACTCAAAGTTCCTGCGCCGTTTTATCTTTGCCCCCAGTGACATTTGCAGTATATGCTGAAGCAATGAATAAGAACACACATCGCTAGAGAACGTCTGGCGCGAGCTCGTCTCATGAAGGAGAATCCCTGCTCATCTGCACTTCAGACCAGTCTGACCACTGTGAACCCTCCAGCTGCATCACACCAGCATGACAACCATGGAGCCTACAGTTCTATCCGTTTGGCTCTCTGTGCCATGGAGAACAGCTCATCTCCACCTCCATCGCCACCTTTGATGGACCACACTTACGCTTCCTTGAAGAATTTCTGGAAAAATATTAATTGGTTCTCATAGAATAATCCAACAACTAATCCCCCTACTACTGAAACATCTGATATTGTGAAATTTGAGATTGTAATATTCTGAATTGTTTCCTAAAAATCAAAGTAATCTGAAGCAGGAGATGTCCACCCCGTTTTAAATTTTTACATGCAATTAATTAAAAATGAACATATCCATCCACAGCCGCACTCTCTTCCTGTAAAGCTTATTAAAATGTCCATGCACTTAGACTGGTCACGTCTCCGACCGTGGCAGAGCAAATCAGCTGTAGCACAAACCACACAACTAAAAGGCCATTATATTAATCTACAGAGACGCAACACATTTAAACATGTTACAGAGCAATTAATCTGCTTACAAATGCAGGAGCAATGCAAGGAGTCAATAACAGTAAAGTGATTACAAGTTTAAAACAGTAAAGGCACTGCGCCTCTTCGTTAAACTGAAAAGTCATTTGATTAATGTGGCACAAAGTAACACGTTACTGCACTCAACGTTGTTACGGAGAACTAAAAACGAGACTCGTGTATTTTCTCACTTCCAGGTGTTAACCGAACATGCAAGAAGGTGAGATGACTCAGCTGTTCCACACAAATCAAGCAAACTGTGCTACTTATGAATCAAAATAAACATGAAAAACAGGCATCATGGACTGAGAATCACAGAGTTCCACCCAAATGACAAAAACAGAAATAAAACTCAACTACAAGTAAGGCAGCCAAGGCCGCCCCTGCCGATTCAATAAACGTTTATTTGTGTATTTGTGAGGGAGTCCAGGACTTGGAGAGGAAGCCAGTGTGACCACATCAACCCGTCGACTGTGTTCTGGGCCAAAACCAGCCTCCTCTACACAAGCGGATTTACAGTGCAAAACATGCTGGAGGGAGAATTCAAGGTCTCTGGATGCTACAAGGCTATGATGGCGGGATTCCGGTCCCATCTGTCCGACAGTCAAAGTTGCAGCAGATCCACATAGTTTACAAAATCTAAGATGAACTCCTGAGTGGCTCAGCCAGGCAGGGCCATGTGGGGAAAGGAGATCAGTGTGCACTCTGCTCTGCAGGCTGCTGGGTGATATCCCACAGGCTACAGTGCGATAAGGTCACATGGAAAGGGTACCGAAGTGGGGCTTAAAGGGGCAGCAAGTGGCAACAAGTGACCGTTGAGGAGAAATGATTGAAAACTGGCATAAGCACTGTAATTCCAGCTCGACTGCAGAGAGTGAGGCTTTCAATGCTCCCTTGAAAGGAATCTGGTGCTTATTCAGAACCAGTTCATAACACGACACTTTACACCCTCCGCCAAGTCCAAAAGCATCATTTTAGTGGGAATAAGGAGAGTATACCTAAGGCCTAAATGACGGAGCCGTGCATGTGAACAGATGAGATGGATCAGATCACTGTGTGATATCCAAAGGCCAACACCATCCGCTACCAGCAGCAGACATCTTAAAGGGTACTGTCTGATGTTTACGTGCTCATCTTAGAGATTATTCGTTTTCACATCCATTACTTTGGCCAAACAGTTAGCTGCTTTAAGAAAACAGGACTGTCTAAAAATTTTTAGGACGGGCTAAAAATCATCAACCCACCAACCATATTTTGTGAGATCAGAAACTTAAACTTGCTGCTACAGACATTTTGGTGGCAACACATCTTGACCAGATACATGGTTGCGAAAAATGTTTAGGCAAAAACGATCAACAAGCACTAGAACTGGATGTGCATTCTGCTCCCAGCACCCGCTCCTTCTGAATGAACACTCCTGCGGTTTTTTCACCTACTCTACTAGCCGCGAGAGCGTGAGAATGACAAGGTCTATTTTAAACCCACACTCCTGCAAGACTGAGATGGCTGGAGCAGAAGGCGGCCCGCTCACGGTGGGGGGGTAGCTCGCCAGGGTGCCGGTGGTGCATGGTGCTGGAAATAGGATCAGACTCCCACTGTCACATACACGGCAGATTAGAATACATTTCTGGCATATATGGAATATACAGTACACACAAAAGTAAATATAACTTTACCTTGGACTTTCACATGGTGAGGTCATCAAACAGCTACCAGCCTGCCTCATCTCTGAGAATTCATTACAGGCACTCAGCTAGTTTACATGTACAGGCATTTTCAGAGGAAAGGGGTGAAGGGTGTGTTAGCTTCGCTACAAGACTCTGATAAGCCTGAAGACATCTTGGTCTGCTCGTCCAGAAAGCAGACAAGCTGGTGTCTGTCCATCAGCATGTGATGGCACTCACACAGGCACTCAATGTCCACATGCGTGCCTGAACGAGGCCCTCCTGGAGTCAGCCTTCAAAGACAACCGTGCTAATAAGTCTGGCAACAGCAGTCATTTGCTAGTGACACAAAGGTCGTGAGACGCATCCCCATGAGGTCCAGGCCCTCACTGGCAAGTTCCTGCTCTGTGCTGCTCTTTTTGTAGGCTCAGGAATTACAGCCATCACCTTAGCAACACTGTGTGCATGGGCGGTTTTTGTGTGTGTGTGGGGGTCCTCCATAACACTGGAAGGAAGATAACGTGTGAGGACGAGGGAGAGGCTCAGCACCCTGTCCCTCCTCTCAGTTCACTCCTCTTGTCTCTAATGCATGCCGCACACGTGCGTGTTGCCTCAACTATTAAATGCGGAAGGAACAGATCTGAAAACACACCCACCATATTTGATGTGAGAACTGTTCAGTGTTTCTGTGCATGAGGCTGGAAGCTCTCAGGTTAAAACGCTATCCACTCAGTTTCACTGCAGCCGGCTGGGTCAGGGACACCGTTAGCACCGGGGTGCTTGGCGATAATTACAGTGACAGAAGTCGCCCTCGTGGGGAGACTGGAGACTACTGTGTGCTACAGACACCACACCACTTGTGTCGGCAAACAGGGCTTAAAAATACGGCGCCATAAAATGTGAGTAACACAGCAGGTGCAGGGACAATGAACAGGCCCGTTTGGGACATCGTCAGGATCAATCAGAGCAGAAGCCGTCCCAGGGACACCACGGGACCTGCTGCCTCCTGAAATGAGCACAAGAACACACTGACCCCAGGCTGACGCCAGCCAGACACTAATCACCAATCGCCACTTTGTTCCAACATCGAGGAACAAGGGGGGGAAAACACACCCCCACGTGCAGAACAGCGCCATTACGCTTTGAGGAACATTAATAGGCTTGAAGATTTCATTTGTAAAATAAATGAAAAATTATCTTTCTGATGGGATAACGTACCAAGATTCTATTATGCACAAGCTACTCAACACTTTGTTCATCTGAAAGAGCCCACTACCCATCTCAATGATCACAACCAATTCAAAACTTTAAATTTGGCCTGTTTTTGTTTTTTTTGGGTTTTTTTAACCTCGTAATTTCCCTCTGCAAGATAAAATGATGAATTAATAATTCATAGTGATCTTAAAAAAAAGAAAGAAAAAAAAAGAACCTAGTTAATCAGTGTGTGAACATTTTTGGTAACAACATTAACTAATGCCCAGTGAAAACAGTAATTGGAGTTTCAATAGGTAATCACGAATAAAACGACCAACTGGGCCCCAACAGGTACTTCTACTATAAATGACAGTACTTAGCCTGACCTAGGACTGCTGCATGCTGTGCATAAACCCCAGGAGAGAAGCACCTCACTTCCCCACCTGACTACTGCTACTATGTGTATACACACACACACACACACACACACACACACACACACACACACGTCCAGGTTCATTAGTACACAAACACTGTTCACATACACAATTACAGACCTGAAATGACTACCATTTACTACCAAAAAAGAAAAAACTCGGAACGCCAATAATCTACTACATAAAACATATAGCCGATGATCTTGTGACTCCTGAAGGAACACTCACACTAAACCTCCAAAAACATGTTTGACACCATGCAAAGCCGTTATGTTTGTCCAATGTTTGCTTTTAGTATTCTAAATGCTTAAATTAATTTACTATTGCATGCTCAATGAATGGTCAGCATCATCAAAATTATCGCACACAAAATAAAACCACCAATGTATGGCTTATGTAAGAGACATGTCTACAGTGTGAGCAGAACTTTTACATTTCTCTACGCTTTCGGCACGCAACAGGAGATTTTGACCCGAGTCGTCTACCGTTATTGCAGAGTACTCATTAAGCGTGAGTTGTGTTCAGCGATACATGGAACTTGCAAAATTCAACTTTTCCACATCCGAAACTCATACGTGTTGGCAAGACATTTGCTCTCAACTGCGCAAACCACTAAAGCTGAAATGCTGAAGACACTGAAATGTTTGGGCTTTTTTGCCAAAACAAATATATTGACCAACTGCGGCATGGTTTACTAAAGCAGAGCAGGCTGGTGCTGGAAGGGTCATTTTTTGCGCACTTGGCTTTCTTCGCCAGGATGAGGAGAGCACCTCAGGTAATAGCTTACCTGTGAACGCTCATTTAGCCCGAGAGACCATACTGCTGTGTAACCGATCACCACCACCACCTCGCTGGCCAACTGGGTCCATATATAACCTATATCAACTAGGTTTAACTAACCTAACCGTTGTGTCAAGACCCCACTAGCTAGCGGTCATACCTATAACTTACGTCAGCTAGCTAAACGACTGAGTAGCTTGGCTATCTGAAGCTTATACAGTCTGACATGAAGTCACATATAACGCTAACTAACGTTTAAATAACGTTAAATATTTAGCTTGCTTAAATGTTAGCTTCATTTACATGCTAGCCACTAAACCGATTTGAACCGTCAAACGGATAAAACGTATGCTGAATACATTAATGATTTTAAATACATTTAATGAATGTATTAATTCAGCATTTGTATCGGTTTTAGCGATTTATATATTTGTTTTATGTGAATGTTGGATAACTACTGCATTAGATAACTGGACTCGGGTTTTCCCACTCAGATCGCGTGTGCCCATCCTGATTGTTCGCGTTCGTCGCGAGCCTCACCGGTCCAATATTAACGCACGTGGCCTCCGAAGCAGCGCGTACGCACACATTAATAACATTTATATACGAGTGACAGACCACAACAAAAAACTTCATATTCGTGAGGTGACCCGACAAAATGTATACATTAGTAGCTCGTTCTGTCAGACCGTTACGATCTAGTGGAGTAGATGGAGAGGCCTCAGTTAGCTGCGCCGTTCTCGCTGTGGCTCTACTCCGCTGTGTTTTTGCCGCGCAACCGGAGCCAGCTGACATCAGTGTTTGTGTTTGCTGCTATAGTTTTGATGTCAGAAGTGCCTTGGCAGAGCCCAGACACTAAGCCAAATGAACGCTATGAGGAGTGTATATTTAAATGTTTAACTGGTTTTAATACAAAAAGTGGTTGTCAGGGACAGGATACCCCAGTTGAGGTGATCAAATCCCTGCACTGTTTACACTATACTAATGGTTAGAACAGTGCTCAACCTAAATCATATTTAATAAGAAAGGATCTACAACATCTTAAAAGACATAATTTAACTCATTACAAGTGACTTAAAATCTTTATTAATTTCAAAGGCTTTAAAAATAAATGTATTAACCAAAGCTCTCACACAATTTAGGGAGTTGGTTAAAAAAAAAAAAAAAAACCAGCTGTCAGCACACACCTGAAGTGGGGGAGAGGCTAGGTTATTCTGAAGAGTAGAGAGACTAGTCTAACCAGGAAGGACCTCAACACAGAAAAGCCACAGTTCTTTAACCATGTCAGTGCAAAATGTGACAGCCAAGGAAAAGGCCCGGGGCAGGGGCAGCAGGACCTGCCTACACCACTGCCTTGTTTGTGCAAGTCACCTCAGCATCCTGGGTAATGCCGTAATGGGGCAATGAAGAGCAGGTGAGTGCCAAGACAGACAGACAGACAGACAGACAGACACACCTATTACATAGATATCCATCACTTTTTACACTCATTACTACTGAAGGTTCCCCTTTAAAGAACACAGTGATGCTTCAGTTCCTATTAAATCACACCATTTCTGCTACTGGAGGATAGCGAATGAGGTGGGGGGGAAAGGAAGAAGGAAAACAAAACAAAACAAAACCACATGCACAAACACAGGGAGGTGGAGGCTGTTCGACTGCTGACCAAACAAACGATAAACGAAAATGAGATTCCAGTTTTATCTGCCAGGTAACATTCGCACAAGGGAACCAAATCCCAATGACTGACCAAAATCTGCAGCACACAAATGTTTACAGCTTGTGAAACGGGCCGAAAGCCATTTACAAATCACTCCACTGAGTGCTACTAAAGAGAATACAGCAGTCTTACAGAAGACATCAGCTACAGGTCCCCTTAGAAGGCTCATCTCCATAAAGCACATTTATGGTGAAACGGTGTGTATTAAAGCAATCTTGAACCCAGCCAGCCATGAGGAGAACACCAGTGATGTTCAAGCAACCCCCCCCCCACCACAGGCATGTTTTCCACCCAGTTACGCAACTCTCCAGCGGCGTTAAGGATGCAGAGAGCCAGATCGCCTCCTTCAAATATGCAACAGATTGCTTTGATCACACTGCCCTGCACGCGCACACACACATGCGGGTGGCCTAGCAGAAACCCTGCGCATACATACCGGTGGACTTCCATTTTCGAGGACTCGGTGCATCTTTCGTTCAGGATAAAGCCGTGCGTTGCAGACTGGAGCTGCATTGCTCCCCCCCTCCCCTCCCCCCGGTTACCCCCAGCGACTCCTCGGCAACGCTGCGGACACGATCCCGATCACGCTGGCCCGTTCATCGCCGTCACCTGCTGCCAACACGGTGGCGAGTCGTTATTTAGAGACGGGCGCGAGTCAGCGGTGCTTCTCCACACTGCTCGCATGCACAGCCCCGTTTCTCACAGGGCTGGATGGTAACCTGGCAACAGGCATTTGAGCGCTCACAGTTGTTAAGGAAGCTCACGTTTGGGGGAGATGAAATAGCTACACTGCATTATTACTGCTCAACTGAGAAAGTTTTTTGGGGTCCCCCCCTTTTTCTTCCCCTTCTCCCCCCCCCAAATACCCCCCCTTCCTCCCTCTCTCCTGCCCCTCTACCCCCCACCCCTCCCTCTCTTTTGCTCTTTTTCTCTCCCACCCCCACTCTACTCCCCCTCTCTTCCGCTGCTTGGTTGAACAGTGAATTCTCTTGACGGGCTGGGCTCTCGCTTTGTTTCGCTGTAGCCTATGCCAGGCACTCAGTGAGTAGTGCTTCCCAGATGGTCTGGTGCGTCTAAAGGAGAAAGCACATGCACTGAAAATTGGTGGCACCTGCTACTATAGGCTGAGCATGTGGTCTGTTAGTCCACCAAGATTGTAGAGAGACGTCATTCTTGTAGTACAATTCAGGAACCACAGAAGCCTTGATAACACAAACAGACAGACACCCCACACTACATACCAACAACATACAAGGAACACGCAAACTCAGTGCTCTGACACTTCTGTGGAAACCTGGTTTTGGAGGACCAGCAGGTCATTCTGCACGTGACAGATCTACTCCGGGTGCTCCGGGCAGAGGAGAGCTCAGCCAGTGCCTATGGTCCCAAAAGAAACTTTGCATCTCGGCAGACAGGAATAAGCGCAAGTCTTTTGCAGGTGGAGCTCACCCTGTTGTTTCTTCATGGAAAACTGTTGATCTGAAAGCATCCAGGCTGTAGAGGGCATTGTTGTAACTCTGCGAGGTGGCACAACAGACATACTAACTATGAGCCCGTCTGCATCTTCAGAAGAGCCGACGTGGCGCCACGGTTGTAAGAGATTCACTCCATCTCCGAAACTGACTGGAACTGTGTTCGGTACACTGACATTATCCATCAACCACCGAACCAAGCACAGTCGCAATGGTTTCAGGAGTTTTAGAAGCTGTATATTTACACGCAAAGTGAATCGGGAACGCAAGACACATGCACGACACCTACAGCAGCGCCAGCGTTCTCAACGCCACCTGCGCTTACTCAGTGGGGATCGCACCACTGTGGAAAACCTGGAGCTGAGCATCAGCAGCACAAATGGTGCAAGGGAGGGTGGCTGCCTCATCTCTGTTCTGAAGCAGGAGGTGCTGGGGCCATAGTGCCGTTTCAGGCGCCAGGCCACCACAGGTGTCGTTCACACAAAACCAGTGCAGGCTGCACCATGAAACGGTGTAGGGGCCAATCGTTTCAAGGACGGGAACAGGAAGAATCTTTATAATCATCAAAGTAAGCATGAGAAATCAACATGCATCTTGGATCTGAAGAACAGAAAACGTGCGAGGGCTAGAATAAACTAAAAAAATGTTCCCTTATGAACTTGAGTGGTGGGTATCGCATGTGTTGGTGGTGGTGTTGAATCACATACCTGGGCCTGAAACCAAGAACCTGCCTGCCTGTCTCTTAAACCATGAAGCTAACTGCCATCCTGCTGTCAGGCACCATGTGTACTAGAATCTCTTCAACAGATCATCTCAAAAACCCCACAGTGCCTTGCCATATCCTCAGGCATGTGATTGGCTAGATAGACAAACACGCATCCCACAGCTGAATTCAGGCTCCACCCAGGACACTCCAGCCATGTCAACATAGTATGAAATCATAACTAAATCCATTTGCATATTCTGCATATACAAGAACCACCATATAAGCAGCTAAGCCCAAAAATAAAATGTGAAAGAAAATTTGGGTACTAGAAGAGATTTTTGCAAAGGGCACAGGTACATGACCTATGGAACCTGACAGCAACGAGGTGAGGGAACACTGTCGCCACTGTGTGTAAAAGCCACCACACCTCTGCCCACCAGCCATCCTACAGGACAGAGCAGAGCGGATCGGCCCAGCCACTCCCTGCACCAATCACACACAGCCATTGATATCCCACGAGTCCACATGCCAAGCTCCCACGACTCGACTCCTGAGGTGACAGAGTTTAGGCCGAACCAAATCCGCAGAGTAAAAATCACAATGAGCGCTGGTGCCAGGTGCCCACCCGGGGTTTAACGGCACAGTTTTACCCGGGTAGCTGATCCAGAAAGATGGGAGCAGGGTGGAGGAGTGCTGACCAAGGCAGACTCAAGAGAAAGGGAGTGAGAGACTGGGAAAACCCACTCCAGGCGATTTACTGTGTTCGTGGATAACTGCCACATGGAACACATTCCTGCCAGGAATATTTACAGCTCTGCCTCCAGTACTCAAAAGTAGTTAAAACTACATTACTAGTCAAAGGTTTCCCTTGAAAAAAAAGGAAGAAAAAAGTCCACTCCCCCTTAACAGACAGTGTTT
>NC_137503.1:34627500-34792500 GCF_041902795.1 Electrophorus electricus
CAGAACATTGGGGAACCCCAACACAGCAGTGATCTGAGACCTGTGCAGCAGTGATCTGACCCTATAGACAGTTGGCTGAAAAGCTGTAAGCAAAGACAAATAAAACCAAAAAAGCAATTAGACGGCATTGATCGGTTTGATCTGGGGACGGAAAACAAGTGGAGTCTAACGAGAAAGAGATCCTTCATGGGCTCATCCCAGAAAAGAGCTCCTGCTTTACTTAACCAACGAACGCAGCTTCTAATAAAACCAGGACAAGCAATCGAGATACCTGGTTTGGTCATAAACCAGTGAGCTAACGCCAATGCAATCTGAAGAGGCAGTTTAATTAGATCAGTAAAGTAAGCTCACTCACAAAAAGCAGAAACAAGCCACTACACTGAACCAACCAAGACTATAGATCATCAGACACCTTAAGACACAGCATGTGTCAATCTTTACAGCTCTCCACATGAACACTTCTGCGACTCCATAAGATCCAAATAATGTACAGTTGTGGGACAGTTTGTAGTGGCAATTTTACTTTGGACAGCAACCACCTTACGTCATTGCTCATTAAGAAGTCCATTAGTACACAGTTTTACACACGCATGCACACACACTTCCCTTAGTAAGAACAGTCTTCATGTGGTGTGGGCCAGCACCGAGGAGCTGTCCTTCGCCCTGGACTTACACGTCACGTGTCATTGCTACGTGTTCCACACCTCCAGATGCGAGGAGACTGTGCTCCTGTACTCCTGAGACCACGTCCTGTGCCTCCAAGGCGTTCTGTGAGTTGGCCAACAGCACTTTGAGGCTCCTGCTCAAGTCTCCAAGCTTCCCCAGCAAAACCCGCCCATCAGGTCTAAATCTGGTCGTCTGCTCCCGTCCCTAAGGAATGTCCCCTAGTCCCAGAATAAACCTGCTGACCAAATAGGCAGCATGAGTTCACTTTTTTTTTTGTGGGGCTGGGGGGGCGTCTCAGAATCCCCCCGGCAGTCCCCGTGTCTCATCCATTTCCCAAATGTAGTGGGGAAGGAGTCAGGGAGTTTATCCTTTGTCTGCCAGACACGAAAACCAACTGAACAACTCTGAATTTAAAAAGGACGGAGGACGACTGCAGCAGAAGGTTAGACATTAGGCTCCTTTCGCTAACACAAATTCATTACAATTCCTCACGATCGCCTTATACAGCACATAAAAGATGACAGTAAACACTGAATTCTCACAATGTACAATACACCAACAATTCATTAGCAGGACATTCTCACAAAAGACTTAAGACACAAAGGAATTTATATTCATCAATTCAAAATGTGCACATTCCACAACAAGCAATTGAGAGAATGTGTTTAATGTGATGAACAGACAGCATATGGGTTTCCATTTTATCCACCTGACACACAGGCATTGGAGAAATTTACAGACGCTGCTCAGTGATTATCCATAAATAACAGTGTAGTCACCATAGTGCTCAAATGTTTCAAGTGGAAGACGTGTTCAAAAAAAGAACCCTGACCTCTGCCCCACAGCTGTAAGTTAACTTTATAAATATAGGACGAGGTGATGTAACTTAACTGTGGCAGACAGAAACAGTGAGAGGGATATGGCTTGTCCTTCGCTCTCTCGAGTCTTTTCTGTGGTAACCATGGAGAGGAACGCCATGGACAGGAACGCTATGAAAGCCTTCCAAAAGGGGAGAACCATAGAGTTACAAAAGCAATACAGGGACAAAACAAAACCCAGAGCCAGGCGGAGAGCCCCTGTTAGAGGCATGCCCTCCAACGCTGCCGGAGTCTCCTGGCTCCTCCCAGCTCACCTTACACCCAAGCCTTTTGTTGATCGCGTCTCTGTGGTGTTTATTGATTGTGACTCTGGCTTCTCTATGGAGAGTCTTCTGGGGAGACGTGACCAGTGAGCTCACGACTCAGCCATGATCCCAGGCCAACATGGGCTCAGCCCCAAGCCTCACTACTGCACTGATCCAAGCCGCTCTCTCACTTCTGATTCGGACCTCAGTAGAATTCAGCAGGCCTCTACCGCGAAAGGCCACAGCCAAAAGCAGAAAACAGCCACGTCTCATTGGAGGAACCGAGCCCAGTACATCATGGGGAGAGGAAACTGCAAGTCTCCATGCCAAGAAGTGACATCACGGTCTGATCACCGAAGGCTCTGTCTGAAGGGGCAGGGGGTAATAAAAGCACTTTTTAGCTGTGGGAAGCTGGTGTTTTTTAGCAGTGTTCTGTTGCTACAACAATTTGAGCATTGGGAGATATAGTTGAAGTTTGAAGTGCATTTCAGTGCAACAAAACCAGTGTGGTTCTTCCAGGCAATTAAAACATTCCTTAAATGTATTCAGTACTGGTCCATTCCAAAACCAGCATTCAGTGTAACCATTCAGCCCTCCTGTCAGTACACCAACCTAGTAAAACAACTGCAGCTGAAAGTTTGGGTCTTACCAAACTGATTTCCCTTTCTTCATGGTCTTTGTTTAAAATTGGTTGTGAAAAGTCTAGTTTTGACATGCTGAGGCCAACAGCATCTACACTCCATTGGTGTTTTCTAACCAGCTACAAAATTTGCCTTTTATCATCAACACTAAATGCTGACTTGACAGCTCTGAGGATCCCACACCACACATGCAGGCATATTTAAACAGGCCCAGCTTTGGACAATATATATAAAAATCATTTATGCTGTCCATCAAAAGAAGGATTAGAAACACTAGTGAACCAGAGGTGCCCTGTTTTTGTTTTGAAGCTGCATTTGGGGCCAGTGGGTGGGGTGTGTTGCTCCCAGGGAAATGCAGCACCATCAGCCAGCCAGGATTGGCCCAGGGTCAGGCGTGACACTGTTTTCTGGGGCTTCTGGGACAAATAACAGCAGCTTTCAATAAGAATAATCAGGATTCCCCCACCCACAAGTCAGACTGATTCCAAAGACAACATTACAAAACAAAGAATCCTGTATTAAGAACAATACCTGGATCAAGATTGTTAGACTATTTCTGTGAAGGGCACATGTGTTAATATACACCCAGAATAATGCAGCCATTTTGACAAGAACTGACAAATAGCACTGGCAGTTCAGATTGTACACTTCATATATGTTTGTTTGTTTGTTTGTTTGTGTGTGTGGTTAAAGCAAGTCAAGGGTTTCAGGCTCACTTTCTGGTATGTGAGAGGAAACATCTGACCATGGGATGGTCTAAACACCGCCTGTACTCAGACATCTGGGACAAAGGAAAGTCACTTTTCTTTCTCTATATTGACACCATCACAAGCAGATAGATGAACACATCCTAAACCTTCCAAGCTCGTGTGGCACAGTTTGGGTTTTGTATCTTGGCCTGATGCCAGGAACAGTGACAGGCGTGCATCCTCATGTTATAAAAGCTGACAAGCTGACAGCATGTTTTAGAGAAATGAGTGAGACCATCATCCATCCTTAGAAAGATCATGTACCTTGATGCCTGATGACCCCTGATAATGGTAACAGAATGGCAATGACGGCTCACAAAAAAGGAACCCTTGGAGTACATATTGCACCCCCCCCCCCCAAAGAAATAAAGAAATAAATCAGTAAACAAAAATGAAAAAGAAATGAGCAATACATTCAGACTACTGGGAAATATGAGAGCAACGTGAGAAAAGAACCGGAATGATTTTTCACACTTTCAAATACTTCAGTTTTTATCCCTTTGCTTCCTTAAAAGTCTTCCTCTCCTGCCTTTTCCTGAGCTAATTTGGTCCACATGGACATGAAACGAAGCTGCGGCACCAAAAATGGCCAATCACTGTGTGATAAGTCATGCTCCGCCACGCCGCCTTGACCCCTCGAGTCATGCTCCGCCAAGCCGCCTTGACCCCTCGAGTCATGCTCCGCCACGCCGCCTTGACCCCTCGAGTCATGCTCCATCATGCCGCCTTGAACCCTCGAGTCCTCCTCTCCCCATTACCCCCCATTACCCCCTCACTCTACTCCCAGTCTGAGTAACTTGGCACAAAAGGCTAAAGGGTGCATGTTCACATTCCATTCAGGGCTGTAAAGTCCTGAAGGGAACTTCAGATTGCCACGATCTGACGAGCCACTTTCCATACTGGCTGGCTTCAAAAGGAAGAGGGAGGTGGCCATCAGGACATTCTTTCCACCATTACAGACCATCAAAAGAGCCAACGGTTTGAATTATAGTATGACGTATGGCCCTCAGCACTGGAGCCGATCACACAGGGATGTCTGTGGTTACCGTTACTGGTTGCTTTGTTTATGAGGAAGCTGGCAATGGGAAGACAAGGCATAGCCTTCGGCTCCCACTCGTCCACCATCTCCACGAGCCCAAGTGGCTTTGAAGCAGCTGGCCAAGACTGGGCCCTTTGTTACGAAGCGGTGAGCAGTGCAGGCCATGTGACCTCAGCCTGGCACTGTGCCAGAGCCCATCCACGCTCACCCAACGAGCCACAGTCGCCACAGTGCAGCCTCGCTGTTAGAGATCCACGAGTCATTACAAGACAACGTGGGGGGTGGAGGGTGGATGACCCAGTTCTGGTTCAGTACTTGCTCTCTAAAGAGCACTTGGGCTTCGGAGCAGCAGTGGCCATGTAGGGGACCACAGCCAGACCAGTGCTTCCTGTCCACCTGGCTATGGACCGTACCTAGATCATCATTCTGGCCATGGCAACCATCACGTTTTCTATTAGAGGGACACCACCAGCCACAGTAGCATGTCTGAGGTATGAAAGGTAGGAGCGTACTCTCGTTTTAACATGTGGTTGTGCAATCTCTAAGGACAGGGAAGCCCCTAACTGGCACTGAGGAACTAATGCCCACCACGAGCGACTGATGATTGCCTTCCATCAGCTCACTGCTGCTCATCGTCACCTGTGTGCATTTATGTTTGAACACACCAAACGGATCACAGCTGATCAGGCACACACACGCAAAAGGAAATAACTCGGAAGTAAGCGTTGCTTCCACCAAAGTGTGGACCAAATGACCCAAGGAAGGTGCAGGCGTCTTATAATGAGTGTACAATCTTATAATGAGTTCTGAATCACTCCGACCTCTTAAGCTTCTTCCATAAAATTGCGTATGGTAATGTCAAATTTTCCTCCTGTTCTCGAGATTGTTGGCACAAAAAAAATTACTGTGTAGCAAAATCTTAATCTTCTGTCAAAACCAGAGTGTAATTGCACATTGCCTCAGTAGATCAAGCCACAGTATGACAAAACAAAAAACCTTATGCAGTTTGTATCTATATTCTCATTTCAAGTCAAAGTTCGACTGAACAGCTAATGAAAAATTCCCCTCACAGCTGACCGCCAACAATGAGAATATATACGACTGGTGAAACGGCACCGATCAGGAACAACTAGAGTCAGTGGTGCGGCACACGCTACACCGAGTACAGGCGGCGGAGCGGCACACGCTACACCAATGTACTCTGTGGACCAGAGACGAACGGACACCAGCTTGACGACGCCTGACAGTCGGTCAGCACGTCCCTAACCTAATTAGCCTGGGCCTTTGCACAAGCTTCTCCAAGCCACTAAGAACCAAGACTCCATGGTCTGCCCTCTGCCACCATCAAGACAAATCACATATACAGCATTCGTCAGATGCTCTCATCCAGACACGACTTGTGCTTCCTGGGAACTGAACCCATGACCTTGGTTTTGCAAGCACCTTGTTCTACCTGCACTACCAGGTGAGTTACTGGAGAACTTTCAAGACCCAGGAACTTCAAATAATTCAATTAGTGATCATTTGTGTGGTATGTCACTAACAGAGTGTAAATGCACGGAGACGTTCCCAGCTCCTGTGACACAAGGACGAACCCTCCGGTATGTTTAAGATAATCACACAGCTCAGGGTTCTCCTGAGTATCCCCAGCTGGTCTTCCTCTCACAAACCTCATTCCTCTCCATTAATTAAGGGCAGCTTCAAGCCGAGTGTAAAACTGCTCTTTTGTGCGGTACCACTGGCCCTTGAGGATAGCAAAAGAAAATTAAAAATGGGGAGAGAGAGAGAGAGCACGCGCGAGTGCGGGGGGGAGGCTAGATTAGGAGTCTGTGTATATGCTAGTGGGGGAAGGTAAGAGAAAGGGGTGGGCTTTTGGAGCACGCAGGCCGGGTTGGCGCTGGGCCGTGGAACTGTCCCCGAGGCCGGTATAGCACATGGCCGGGGGAAGAACGAGACTAGAGAGGCAACAGAGCTCTGCTAGCATTCGGCAGGCACAGCGCCGTTGGCTAGAGGCATGGGACTGGCAGCGTGTTTAGTATGCAGTCGCCAACCACAGAGGAGAGAAGGGACCAGAGTGACCTTCCCGCAGTTCCCGAGGGACGAAGGAGGGAGAAAGAAAAGAAACGTGCACGTGCGTGCGGCATAAATGTCATCACAGTGTGGAACATCCAAAAGCAAACAGCCATCCAGCATCAACATGCCTGAACTACACACCAGGCTAATGACAGGAGTGAGAAAAGCCCATTAACACAGCCGGAGTGCGACAGGTGTGTGTCCGAGTCACAGGCACTGCCAGCGCGGGCAAGACAGACCCCGATGGCTGCCGTTTGCTAACACTCACCTGTTTTCCCACCAGCTGCCAAATGTGTGTCCAAGCTTGACAGAACAAGGACAACTGAAAGTGCTCGCGTACTTTTGCTAAACAGTTTAGAGGTAAAGAGGAAAATCCATTCAAATAAATAAATAGACAACTTGAAAAAGAAACCATTCCTCAAGGTTGGTCTTCTCAGCCATCTCTCCAGATTTCTAATGACTTGAAGAACGCTGCCGTTCCACCACCGACTCGTCGTACTCACCGCCAGCACGTTCACACTGGTATTGTCACTATGTATTCTATTAATGTTTAAAGAGTTTACAGTCCACTGGCCAGACCATGTTTCTGAGTGCTACCACAATCAAGAGCGGAAAGCCTTGTGCTAGCAGTAAGGTAACTCACCCTGCAGCTTGTCTACAAGACTGGAGGGGGAGGGGGGAGGGGGGGTCACCCAGAACAGCCGCAGGACAGCTGTTCCTCTTACACAGATGGGACGACCCAGGCACCACCTGTCCAGGACCCACACTACAGAAGGGCGATATAGTTATGAGGGATAGGGAGGCGTGCTGGCAACGGAACCATGAGGGAGAGCCTGACAAAACCCTGCAGAGGCAAGGCCCGAGTCACACGCCACCATGGTGATTCCATGCCTCTCCAGACCACAGTCGCTGGCGAGGGAGAAGACCTGAACCAAAGATCATGGTGGTAAAAGGTCTGGAGCATCCAGGACACACCTGCAGCACGACATGCAACATCTGTATCCAGTCACATGCCTGCAGCTTCTGCACGTGACCACGTGAGGTTAAATGAACCTCCTTGCATGCAAGCCAGAGATCATGGACAGCCTGTATCCAAACAGACCCATGCAATGTACATATTTCAGTTTACCAGAACTTAAACAATGATCAGCCCCAGTGACATGAAAAATACAGTTCAATGCAGAGAAATCAATTCAAAGTTTAAAAAGGCTAAACTGTTACTGGAAACGGAGCATAACTAATTTCTGCTTGATGAAGCAAATAAATATATTGTGTAAATTCTGGAGATCAAATTAATTTGCACATACATTCTGTGCTACTGAAAAAGTGTGACAGAGCTCAGACAAATTATACTGGGCTTCAGGGCATCACACACCATCAGCACCATCAATAAGACATGTTAGGCTGCATCTCAGCAAAGCATGCCATATGCCTGCGTATAGACAGGCTCCACAGTTAACAGCATGCAACTGCCATTTTCAAAGCTTTTAGCATTCTCCGAAGGCCAGCATGGATCGCCATTGAATTCCTTTACTAACTTTTCATTTGCAGATAAAATTACAACACAGCCCATTTAAATAGGCTGGTTGCATGTCCAGTGCAGGCTGCAGCAGAGAGGATGCTGGGTCTGTCTTCACACGGCAGTGGACCGCAGTTCTGCTCTTAGAATGGCTTTACTATTCTGCCCATTCATCTTCTGAACACAGGCATTCAGATTACAGCACAGCAGTAACCAAAGAAACCTGCACAAATAATTTCTCAAGAGATGATTTTAAAATATTATGAAACAAAGGAAGGCTGAGTGGGGAAAAATGACCTAAATAATTAGGGACATTTTGTAACAGGTATTTAGTAAATCATTTGAAATTAAATTTAATACTACTAAAGATACCAAAGAATATCAGATGCACAAAATTAAACCTATTCCAAGCCTGCTAACTGCACAGACCACCTTTTGCAGCGGGTCTTGTGTTTGCCTCTGGGGGGGGGGAAATAAATGTACATCAGTCCAGCCCTCATCCATTAGGCTGAAACATTTCAAGTCATGCCAAGCACTGCCGCCAGCCGAGCCGTCAAAAGCTGGCTATCGACCTGTGTCTCCAGATCCCATTCCAGGAATTCCAAGCAGGGCACGGCCTGGATCGTCTTGGAGGTCATTACAAAATAAACAGCACACCCAGTCGGCGCAGAAATGCAGAATCGTTCATTTCCGTGTAAATAAAGTAGCAGCTTTGGAAGGCTGACAGCTGACATCTTTGATGTGCCCTGTTGTGTGAGTGAGACGGCACGGAGGAGGAGCTCAACCAGCTGCCGAGTTGAGCTGGATTAGATGCCTGTTCTGTTAACACATGCTGGGAGAACACTAAACCAGCAGCAAAGAGCACAGGATCATGGGACGCCTTTCACCAATGACGGATGAAGTGTGGGGGAAGGCTGGTGCCGTTAAACCAACTTCGGACCGAGATAGACAAGCTAAGCTTGAGTGAACCTGGCTGAAGTTCTCCAGGCTGTTTCTTCCAAGACAAAATGCTATAACAGTAAGGTGTAATGACCAGGATCCCTACTGGGGGCATCTCTGCTGGCACTAGCACACGCGCATTTGCGCCAAGCCTCCCTGGCGGACTCTGAGCTCCACAGGCCCCTCCCACTCCCACGGGCCTTCCCCACTGGTGCTGGCAGACACGGCCTTTGGAGCTCAGTGTTGCTACCACCCCTCGCTTTGCTTCCTCCACCACACAAGGCCTGAATCTCTGCACCAAGTGGCCACAATGGCCATATTCTTCTCATCCTGGAAAGGTTTTGAAGCTAGTGTCAAACGATCCACTCTCAGGGTCCAGCTCCATTGTTGCGCCAACAAAAGGGAGGCGGTGATTCACGACACTTCAATCCTCAGGCCTCTGGGGCATCTACGAGGAAGGCCAGCTCACTGCCTTGGCAACTTCACAAGATCTTCACCAGAGATGGAGTTTAAGATGCACTGCTTTTGGCATTATCAAACACACCAGTATACCACAGATCTACAAATCTTGCCACGGAAACATCCCCAATAAAGGATGCTAATTAAAGGCAACATTGTTGAATAGAAACAGATTTGATGGCTGTGTTCCCTGAGAAAGAAGCAAACTCCTCGCTTGTGATGACAGAAAAGGCTATAGGAGCACTGGATGAAAACAGTGGCATTATTATCCCTTGCAAAGCACAATATGATCCCACGGCAGCCCACAGCACCTGCACGCCGATACATGCCAAACAGGGAGCGAAGCTCGAAAAGAAGCAGGGGCTGTGTGTGTGTGTTTCTTTGGTTTGCCTTTTCATGTTTGCATATAGTGTTGTATTGTCAACCCTCCCCCAGTTGATTAAACATGTAGCAGCTAGATCTGTCTTCTGTGCCTCCTGCTAGCACGGTGAGAGGGTTAGAGAAGGTTTGGGTTTGCCCTCATGCACAGGGACAAGCGAGAGGAAAGCAAACACTCAATTATGTACGCGAACTGAAAGGTGTGCACCTCTTATGGGAAGCAAAGAAACAAACAAGCAGTCTTCCCCAGGATGTAAGTGAGAAGCAACGGACAGAGTGCCAGCGACCGTATTGAGGTCGCAGACAGTCTGTCTGGCACTGCTGGACACTGGGTTCACACACTGTGGAAACATCGCAAAATGGAGCTCAATTAGGGCCATGAGAAAAAAAATATTTTGTGAAAATGATTTACAGTATGTTGCCATGAAATACTGAGCTGACAAATTTTAGAGTTCATGGACAATTTGGGAACAGAGTGAAAACTACATAAATCATGTGTCTGGTAGGAAAATAAAAGAATCAGTTTAATTAAACTCTTTTCAAAATATTTTCTTCATGCATCCCATGCGATTGCTGATCTTGACAAAACAGGTGTGTCCTGTAAACACTCCAACAATACAGGGCATGTGGACAAGACGGCAGGCAGACTTGACCAGAGAGCCTCCAGAACACAAGACAGCCCAGCTGGGCTCTAGAAAAATGGGGGTGAAAACGCAAGTAATTTGGCAGAGATTCTACACTATAATCATTTCCAGAAAAATGCACTTATCCCATGACATGCCTCCCCCCCCCCCCCCCCTTACAATGTGCCACACTATCCATAGTGTGTCCATTTATACCAACCGTACGGAAAAATGTGATACTATTCTAATCCTTAAGGAAACAACTCAGTATTTGGAAACTTCCCGTGTTAGCCCAGTGCAATACGATGCAATTCTCTCAGTAACGTATGATCAGTATGACCGAGGCACAGGGCAAAAACATCTTACACTTGTACTTCAATTCACAACAAACTAAAATGGACAATAAAACAGAACTCATCTCTGCCTGAACGCAACATGATTACGGTCATCTGTCACCTTTGACAACACAAGTTGGAAGACACTTGGAGCCTTCCAACACAGTCACTGGCTACATAGTTCACCGTTTGGACAGATAGCACATCACATTCACTGGACTAACATAATGACACTGTAGCTTTTAAAAACAAAGCCAATCCAAATGAACACCTTGTTACACCACTACAACACAAAAGAGCGCATGCCATTAAAGGTCGGGTAAACGCTGCGTCAGGCATTCTTCTGCTGCCCTTTCTGTGAAGGGGAAGAACGACTATGTTAAAGAGGAGACGACAACCAAGACAAGACACGGACATCTCTGCCAAAGTTTCCGCAATAAGACGAACGCTGGAAAGCAGAGGCCTTCTCTCAAATCTACATCCCAAGAACTCTCTCCTCAATAATTCTTAGAACCTGACTGAATCAGTACTGAATCAGTAAGACCTCGTTCTTTATTCTAAAAAACAAAGAATTAAGAATAGTGCATTTTAAAAACACATTCCTTGCTTACTTAGATCCGATACATTTGTGGCTCTTTGATGTGGTAACAGCTCCTGGAAGAGTGCATGTCATGTTTTAGTTGTTATGCATTACAATTCACCTTAAGCCGCAACCAGCAATACGTTGCCACTGAAACCTATACTGGTACCACTGGAAGAATTTTAATACCACCCAACCCTAGAATGCATTGTACCAGTCTTCCAACATACCAATGACGGCAGGTCAATTTGGAAATATGAGATGCAAATAATGCGCAGCATTTATGAAAAAATAGGACAACCAAGCACAACAGTCTCAGACTGATGTTCAGACAAAACTCCATTACTGAGGCGGTCAGTCCTACACACTGTAGGCAGAAGAGTTAAGTGGCACTGAGGTACTGTTGGTTTACACAAACACCAAGTGAGTCGTCCAGCGGTTCCACGTTTGGACAGCAGATGTGCTGCAGTGGACAGGCATGCAGAGAACGGAGGACGCAGGACAAAACATACGACATGGGCCAAAGCAGCATGGGCCACAGCAGCCAAACCAGGAGCTGTAACAGGAACTCTGCAAAAGCCACGTACAAACAAATAAAACATGTCTAACATTAGATTATCAGCAGAGCTGAAAAATATGACGACTGGATGAACAACAATTTCAAATCAGAAGACTGAAACGCTTCTCAAACTCAGTAAATTTACTTTGGTTTATCAATGCAAATCCATGCAAAAGGTCTTGGGTTATTTTATTACTTTGGGTAGTGCTCGAAGAATCTGCCCCCCAACCCCTTACTAACATGTAAACAATTCTGGACCTTGAGAGGAACTTGTTCCACACAGACGCTGTTTCTAGGTTAACTAGAATGCAATATACCACACTTTTCTTGATGCACTTAAAAGTAGCCACTAATTGTACTGCAAATCCAAATTATCAATCATACAGTATTGCCTTAACATAGATCAACGCTTGACCCAGCTCAAGACGGCAGGGTCTCCTCCATCCAGAACATCTAGAACGTCATGTGGAAGAAGGGCAGAACGGCGACGCCAGTAGAGCGCTCAAATTTTAGAAACAACGCCACAAGAAATTCCAGTGCTTGGCGTTTTGTTGACAGCAGTGGAAAACGTTGCTTTAGCGGTCGGGTCTCATTCAGCCAAAGAAACGCCAATGTAGTTTTCTGGGTTGAGATTTGGTGTCAGGACAGACAGCAGCATATGGTCTGCATCACGGTGATCCTCTGCAGCCCACTCAGTGGCCTGATCTGCCCTGTGGGTTGTATGTGCGTGAGGCGGGGTGGGGGGGCATTACCACTCTCCTTACACAACAGCAATGCTGGCGTTTAGAACTGCTACATACGGTCTCAGTCAGGTGCTGTATGGCCAGCCACACCTCTGCTGCAAAACGCTCGGCAAAACATTCACTCGTCCCTGTGATCTGTAAACTAAAGTTTGGCAAACAATTACACGTGCATGTGACCATTGCAGGAACATTTGATTATTAGCATTTTAAGGAGCCTTCCTTGCCTCATTTGACTGTAGAAATGCAGCCAAGAAACCAGCAGCTACAATGACCTCATACATGTTGTTTCTGTGTGAAACACAGCCAGGCTGCATCTCGTTGAGACAGCAAAATGCAAAAACCCTGATGATGAAGTGATGCGTACTAACGATGCCAGAACTACCTCAGAGGCATGCGTGCACAAGGCCTGCTGATCTCACATCTTCAAAGACCAAATCAGAGGACTTTGAAGCCCCCAAATACCCAAATGCAAGGTCATTATTACACAGAGCTACATGTCTCCAAGAACAGGGGTGTAAGCTCGAACCTTAACCTGAAGCTCATTTTAGCCATGACTGTCACGTATTGGCCAGTGCCTTCTCAGAAGGCCTGCAGCCCTTGGCAGCCTTAAATTAACAGAGTCTGGGATTAGGTTCAACTCCAGGAAAAGTTCTGCAAAGAAATAAGACTTGAACCAATATGAAAAACACACATGACATATGAAGTTAGAATATTCCTTTCTGATAAAGGCTGAATGATTTATTTCAGTCTGTGTGTGTTGTTTTTCATCTTAAATGCCCTCCAATCTCACAACATATGATAGTTGTACAAATAAGACATTGAAAAGTGTGAATTATCCGTAGGTGTGTATAAAAATTGCTGCAAAGCAGCAATAGAGGGGGAAAAGTAGCAACCGACATGAAAAAAATGTTATCTATGCCCAGGAGCTGCAGCATTAAAGCTTTCATAACCGTCATTTCCATCATTAACACCACAGTCATGGTGTTGGTACTGAAACGCATGGCGTGAATGACATACTGTGTCAAATAGGAACTGAGTTTCCTGGGAACATTAGCAGCTCAAAGAACATCACTTAAAGATGTTCTCTTCAATCAAAGCATTCTGCAGCTGCCACAAACATCACACAATCCTTGGGTTTTTTCTTTAAGTGTTGCCTAGTGTATTCTAAAATAAAACCATTACTTTATAGATCTACATTCTCAAGGTTATTTTTTTTATTTTCTCTTTAGTTGGTTATCCTACATCAATACTCAAACAGGCTCATGTTGGTGTTATTCCAGTCAGGCTACATTGTGCGCTAGCTGGTATTTTTGTTCACTGCAAGCTTGGTCAAACTCGTTCTAGTGCTTTTGTAGGAGGGCCTATTCATAATGCCTTTCTCTCCCTCATGAGGCAGGTGAAGCAGCCATCCCTACATTTCCCCCAAAGATCTGTACATATTCCCTCATCTACAGCTCTGTCAGGACATTCCACAAGTGTACATCAAAGACTCACAAAAAGTCTGCTTAGACAGAGCTTCAGCTTTCTGTTTCCACAGAGTAAAGGAATATGATACGTTTATGGCCTCCAACCGCTGGGTAAACCCTGCTAAGAAGTGCGGCCCGTGCTGAGTCGGGCGAGGGTCTTGATAAGGTCCCCCATAACTCCAGCTACGTTGAGCACAAAGCTGGCCTTAAAACTAAAATTAAACAAAATCCATCTGCTTCTGTTCTTGACAGTGTGCTATACTCAAAACTCGGCAGTGTTCGTCAGTTTTTAAAGGCCACGGCACAGCTGTTGTGATTTAACTGATCTGATCTGATGAATGCGTAGCAAAGGGTCGCACACCCCGCCGGGATTAATGCACGCGTCATCACATTACTATTAAATAAATAAACTTTGCCACGAAAAAAAGGTCCGAGTCACTCCAATAAACCCGCACTCAGCAGTCATCGCAACAAACGGGAAAAAATAAAACTTGTTTAGAAACATCTATACCGCCCCCTCATCGCCTTTGTTAGATGGCTTGTGAGGTTTTGCTTCGTTTTTCCTGCTCATCGTGTTCGTCGGGAAGTTAACGTCCTACCACCCATTGATGACCAAACACCTCAGCCGGTCACGGCAACGTGCCTGATGACCAACCGCCCGGTTACAGGTATCGCTGGGATCGCATGCAAGCAGAGGACGAAACTTTTGGAATACAAACAAGGCCAAGTTGCCCCAGTGAGCGAGCAGACTGCAAACTCACGCCAGCTGCAGGAGATCCAATCGTACGTGTTCAACGGCAGCTCTCTGGAGTGACCATATGCGACCGACTATTTTAAAAAGGTGCGCGAGTCTCGCTCATTTGTTCGACACTTACTGCAATGCAACTGGCCCCAAACACTCGCACGTCTGCCACGGGGGGTGTGTTGGGAACATGCAGCGCACGGGTGCGCTTTGGTGTGCCTCGTCGCCTAAAAGGACTCCACATTTCAAAATAATGGTTGTATAGTCGGAACAAGTGCAATAAGTCAACCTGGATTTTTGCATGCATAAAACCACCACTGGTTTGTTCTGCGTCTGCGATCTACTGTTGCAACAAAAAACACGAGCGCAGGAAAGAGAATATTCGACCCAGACAGAATCGACTGGACCAAACGGAGAATCTTCGAATAGATGCTGTCGGACACGCACGACATGAGCGCGCCTGGAACATTTTCGGATGTCCATTCCTTCTCCAAAAGCGCAGCTGCAGACTCTTATTTGACGACCCCGAGTCCCACAGGCCAGTCCTTACCTCATGACGGCGCGTCGCTGTCTGTGCTATGTGAGGACGGTTGGGCGTGAAGTTGGGATTGCAGCTCGCTCTGAAAAGTTCGCACTTGACCACAAAGGATCAATGGAGCCGCAGGGCTGCACAAAGACAAGATCCAATAAAGGAGGAAAAAAAAGAAAAATAGAAAAGAAAAAAGAGCCCGGTCTACATTATCTACCGCGGCCGGTGGGCAGCGAGTGAGAACATTTATAACTGTGAAAATATTCGGTTTTCTGCAACGGTTTCTGCTCCTAATAGCGGCAACGTGCCGCCGGGATCCCCTGCTACGGCTCGCGGACTGACGCACGGCTTTTCTCAACTACGTGACTCACGTAAGAGACGCAGACCCGATGGCCACGCCCCCATGCAAATCTGGAGAGAACTGAGGGGTAAAAACAAGGGCCGCGTACTTGGCAGCGCAATAGCGCTGCGGTGTGGGCAAACGGAAAATAGCAGATTAAGCAAATTCTTTCAGAATTAAACTAATACGCTTCGTATCTAGCATATTAATCAAAATTGCACAGACAGCGTCGCTGTTTCCTGCGGCTTGCGCTGAATGGCCTGAAATAATTTACATTTAGCTGACGCTTTTATCCAAAGTGACTTATAATTACGATTGAACATAACTTGTTCACAATCGCATTTGTTCAGGCCTTGTTCTTGGTGGGGGACTTGAACTGGCAACCTTCTGAGGACGCAGCCAGAGCCTTGACCACTGACCTACTAGTACAGAGAATTAACATATAATTTGTCATTCCAAAATAAATGTATTATATAATAAATCTCGAGCTTCCCTGTAGTCTATATCGACCGGTTTACATGAACCCAAAGCAGAGGAGGGTGTAGTACTGTATACCGTCCTCCTAAGAGAATACTGTAGCGACCCGGGGACGTGTCGTGGTGCAACGGTTTAACACAGGTGGCTGAACCTCGTCACTTGATCAGGGTTCAGTCATCTGACTCCGCTTCCAGCCCCATAATAGTCACACTATACGTCCCTCTCTCACGGGCCTGACTCGGCTGCTTTAACAGTTAATGTAGCCTGCACAAACAGGGTAATTAATAACAAAAACAATTATGTATTGCAGAAATGAACGACCATACAATTGTATATATAGTACATTTAAAACACTGTATTTGGATGATGACAGAGGTGTTTAGCTAATGTCCTTATTTTCTAAGTATGCTTCAAAATACTATTTAGAGGAGAAAACGCACTTCTGTTTTAGTCAGTCATGAGTATTTAGTCCGTATGAGTATAGGCTGAGTTTATGGGCTGTTTAAATGATGATATATGCACTATGAATTGCTACTGTATATGGAAATTGCTATATAAATAAACCTGCCCTGCCTTCTGTTAATTGAGACATCATTACTTCAGAAGCTGTTTTTTGTTTTTGTTTGTTTGTTTGTTTGTTTGTTTGTTTTGGGGTTTTTTTTGCATTCACCAATTTTTTTTTAAACCAACGCCCTCTGCAGGTAGCTGATGTAATAGTTTTTACGCACATTAAGTCACTTTAATACACTTAGTCCAGGAAATCAGTTGCACTGCGGTGAATTTAAAAGATCATTCATTTGCATATGACAGTGAGTCAAGGCTCAAACAGCCCACACGCAGTTATCCTGCAGTCCACTCTTGGTCTTTCGTTATACGTTGACACTTCTTCTAGTTTCCCAAGGGCATCAGTGCCTTCAACAGCTTGGCTAAGGAAGAGAGGAAATGCAATATTAACCAGTTTAATGCTTTACTTCTTTGATAACACAGGTAATAGGTCAGCTTTTAGTAGCTGTTTCCTCACTGAATTCTTAAGACACAAACAACAACAATAATATTAATAACATTATCCATTTTCATTTTTCACATCGTTTTGGTTTGTAGTGAATAATAAGTAATAACCGACTCCTCAGATATGTAACTTCTGAACCTGTAGGTACGCTTCACAATCGCATTTGATATTCAGCTCTTCATCCCAAAATCAGCGTTTACTACAGTTGACCTTATGACTTATAGATTTGTACACTACAGATGTATGGTAGGAGTCATATATGGATATTGTTTTAAAGCCAAAATAGAGCATTTCTGAAACACCCACCCAAAAGCCACATAATGTCTGTCCATCCACAGGGATGGCTGCAGTGTGATGTAGAACTGGGAACCATTACTATGGGGTCCGTGATTGGCCATTCCCAGGATACCTCGCTTATTGTGCGACACAGCAAAGCTCTCATCTGGGAATAAATGAGCAGACGGTGATTAGACGTTGGACTCTAACTACAGAACCATTACCCTCCCCTGCTATGTCCAAAATATTTGTGAGGTCAAGTGATGTGGATATTAGTGCAGTACCTTCAAATGTTGCACCATAAATGGATTCTCCACCATTGCCTTTCCCTGTTGGGTCTGTAATAGAGAAAGAAATATGGGTTTTGTAATTACCTAATATTTTCTCTGCATGCATGTGTATGTGTAATGTGTGTATGTGAGTGGGTGCATGCATGTGTGCATGTGCAAGTATGTAGGAATGTATGTGGGTGAATCAGTGTGTGCGTGCGTGTTACACTGCAGTACCTCCTCCCTGTACCCAGCCATTAGGCACCACTCTATGGAACACGGAGCCCTTGTAGCTAAGTGTGAGTCCAGTCTGGGACACCCCTGCCTCACCAGTGCACAGGGCTTTGAAGTTTTTACATGTTTTTGGACACAGGTCTGAGAAGAGCTGGGGAACACACACCTTTTATTGATGCACATCTGAAATCACTTTCATAAGGAGAAATTATGCAAAAAAAGTAGCTGAGCTGCTGAGACGCAGCTACACATCAGAGCGCGCGGACCTTTACCTCAAACAGGACTCGGCCAGCTACCTCCCCTCCAATCTCAATATCCATATACACAAACACATGCTGTTAAAACAGAAGCACGAAGGAGAGAGAGTTGGTGGTGAAGAGAGTTGGACCCAGCCCTAACGCTGCGTGCTCTCCGCCCTGCCGTGTTTCATTTTCCCCCTATACAAACACCCCTGAGCTAAATGGTAAGTACTTTCCGACTTGAATCACGTGTGTAAGCAGCGACGAACGCTGCAGAGGAGCGTGCTACATCATGTTCAAAGAGATCGTCGGCGCACGCTAGGCGTACTTGCCCCTGTGCTGCGCAGGTGCTGGGCGTAGTGCTCCTCCGCGAGCGCAGCGTAGAGCGACTGTGGCCGCGAGAGGCCGAACCTCCACTGCGCCTCTGCCCACGCGGACAACGCCTTCTCGTCGCCGAGCAACCGGCCATTGACGAAACACACGAGCTCGCCGCTGTAGTGCCACATGTCCCCTTTAAGCTCCTGTGAGGGCAGACAGCGGTTAGCGGCTCTCCACGGACACGCAGCGTGCAGCACTCGTGGTCGCGCGCGTCGTTTTATTCCTACTTTCTTTCTCTTCGCCAGATACACGCGCCAGTCGCACTCGAGCAGCGGCTGAATGGTGGCGTCAACAAACGAGGCTGGAAATGTATGTTTCAGTCCCTACGGCACAGAGGAGTTCAAACGCATCAGCTAACTTGCTAGTTTGCTTTATCTGAAGAACATGCTGAACATGAGGCACGCAGGCATTATTTTAGCTGTGAAGTCCGAGGTGGCTAACTTCATAACAGCTGAGTGTTGTAGTGATGCGTCAACGTACCTCCGCAATGCTCTTAGCGACGTGGAAATTGTTCACTTTCATTAAACCAACTATTTCCAAATGTACTCCGGATGCCATTGTGTGACCAGACATCCCATTCGAGTAAGCGTGAGGTTTCTATGGTAACCGTATCTACTGGCGCTGGAAGATGACGTCAAGGCTGAAGCACAAAGGGTTCGTCCCAGACTCGTGCGCTCGGTTTTTTTCAGCTTTCTTTTCGTTTCAAAATACACGAAGACGAGAGAAGATGCGGAGCCCACAAAAAGCAAATAGAACATTTCCGCCATGTGAATTATAGTATCGAGTAATGGCTTGAGCAGCTGATCAGTGGCGCTAGACACGCGATGGACAGAATCGTAATAGATGGATCGTAATTATGTTCATTCATTCATTAGGTGAAGCCAACCTTACATTGGCTGCGTCACGGTTGCAAAAAAACAACAACAAACATTTCAGTCCTTCCAATGTTAAATTTAAATGCGAACTACAGCATTTCATATTTTTCTATGCAGCAGTAGCAAAAGACTTTCACTTGAAAGAGTTATTTTTAATTCAAAGACCACACCACATTTTGAAGAAAACAAGAAACTGGGGTATTATGGTAAATATGGTAACACCACAATATGTGCACTTTTTAAAAGATGTTTAATTAAACAACAAAACCACATAAAATGCTCAGTAGTGTAAATGTGATTTTGCTAATATGAATTAAAGTTTCATTTGTCTTTCAAGGTTAATCAAAAATGCATTAAACACTTAAATGTGATGCCCGTGATTATATAGTAAATGGGGGCATTTTAACGTCCTCCGAGCTGTATCAACCCTGAGGCTGTTTTAGTGCCGTCCTCCAGGGCCAGGAACTTGTGAAGCTTATCTTCAAAGTCAGTGGGCTGCTCATGGGGGGGCTTATGCCTGCGAGTCATAACTGAGCCCAGGTAGGAGATGAGCTCACAAGCTTCCTTGAACCCAGCCAGCTTCTCCTTGTACTTCTCCCGAATGTAGTCTGAGTTCCTGGGGTTGTACGCTGTGTGGAAAATGGGAGGAATGTACTGTGTTGTGAGTGATGCTTATGGGGTAGTTTTCCTGAGACCTCACCTTTCAGAGCATGATACACTTGATTAGAACATTGAACTCAAATGTGACAAATCCAGACTGTCAGGCCAAAGATCTATAAGAAGTAGGTTATGTACCTTTTAAATGAAAGGCCAGGTAGAGTATAGCAGACCTCTTTACACTCAGGTAAGGGAACTTTGGCTTAAGACACCCCACCTCCGTCATGCCTTTAATGATGGATGTAGCCACTCCCTTGTAGGAATACACACAAATAAAGAGAGCCAAAAGTATAAAATAGTTGATTGTAAGTCATGTGAGTGAAAGCATGGTCACAGTATCCACCTGGGTAAAATGTACAGGTCACTGTCCATGTACCTGTTCCAAGTAGCCTAGCATTGGTAAAGAGGTTAGATGCACTGGGTCTCCCATTGGTGGAAGTTTATGAGGGAGTTTCTGGTCCCAGTAAGTCTCAGGTGATCTGTGAACAGTTGCACAAGTAAGATGATTACTCTATAATCCAGTAGAATTAAAGGCAGACTAGAATCCTACAGTATTAAAAGAAAAGTCTCGGTGACAGATATGGAGGGTTTTCTCATTGTTATAACTGCTCACCGTAGAAACTTGTTTTGTTTCTCTTCTGTCTCAAAGATGTAGATTTTCTCCCGATACTCCACAGCAAACTCCACGTTTCCACGTACCAGAGCCTCATACCTTCAGATAAAGAAAGAAAATAATAAAAGCTATTATGCATAGTGCATATCTGAAAGAACACACAGATATGTAAAAGGACAATTTCAGCATTTTCCTAAAAATAATTTCAAAAACTCCGTTTCAGTGTTTTATAACAGTGGTGGGTGTGAAAACATGCTTTTAAAAAAGAACCTTTGCTAAGCACGCACAGGACACAGAACTGCACCGTTTTGGGTTCAAATGAACCAGCACAACCACAAGTGTAAAGGAAAAGAAAAATCACAACACTCCTGTTAGTGATTAAATTGTGAACGAGTGTCTGAACATCTGAATGTGTGCTTTGTTTTTTGACTGGAAGGGGCTCTACATATTACTCAGCAATCTACAAATAATGTACATGATGCCCTTGTAATGAGGGATCATTTAGAGATCAGTGAATCCATTCAAATGACCTCAGGGCAGTACAGTGACATGCAGGTTTAACCATGGATGCATTTTGTCCTTCATTAGGTCTTAGATTAAGATAAAGGCTGTTGGAGAAACCGCAGTGCTCTAATATAGTGATGTTATTTCAAAGCAAACTGCTGTCTCATTCTATATACCTTGTGTGATTTCATGCCATGTCCTACTATAGAAATGTACAAAAAAAAAAAAAAAAAAAAAAACTCCAACATAATTTTACAACACTGTGCTAGGTAAATGTTGAAAAAAAAACAACTTCCCTATTATTAACCAGACACAAAGGTTCAAATTAAAGACAAAATCAAATCCAAAATGTTTTGTGTTCCAGGGAACAGGCAGTGCTGTATAATATTGCATTACCAATAAATCAATCAATAAGTAAACTGGCACCAGCTCTCAGCTTTCTGCTGCTTTCTACTGCTGTACCTTTGCTGCCCATCCAGGTATGTGACTGGGCAGTAGCCCTTCATCTCCACCTGCTGAGGGAAGCGGCTCTTCACCTGGCCTGCGGTCAGCCTGTGGGGCAGCAGCTTAGCAGGGGGCAGCAAATAAGGGCACTTTGGTGCCAAAAACTGTTCTGGAGCTTCAAGGAACCTCTTTTGTAATGGACAAAGGGAGATGAAGTGTGTTAGTCCTAAAGTATGGCTCTCCACACACAGGCAACCTCAGGCAGTGCTGTAAGATTAGATCCCACCTCAAGATACTCCCTGGAGGCCACTTTGTAGTAGTGGCCCCTGTACTCAGCAGCCAGCTCTAGGGAGGTGTGGAGGGAGCAGTCCACTAGATGGTAATGAAGAGCCAGGCTGACAGGGCAGTAGTGGCCAAACTCCCCCAGCCGAGACTGAAGCTCGGCAGGAGTAATACACAGGTGCTGTATCCTGGCAGCCTGGCCTGGAGAACACAGAGTAAACACACCCAACATTCCGTAGCACTTATACTGTTTACATATGATGGAGTATATTTGACTCTCACCTTTGCGGATCCTCTCAAGGTAGTCCTGGATATGTCCCATGCTGATCTGGACTTCGTGTAGAATTCGATCCCACACCCACCACTTGCTTTTGTGCGCGTCAACAGGAACCCAGTTGTGGTACTGCTGCTGAAAGTGCTGCCGCAGGCTTGCCACCTCACGCCGGAAGCAGGAGTTCCTTACGCTGAGGATCTGAGGGCTGTCACGTGTCGGATACGGCCTGCCATGGAGAAAAGCACAGCGGAAAAGCAAAGCTTCCTCAGCGCTCTGTTAGCAGTCGGATGAGCGGAGATGCAGGCTTGACTGTGACGTAGTAACCGTGGGAGTGACGGACCTGCTGGGTTTTGACTCGTCTCCCAGGCCTCTTCTCACAACCTCCACTGTTTCCATGTGCAGCTCGATCACTCGTACAGGTATAATGCTACGAGCCTCCATCAGATCGGCCTGCCTTTTGGTCATGGGAAAGCCGTCCAATACGTAACTGGGGAAAGGGTCCCAAGTGAAAGCCATACCCACAAAGTAAATAAATAGTGATTTCAAGATTCAAAGTAGTTTTACAGGGATGACTTATGAGCCAAGGAATTACAAGTGTTAGTGTGTCTCAGAAGGGATTCTGTTCTTTCTACATGTGACGTCACCAGGCGGTGTGCAGTGTGAAATGCTTAATTACCCCCGTGTGCTGCAGACTAGGTCCATCAACACCACCTCCAGGCACTGAATAGCCAGTTCGTCGGGCACCGTCTGGCCCAGACTCAGGTGCGTCAACATCTGTGTGGCCAGCTCTGAGCTGCCCTGGGTACTGAGCACCATCCGCATGGCATCACCAATCGAGAGGCGCGCCAGGCCCAACTCACTGGCAAACATCTGGGCAACTACCATATGGATGGACACACACACACACACACACACACACACACACACACACATCACTTTTTTTCATGCAGATAGCTTTGGAGCATTACAACTTTATACATCATATATGCTGTGGCGGTCTGAGTCATGGAGGTTCGGACCACTAACCCGTGGTTTTGCCAGATTTTGGTGGACCAATGATGGCCAGCTTGATGGGCAGCGAGGGCTTCGGCTTCGGCTGCCGGAGGTATTTGATGGGGTTGAGCATGAAGGTGTTTCGGGTCTCCTTGGAAACGAAGAAGTAAATGAAGTGGTGGAAGAGGACGGGGAAGCTGGGATGGAGGGCAGTCTGCCTGTGCTGGATCACATCTCCCTCAGCATGCTGCACATGGCAGAGCAGAACAACGTTAGCAAACCCACAATACCACAGCACTTCCCTGCTTTATGTATGACACCAGCACATTTCAGGTGCACTGGATCATGTGCTTTCATATATATTATTCATTAATTTGTATATTTAAAAAAAGCTTACTACTATTGCACTATGGCAACAGTTCCAAACCCAGCTCTTCCCAACCCTGCTACCAACTCAACAGTTCTCAACCCAACCAAAATGAACTGGATCTGATTTCTGGTATCTATTTGTATGTGTGTGTCAAGTACACCAGTAAGCAGCTGGCAAAGGCAAGAAGCTAAAATATGCGTTATAACTCACAGCTAGAAGCCACAGTATTGGACACACCGGATACTGTGGCCCTGATGTTTTGTACATTAGGAGAAGACTCAGTGAGGTTCAGTGAGACTAGACTGTGATGAATATGCAGATACTAACCCGAACAGGGTCCCAGCACCCAAAGGCACTGTAGAACTTGTAGGAGACGTTCAGGAGCTTTTGTGCGAGGCTGTAGTTGAGGGGGTAACACTTATGAAACAGAGCTTCCCTGTTCTCCACCACAGGCTTGACTTTCTGCAGTAGTTGGTAGCGCACGACGTGAGGTTTACGGCCAGCGTCAATGGTCAGGAGAGGGATCCGCTGATCTTCCAGAAGGTCCTAAAGAACAAGGGACATTTAGAATGCATTCAACCTGAAGGGTCTAGTTAATCTGAATGCATTCAGCCTACCTGAAGGGTCTCATTAATCTGAATGCATTCAGCCTGAAGGGTCTAATTAATATGAATGCATTCAACCTGAAGGGTCTAGTTAATCTGAAGTTTGCTGTCAGCAGCAACTGTAGTGTATACAAGTTCAAAGAGGCTTTTGTTGTCATTTCAGCTATATACAAGTACACAACAAAAACGAGACAATGTTCCTCCAGGACCATGGTGCAACATAAAAACAACATGCTACACAAGTGCAAACAGTCCAATATAGTGCAAAAATGTCATTAAATAAACATTAAATGAACAATAATAAATACAGGACAGGACAAATACAAAATGTGTAGACAGTGCAACTATTTAGTGCAGTACACAGTACTGGGCATATGTAAAGTGAGCTGTGCATAGGAGTCAGTGACATGCTACCCTGAACATAGCAGCCACTGGTAGCAGCCAGAACAGTTCAGAGTACAGTGCTGGTTTAGTACAGTACTCTAGCAGCAAGCAGGATAATGTGCAACACTACAACAGGAGTGCATAGTTTATTTGTGTGAGGTTTGACTTCAGCACTAGTCTGATGCAAAACAACGTGTGAGTGTGTGTATAGATATGTGTGTGTGTGTGTGTGTGTGTGTGTGTGTATGTGACTGTGTATAAGCATGTATAAAAGTGCCGATTTTGGAATCTGAATTGGAATTGGAGTTAGCCAGAGTTCAGGAGTCTAATGGCTTCTGGGAAGAAGCTGTTGCACAGTCTGGAGGTGCGGGACTGGATGCTGCGGTACCTTCTCCCAGATGGCAAAAGGGTGAACAGTTCATGTGAGGGGTGTGTGGGGTCTTTCACAATGTTGGTGGCTTTCCGGATGCAGCGTGTTATGTAGATGTTCGTGATGGAGGGAAGAGAGACCCCAATGATCTTCTCAGCTGTTCTCACTATTCTCTGGAGGGTCTTGCGGTCAAAGGCGGTGCAGTTCCCAAACCAGGTAATGTATAGTGTACTACACTGTAGGGTATACTACACTGTAATGTATACTAACAGTGTATAGTGTACTACACTGTAATGTATACTAACAGTGTATAGTGTACTACACTGTAGGGTATACTAACAGTGTATAGTGTACTACACTGTAGGGTATACTACACTGTAGGGTATACTAACAGTGTATAGTGTACTACACTGTAGGGTATACTAACAGTGTATAGTGTACTACACTGTAGGGTATACTAACAGTGTATAGTGTACTACACTGTAGGGTATACTAACACTGTAGGGTATACTAACAGTGTAGGGTATACTAACAGTGTATAGTGTACTACACTGTAGGGTATACTAACAGTGTATAGTGTACTACACTGTAGGGTATACTAACAGTGTATAGTGTACTACACTGTAGGGTATACTAACAGTGTATAGTGTACTACACTGTAGGGTATACTAACAGTGTATAGTGTACTACACTGTAATGTATACTAACAGTGTATAGTGTACTACACTGTAGGGTATACTACACTGTACTGTGTACTAACACTGTAAGGTATATGATGACAAGGCAGCTGATACCACCCTGTCATGATGTTTAGATGAGCAGACTGTCTGCTTTAAAAGGGTGATGGTGCTTGAAGTTTCCTTCTGTTCTTCTCTAAGGAAACACATGCAGTCATTATTGCCTTGCATCGCATCAAAAGGGCTTCACAGGCAAGGACATTGCTGCTTGTAAGATAGCACCTAAATCAACCATTTATTGAAATTATCAAGAACTTCAAGGAGAAGGCTTCAGGGCGCCCAATAAAGTCAAGTCTCCTAAAGGGGATGCAGCTACAGGATCAGGTCACAAGTGCAGAGCTTGCTGAGGAATGGCAGAAGGCAGGTGTGAGTGCATCTGCAGGCACAGTGAGGCGAAGGCATTTGGAGGATGGCTTGGTGTCAAGAAGGGCAGCAAAGAAGCCACTTCTCTCCAAGAAAAACATCAAGGACAGACTGACATTCTGCAGGAAGTACAGGGATTGGACTGCAGAGGACTTGGGCTTCATCAGAGAAAATAACTTTATCCTTTCAGACTGTTTGGGACATCTGGACAAATGACTGAGAAGAAAAAGATGAGCACCAACATGAGTCTTGTCTCATGCCAACAGTGAGGCATCCTGAGACCATTGCTGAGAGGTTGCTTCTCATCCAAGGGAGTGGGTTTGCTCAAAAGTTTGCCTAAGAACACTGCCATGAATAAGGAATGGTATCAAAACATCCTCCAAGAGTAACTTCTCCCAATGATCCTGGAGCATTTTGGTGATGATCAATGCTTTTTCCAGCATGAGCACCATGTCATAAGGCAAAAGTGATAACCAAGTGACTTGGGTCCACTGGGGCCAAGGTCAGGAAACCTCCCAGATCTCAATCCCATTGAGAACCTATGGTCAATCCTCAAAAAGAGGGTGGACAAACAAAAACCCAGAAACTGTGATCAACTCCAAGCACCGATTAGGCAAGAATGATGTGCCATCAGCCAAGATGTTGCCCAGAAGCTGATATCCAGCATGCCAATGCAAATTGCAGAAGTAATATAATCCTTTGCTTAAACTGGACATATTGGTCAATAAAAGGTTTTTTGTACTTCACTATACCATATAAACATCTGACAAAAGGATCTAAAAAAAACTGAGGCAGTCTCAAAACCTTTGGCCATGACAACACACAGCACCACATATTTTAGTGATTTTCCTACTCCAGTAGATTAAATGCTACAAATTAATAAAAATATTACAAATATCCAGAATATATACAAATATAAAAATATCCAGGAGCTGTCCATTTAATCATGACATAGCATCTCGTTAGGCCTCCAAACCTCTCACCATGACTCTACTGAGGTTGTCGTCATCTGTGTCAAACCTCTCACTGATCTCCATCTCCAACCTCTCCTTAGCAGTGATCTCTGACTCTTCATCCTCCACACCTTCTTCTTCCTCAGAGGGAAACTCCCTCTGCAGCATGGCCTCCACCTCCTGCTCCCAGTCCGGCTGCTCCTCGTCCAGTTCATCTTCTTCATCCTCCATTTCCTAAGTAAGGAAAGGACAGCTGGGTCACGTGACGGGCCACTCCCACTTCCACTGCTGTCACGTGACAGGCCACTCTCAGCGATGTCACGTTAAAGGCCACTGTGCTGTCACGTGATGACTGAGGACGCGCCTTACTTTGAGAGCTGCTGCATGCTCAGCCTCCAGCTCAGCTCTCCGCTGGCTCACGGCCTCTTCCTGGACACAGATATGGACAGACTCACATATACTCACATATATACAGATAAAGGAGTGCTAGTGTGGAGGTGACAAGCAGTTAAACCCGTTACACCTTCTACAGGTAATGAAGAACACATGATAGAATCCCAGAAGTTCACTGTATTCATTTTTAGATTAAGTATTAGTTTAAGAAATATAGCACAGGCAATAGGTCTGCACAACATATAGACCTGCCATAGTAATACTGCTGAAGGTCACAATATGCAAATGAGCGAGCACATGACCGAATCTTTAGTCACATGCTGACCAGTCCATTTCTGATATTTGTTCCAGTGTTTTGTGGATCGGAAGGACGACCCCTTGCTTGTCTTCTCACTCAGCTATAGGTTCAACAGCCAGCAATAACCCTGCCCCCACTAATTTCTGACCACACCCACCTACTCAAGTTCTAGGCCCCGCCCCCATTCACCCTGTTTTTTCCGCGTAGCTCTTTAAGCAGCTGCATACGCTCTCTCCGTCGGGTTCGTCTCTCCCTCCAGCGGGTGAGCCGTGGGGACAGCAGGCGGTGCACCACCTCCGTTACTTCTAACTTCATCAGCACCACAGCGTCTGGGTACAGGTGACGCTTCACCAGAAAGGACACCTCCTCTGGAAGCAGAGGAAAGCCCTCCAGAATAAATCCAGTGGATCTGTGAGATAGAGAGACGGGCACAAAAATGGAGAAAACGTGTGTAGATGTGTGTGTATGTGTCTTTGAATTTCCTGGGTGCGTTTATGCGAGGTTCACTGATGCTGTGTGAACAACTCTTCACTTATATGGCTCTTCATCCCATAGCTTTGCCACGATCAACTCCATCATCTCCTGTGGTAACGGTTCTCTGTCCGACAGATACGCCTTGATGGCCTCTTCCTCATCTGTCAGCATCAGTTTCTCCTCCTTCGTTTGTTTCCAGCACACAGAGTCAGTCACATGCATTCAGAAAGTACTAACCAACCACATAAAGCACCCTATAGGGGACGATTATTACCACTCATCATTGACAAGAAATCAGAACAGAGCTCCCCTGCACACACTCCCAACGGCGTCCCCTACCTCTGAGTGATCAGGGTCAATGGTGAGGCTCTGCTCTGGCTCCGCCTCGGCCTCCTGTTCTTCCGGGGGCTCGGCCTCGTCGGCGTAGGGCACGCGGCGCTGGGTCTTGGGCAGGATGAGCTCCTGGAGCCGCTCACGGAACTGCACATGGAAGAGGCCCAGCTGCTCCGCGAGCCAGCGGCCATGCGAGGTCTTTCCAGAGCCGCGCACTCCCAGCTGGAAGAGGCGCACGGCTGGGGTCTGGGAAGAGGGAGAAAACATACTGCCAGATAAATGCTTGTTAGGGGCGCCATCACGGAAATGGAGGAAACGCCAGCAGTGTCCACGAACAATAAGAGGAGAAAACCTCAGTGATGCCCTCTGCCCAGTCATTATGATCAACCTTTCACAGTTTTCAAAAACAAAGGTGTGTGTGTCTTCATGTGTGCGTGCGCGCGAGTGTGTCTCCGTGTGTGCGTGTCTGTGTGTGTGCGTGCGTGAGCGCGTCTGTGTGCGTGAGCATGTCTACGTGTGTGCGCGCGTCTCCGTGTGTGCGTGTCTGTGTGTGTGCGTGCGTGTGCGTGTCTGCGTGCGTGAGCACGTCTACGTGTGTGCGCGTGAGCGTGTCTCCGTGTGTGCGTGTCTGCGTGCGTGAGCGCGTGTGCGTGCGTGCCTGCGTGTGAGTGTGCGTACGCGCGAGTGTCTGCGTGCGTGTCTGCGTCTGCATGTCTGCGGGCGAGTGTGTACATCTGCGTGTCTGCGTGTGCGCGCGAGTGTGTGCCTGCGTGAGTGTGCGCGTGTCTGCGCGCGTGTGTTTGCCCTGCCTTCAGTAGCTCGGTGGTTGAGGTGTAGCACTCTGGGTGCTGTAGGAACTTGTCGCGAGCCTCTGCACTGGACAGACGATACACTCTCTCCCTGTACTTGGCTGTAAAGTCATGGGTGCAGGGAGCCAGAATTCCCCTCTCTCTCAGCACCACTGGGCAGAAAAGCTGAGTGTCCCCAAACCATCTGTTAGTGCTGCTTCCCTCCTGTCAACAACAACAACAACAACAACACACGCACGCACACACACACACGTGGGTGTTTGTAGTGGGAAGATCATAGGAACAGATATGACATGCTGAGTGGGTATGAGGTCCTGAGTTCAGGGTGTGTGAGTGTTTGGGTGAGTGGGTGTTCAGGGTGTGTGCTGACCTCTGCCTCCTGCGCCTCTTCATCATCTCCTTCCTCTTCCTCTTTGCCCAGCTTGGCCAGCACCTTGGCGTCCTCCTCCTCTTCGTCCAAGTCCAGGCTGGACATCTCCCAGGCTGCGTATTTAAACGTCTCTGCAGAGGAGAGTCAGAGAGCCACAGCCAGGTTATAAATAACTGTGGTGAAGAGTTTGAGTCTTCTTGGATTTTCAGAGTCCACATACGCTCCATGTGGTCCACCATCGCCTGCAGCAGGTTGTGGGGGGTTTGGCTGGTGATCTCAAGTACAGCGTAGCTGCAGGTGACAGACGGCTCCATCCTGTCCCAGTCTTGCAGAAACGTCCTGTGCTGTAGCTTATATTTGGTCATCTCTGGACCAGGAGGATAGCCTTTCTCCCATGTAGAAGGCAACGTGACCTCTACACACACAGACACACAAACACTGTTGCTTTATATCAAATAGAGCAAGACAACAGATGCTGTGTTAGAGGACAAACAAAGAGAATTAGAAATACATGAAAACATGTCAAATATATTTATAGTTATCATACACCATGTACTGCTACCGTTCCGGAATCTCCATCATCATACTCACAGCAGAGTCCACTGGTTCCCAGTAACACAGTGTTTTCACATCAAATAACATCACACATGTTCACGCACTGTGTTGAGGTGAATAAGCCATCAGAACCTGTAGGGTCAGCCTCCTCAGGCACCACGTCCAGTCTGGAGGGAGCACTGGTCTCCTGCACGTCCTCTTCCGAGTCCAGAACAGGCTGCCTTAATACAGTACAGAAATAGGAAGGAAGTGATATGAAACTGGGCCTTGCACAGGCTCCATTCTGGCTCTAAAGACTACAAGAACTCTGTCTGTCTATGTGGTCTGCAGTGCTTCAAACAGCCATTTTGGCTCTAACTCACTGGGTGTCTTTCTGCCTCTGTTCTTCCTGCAGACGTGCAAGGACAGCCGCATCTATCATGTCCTTGTTCCTCTCATAGAGCCTTTTCAGAACGGTGCTCCCTGAAAACGTGAACATCAAACCCACCCTAGACGTTAATCTACCAGTCGCACCCTGTTGGACAGTCAAATTCCACTTTAATCCCAGACAGTTTCTATAGGGCGTGAGCCCACGTGGTCCCTTAAGCTCTGTGTACGATCACGGGAAGATTTTGAGCTCAGTGGGCCATTACAGAATAGCATTAAGTGCACTTGTACTGTAGGAATAACATGCACGATTGAAAATAAAGCTCTTTTCTGCACGTGTGTGTGTGTGTGTGTGTGTGTGTGTGTGTGTTAGAAACTGTCCCTTACCCTCGCCATCACTGTCTCTCAGGCAGAACAACACATCAGGCATGATGCTAGTGTGCACCGCCTGCATGGCTGCCGTCTGTGCTCTGGTGGTGGGGAAGTTGTCCAGCACCCAGCCTCTCTTAAAATTCACACCTGCATCCTCAGCCTCAATCTGACACAACCCACACACGTTCTGCTCACAGATTGTTGATAATGCATAGCACAGTCGGGCACAACACGGAGGTGTCTCTGCACTGTGGAGAGGACGTGCTCCACGGGACGCACCTCTGCAAGCCTCCTCTGCAGCACGTCAACCCACAGGTCCTCCGGCAGGTCAGGAGACGCCTGCTCAGCCTCCCTCATGGCCTCGTCCACAAGCGCTCGCACGTCCGGGTGATCTTCAGTCACCTTCGTTTCTACAGCAACACAACACAGCAATGACATGCATCTCATGGCATCATGGGCAGGTTGCCCTGCGTTGGCGGTAAACACAGCGCTGACATTTATGAATCAGGAGTATTTATAACCTTAACGCAGCCCTGACAACTGAGAGCTGGAGTAGTAGATTGTCTGAGCTGCGCAATTATTTCTGCCACATTTCAGATTAGGGAGTAGATTAAGGAGTAGATTAGGGAGTAGAGTGGGGTCACAGCAGAACATCAGTTCATCCGCAAATCATCCCCTCCTAGGCTAGCTAGATAAGGCTAGCAAGCATTATCTTTCCTGCCTTTATCACTGGATGGATAAGGAGATGCATCTATGGAAAATTATAAGAAATAAGACAAAAGTTAAGAGTTCATGGAACAGGGCACTGTGCAGCGGCCCTCACCAGGGTCACGTTCCTCAGGTTCTGCACCCTCCCTGACACTCGCCTCTACATCACCTACAGACAAAAGCACAGCGATACAGCCCCAAAGGAGATCACACCTTCATCTGCTCACGAGATGGCTCCAGCACAACAAACATCTACTATAGATTCTAGGTTTGGGCCTTGTTTAATTAGAAGCCCCAAGGGCATTGTGGCCTGCCAACACTTCCTGAATTACCCCCGTGACATCTCACCAGGTCCGCATGCCAAATCCAGCTCCATCTGAACCTTTTCCATGGCAGTGGTAGTCACATCCTGACGTACTTCCTCCAGCATTCCTTGCCTGACCTTCATCAAGACTGGCTCCATAATCTTCTTCATGTCTATCAGCACTGTCCCGTAGTGTTCAGCCAATAGTGCGCTCAGAGTGCTCGTTCCTGAGCACGGCGGTCCAATCACAGACACTCTGCATGGTGGGCATGGCATGGGCGGGAGAAGGTACTGCCTTGGGCTCATCATGAACTTCTCCAGAGCGTCTTGGGAGGACAGGACATACATCTTATCCAGGAAGCTGGTGGAACAGAACAACACATATCCTGGACAAACCACCCTGAGAAATACCCTCGTTCTAATATGACTGATAATGAATGAACATATACCCTGGCCTAAATTAGCGTTCAGTTATCATTAGTCATGCTGGAATTTTCAGGTGAAGTATAATTTGGATGTGCTGGTGGGTACTGACCCAACAGAAAATTCGGGTTTGCCTTTGATGTTCTTGCCCTCTTTGAGGGCAACAGGGCAGGTGCGTCCCCACCGGCTCCTGCCCCAACGGAAGCCTGGCACTACAGTATTGAATGAGGACAGTGCGCGCAGCAGCTCCTCCTACAGGGATATGCGGGAAGTGCAGGTAAGGCCAAGTCTGCTATCCTTCTGGATCGCCGTTTAGGATCAGGCCAAGAGAGACTGTTCATATCTGACCGTGTCTGTGTCCTCTGGTACCGCCTCCTCACCTAGCTGCAGCAAGCGCACAGGGACTGCAGCTCTCCTCACAGCCATGGACTCTAGACGAGCCGCTACCGACTACATCCACACACACACCGTATTAGAGCACTCTGTGGCCAGGGTTCACCCTGCATGCACAAATTAGCTTCTACATAAAATTCCATTAGAATCCAAAAGGTAAATCTCACATTAAACGATAGTGTTCTACTAGAGCTATTACAGTCTCCTCGGGGGGCATCAGGCCAGGCTGAGCTGGACAGGACTCACGCACCAAAAAGAGTTCCTCTGGGTCTTTGTTTCCATCTAGTTCAAATAGGTACTGAGGGTCATGATCTGCCATAAAGTCCTGGACAGATAAATCAGACACAAAAAGATTTCAGCAGGTGGGTTTGACTTAAAAGGTCTGTGAACACATCTGTGTGTCCCGCTGAGATTCTTCACCTCCAAAGGTCTGAGCAGAGTGTCTTTATAGTCCAGAATCCTGTGGTAGGCCTCCTCTGGGAAATTCTCCTTCACCCTCACCAAGTGACCGATCATGTCCTTCTGCAGCTCTAGCTCTTCCACCTCACACACCCCCACACACATGCATGCATGCATGCAAGACATACACGCACACCCACACCCACACATACATATATGCAGACACACACACGCAGACACACACACATATGCGCAGAGACACACACACACACACACATATGCGCAAACACACATGCACACATACACACATATGCGCAGACATATGCACACATACACACATATGCGCAGACATATGCACACATACACACATATGCGCAGACATATGCACACATACACACATGCGCAGACATATGCACACATACACACATATGCACACACACACACACATATGCACACACACACATGCAGACACACACACATGCAGACACACACACGCAGACACACACACGCAGACACACACACGCAGACACACACACGCAGACACACACACGCAGACACACACACGCAGACACACACACGCAGACACACACACGCAGACACACACACATGCAGACGCGCGCGTGCGGACACACACATATGCAGACGCGCACATATGCAGACGCGCACATATGCAGACGCGCACATATGCAGACACGCACACGCACATATGCAGACACACACACACACACACACACACACACACAGGCACAGACACACACACACACACACACACATGCAGACACACACACGCGCAGACACACACACACGTATGCAGACACACACACACACACACACACATATGCGGACACACACACACACATATGCGGACACACACACACAAAACCATTAGCATTCACATCTTCACTCCAATCTTGTCACTTATAAGGTGACTCTCCACCGCTCTCTCACACACACACCCACACCCCCACTACACAGCTGTATGCATCGATTCTTTCCATTGAGTCTGGCCATACCTCCTCCTCCTCACCAACTTCATCCTCGGTTTCACTCCTTGCTTTGTCTGTCTCGTTGTTCCCAGGGTGCCACTCTTCTCTGAGGAACACGCGGCCTGTCTGTGGGTGCTGCCGCTGCCCAGCTAGCCGCTTCCTCAGGTCCCCGTCTGGACACTGCACCAGAACAAAACAAACCGTGCCGACAAACTGCTACCCAAACAGAAAGGGGAAGCCTCCAGGAAGGCTTTCAGGTGACCATATCAGCCAGTGTTTGTCACATCTTTGTTCTTTATTTACTGTACCAGACAGTCTCTCACTGAGCGGTACACACTTGCAGACTACAGAAGGGGTACCTTGACATTGATTATGATGTCTGGGGCCAGCTTCAGATTTCTGACCAGCTCTATCTGCTCATGTATACTCAGGTATTCCTCAGACATCGATGGCCAACATGAAAGAACATAACCTGCCCAACCAAAACAAACACAAGTCAGCATTTAAGGTCATCTAAATAGATTTTAGTCTATTTTTTTATTAATCAGAAATCACAAATACTACCTTCTGTACACTTCCTCAGGCAAAATTTAAAACATTGCAAACTATTGCCTTTTCATAACTAATATACTACCTAATGTAGAGATATAACAGTTGTGCTATTAATTCTACTTTACTGCTCCACGTCAACTGTATGTTGTGGTTAAGTGATGCATTTCTTCACATTCTCACACATTCTCAGTGAGTTTTTGGCTTCCATCTGTGTCAAATCTTTATCAGCAGTCCAGTCCAGAAGGAAATATTTCTGAATCATCATCGTACATGTTTACGTGAGAATAAAATGTCATGCAGACAGAAGTAAATTCTTTAAATAAGGCCAGAACTGCACAGTCAGCAGGGTAGGACTACAGATAACTGGATCTAGCCTACTAGCTAACTGTCAAGCTTATACCTTAATAACAATTTGTACTTTTTGGGCAAGTACCGAGGTAATAAAATGTTTTTCGGTAAAAGAGAGTTAAAGTTAAATATTATTCTGCACTCTCAAGAGATGATCTGTGATGATCTACTCAGTTTAGTAGCCTCTGAAGGTCTCTGTACCAGGTGCAGAGTGATGCAAAACAGTGTCTGATAAAGAAAACTCATCAATTCAATAATGTTTCTGTGGGCATCTGAGGACACGATGCAGAGACCTTCAAGGCCACTGAGCAGGAGCAAAGCATATTATTCTAATTTAATCCAGAATCAGGTAGCAGGTGGTACAGGAGACAATGTTATCAAGAGGAGGAGGCCAAAATGAGAGCTTGTTTTTGACAGTAAATAATTCACAAACTACCCTGAAGATATGCTATTGCTAACTTTGTTATATTGTTTTTATGCTAAGAGTTAAATTGAAAATTTTGACTCTAAAACCAAGTATTTAACAAATAAACCCTTTAAAACCATTTTAAATGACCACAAATGTGAAAACATCTGTATTTGAGGTTTATCGCTGAATTATTTAAGATCCCAAGTCCAAAAAAATGATTTACCTTGAATGGTTTTCATACAAAATATTACAGGTCATTCTTACCATAGTTTTCTACTTCTGGTGAGTTAAGCTTCTCAAGCACGAGCATGGCGACCTTCTCTTCCGGAATGCTCTGTCCTGTGGCCAGCAGAGCAGAGAGCTAAGGAGGATAAAAACATCATATGAGACCATAGGAGGTGCACAATGTAACCTCGCCGAACACAAACTAAATAAAATGAGCCCAGAACCACACACACCTCTCTGCCTTGCTCTGTGCCATCCCGGATATGACTGTTGAGCAACTCCATATCTTATATATGCAGAAAAAACAACAAAGAAACCCAAACGAAAATATTAATCATTTTAATTAAATTAAATAATTTCTATAATTAAAGACACACACACACAGAGTTGTAGAGATATTCAAATTTGTAGTACACATTTTTTCTCCAGAACCTCTGTGTACTTTGTGTGTGTGTGTGTGTGTGTGTGTGTGGATCATACAGACATCATAAAAACAATAAACAGGACAAGCGATTACCATCAATGAGCACACATTTCCAGGTTTGAGCTAATTTTCTGGCAAGGGTAGACTTGCCAGTACCCTGTAAAGGAAAAATATGTCCAGAATTCCAAACGTCAGTTTAAACAGCACAGGACACAGTCTACATTTCAAACTGATGCTATGTAATTCAAAACAAACAATTAAAACAAGAAAGAAAGCTAAAATAAAAGTGTTTTGAAATAATTAGGCTAAATAAGAGAGTGTGCCAAACTAATAGCTGAGAGGCATGCCTAGTGCAGGGTTGGAAGGACGGAAATAACTCACTGGTTTTCCAGTGATTATAAAGCAGGAAGGCTTTTCAAGCAGAAACTCAGTCTCAGCTTCAGTCTCTATCAGGTTGTCAGCCAAAGGGTTGTCGTGTGCATCGTTCAAACGGGATGCCATTGTAAAAAAAAACAAAAACAAAAAACACTGAGGGACAATTAAGGATCTAAAAATGCGCCGGCCTGCAATGTTCAAGCTTCGGCAGATATGAAGCTAGGCGGGGCGAGTAGCAGACGGCGGGCACCCGGACAGCGTCTTCAGCCTGAGGAGCGGCGTGCTTTACAGACCTAGCTAACCTAGCTGGAATAACTCCGCTCCAAAACCATCCAAAGATATTTGATCTGATGCAAACCAAGCAGTTCACATTAGCTAGCCACAGCTTTAAAATGAGTTTCTTTAGTAGTTATTCAGCCAGCTCTGGTTCAGCAGACAGGTAGCTTCGTTGGCTGCACGTCTTTTATTCACGTTACAGCAGCTGTTTTCTTACCAAAATGCAAAACTCAGACGGCGCCTGCCAGTCCGCCTGCTCAGCGCCCTCGGCCCGCGTGAGTGTGTGTAGTGGTAACTATGGTAGCCGGCTCGCGAGAAGGCGCGCGCTGGTCGGATTCGCCACGTTCGAGGGCGCTGCAAAGACACACGCGAGGAGTCGCCCGGGCTGTCAGATCTATTAGAATAGGATATGGCTTTAACCCGTAGACCTTATACGCCGTCATATACCGTGTTCATGCTTTAATGGTGCCTCGCAAGCCGTGTTTGGAATTGCAGGACTGGAAGCAGACAACAGAGGGCACCAGAACATAATGGTTGATTTATTCCATAACGTAACGTTTCCTACATTTCGGGACACCGTGCAAGTGCACAGCTACACAATTATTTGATTGGCTTCAGCAAATAAAGCTTTAGCTATTTCAGTTCTGAATGTATTTATGGAATGTATGTTTCTCACTTCCATATTCTACTTTGCTATGTGTATTATTACCGAGCAATAAGTATGTTCACACTCCAAAAACAAACAAAAATGCTATGATTTTACTTAAAAAGTATACTTAAAAGAACCTGGATTCCATACTAAATTCTCTAAAAGACTAACGTATACACTCGCGCACAGAGAGAGAGAGCGAGAGAGAGAGAGAGAGAGCGCTAATGAAAACAGGAAGTCTTAGAAACAGATGTTTTATCTCCAGTCAGATTTCATTACAATTTTCCATTCACATTACAAAAATGAAAACATATAATAACCTAGAACTGTAAATCATCAGACTTGAATAGGTTTGTTTGCAGTAAACGCCACCTCATTCGGACACAGCTGCGTGCGCCACTCTGAGACAAACAACACCGAAACTCAGCAGTCAGACGCTGACTCAGCGGATGGAGGATCGACTTGAGCACCTAATGTAATGCACAATTAATCGCCTCGATTAATGCCACGGCAAATTCCAGATAGTGTGTTTTGATCTGTGGGTTTGCGGTCTTGACGTCTGGATGTTGGAGGAGTGTCTGTTTCTGTATCTCTGCTTGCATGACACTGGTATAGTTTGAAAATACAGTTCATAGAGCAGATTGTCAAATCATGGATTCCCTGACCAGTTAGGAGCCTCGACACTATCCCAACCCGGAATTATAAATACCAGGAATGAGGGGAACTCCACCTGGTATGCAGTGATTTAATTGGTGGTTTAATGATCATGAAGCTAGCTGTAACAAGTAATCTCTCTTCCATAGTTTAAGATGAAAGACTACAACCACCACAATGTGTGTGTGTGTGTGCGCGCGCGCGGGCGCGCGCTTCATTGCACTACCAGTACCTCAAGGTTTATCTAGCACACAATTTTTCACAGGCCTGCACAACTTGTTCTTTATTCGCATGAATGAATGAACAGGCAGGTGTGTAACCTTTGCTACCTTCCCACGAGAACCTTCTAAACACAAAGCTACCCATCAAGCCCAGCCGCCTGGCGTGCCGGATCACCACTTTCTGGCCACCTAATTATTGTATGAGGTCAGAAAGCAGGAGGGATTCCAAAACCTGCCTTCTTCTTTTTGACATAACTTATCAAGTTCAAAACTGCTGAAAATGGTAAACTAGTAAATAGCAAAAAATCTGTAAGTGGACTATAGCTTTCTTCATTATTAGCAAGCTTTGCTTTTAAGTAAAGTGTTCTTTTACATCATTCTTTTAATATGAACTGCTTAATAGGACAGAAAACAGTGAGAACACCAGAGACAGGGTCCACCCAGGGTTTAGTTTCATTGGCTCTTATTGGGAAAGAGCTGAACTTTAGTTGAAAACATATCCCCTTGTATCTCATACCCCTGAAACACACCTGACAAAAGCCTGGCCCCTGCACAGACTCCATTTTCACACAGGAGAGTGTCTGAGGTTTAGTGGCATCATATTACACTTCGAGGAACAAGCCTGTGGATGATACGCACAGAGACGCTGCAGTCACATCCTTTATTAGCTATTCTAGAAACCAGTTTCAGAAACAAAAACATGCTAACACTGAGGCAGTTGTATTTAATTAAAAAAAACCTTGGCCTACGTGTTTGTCTAATAATACACAAATATGCTATTATTCAAAATTCATTAAAATGCAGGAATTTGGAAGATGCGTCAAGATGTCTTACTGTGTAATTAGAGAACGTTGTTACATAATAGAAGACTTTATTGATTCAGAAGGAAATTTCAATGGTTATATTAAGTTATAGTGTACAAAGAATTACAATCCTCTTAAGTATTTTTAATGTTAAACATGGTATCACCTTTAAGTATTTATTTTGCATTTTTAAAAGTATATAAAAAGATTGCATGTCTTACAAATTACAGACTTCCAAGTTTCATTAATTATCCTATATAACAATATGTCTAACACTCACCCAAAATACAAAATCTTTCATCCTGTGATTATTGGGAAAAAAAAGAAAAATTATCAAATCATAAGAATTGAAACTTTTGAAAAATAATCCAGTTAATGGATGAGCTTTATGCATTGGGGGAAAAACATCAATTAACAGGCCCCTGTTTTGTTGAGGTAAGAACGAATGACCCCAAAGCTACAGGGGACCCAGAACAAGTAGAAACCCAAAGAACTGGTTTAACTGTCTCCTGTGCTCGTCTAGGTGACAAGCCCCAGATGTTAGGCAGGAAATCATTGTGAAACAACATATAGAGAAAACGTTCTGTAACTGGAGTTTAGCACATCCCACTCATGTTCTGTGTATAAGCCATATAAACATGTTAAGGTTTCCTGACATTTATGATATCAAACTTGCACTTCGTACACGTTGCATTGGCTGGACATTCTTCTCTAGGTTCACAGTAACTGTGTGAGTGGGCAGTACCTTATATAAAGCCTGTTCCTTCATACGTTTTAAAGAATGTGTTTAAGATCTACTGTTTCAGTACAACTTCACAGTTCGCTCCTCCAAACCCCCTTCAAAAGAAATGGGATGTTAATTAAATGGGATTTGTTTAAGAAGAGTAATCCATTTTATGAATCCAAAAACAGATTTTACTTTCTACAAATATTAGAATAATAGAATTGTGATATTAAATGTAATTCCAGGACTGTGTATAAAATAACGCAAAGGCAGCAGTCCCGCTTCAGTGCAGGAGGAGTCAGGAGTCGTGCAAGCCATAGGGGCCAGGTGCGCACAGACCCGACCCTCATACTGCTCCATTCACACTTTAGTGTGTACAATTCTGCACGGGTGTGTGTCACCAGCATCCACACACACTGCACAACACAGGCAAGCGTGTATTTCACGTCTTTCTCAGAAGCAGTGAGGTTGGGGTGTCTGTAAATCTTGACTGAAGCTCACAAAACATGCATGAACTTCTCCACACACACACAGCTTTGTTTTGGTCCTCAATGTGATCTCAACATCAACCACATAAACCGGATAATGGCACAGTTCCTGGCATTATGCACACATAAATCACACACATACTGTTTAGAGTCATAAACCTAAGAGGAAACTTCCTGTTGTTTCTGTGTATCCCTCTATGATGTGATGGATCCACTGTGTAAAGTCATTCTAAAATGTAGTCACTCTGGACCCCATCAGTGAGAAACACTGTGGGGTGTAGGATAGTTATGCACCAGGCAGGTATACCCAGCAATGGCTTGAACATCTAACCCACACAAGCCTAACTCAGCATCCTTCACAGCTGACAAGCAGGGAAACTTGTAGTTTCACAAATTGTCATTTGTATTTTCTCCAATTTAATTTGCTGTTTAATTGTAGTATTGTGAACTGGAGGTTCTATATATATATATAATTTCTCCCTCAGCATGGCTGTGGTGAGAAGGAATGACAGCACAGAGGACTTTTACTTTGACATCCTGATCTGATAAAACGTCTGTCCTGCACTTAAAAAGTCATTAAGTGAACCTTAAGGTCTTTTGTAGCAGTATGTCCCTGAAAATACCTAAACGATGCTTAGTGTGGTTTATTCATTTACAGTTTGAGTGTAATAGTTTTGCTGTTCTTCAAAAGGCACTTAAAGATTTAATAAATTATTTCTGAGCACTGAAATCATAAGCTACTGGACTGAACCAGTTTAACTTCACATTTTATGTAGATTTGAGTGAAACAAGCAAGAATAATAAGTGTGGCATCTGTAAACACCAGCATGCTGCAGACCGTAACCAAGTGTTTCCAGGATGGCATTTTGGTTTGCGCGGCATGACGATTACATGGCTTCCTTCAAATCACTTCATTTTCAGTCAGAATACAAGCTGGGCATGTGAACAATCAGGCAGCAATTCCAACAGTATTCCTGCGCTTCCCGCGATATTACTTCATCCCCTTCATTTGTGGGCCCTCTTCAGAAACGTCTTGCTGCGGATCTCGTTGAGAGAGAGAGACACCGAACAGCGGGATGGATGTTCCTTCCTGTACGCAATGCTTTCCATGATGGCTTCTTTGATCACCTGAAAAGGAAACAGGAACAAATTTTTTTAAAAGCTAATAATCTGCCTAAAATGGCTAAAAGGAAATGACAAGCTAGCAGCCACCAGTTAGCATCATGTGTGTGACACTAACTGGTAACTACTGGTCACTTATTTTCATTATTAGTAAACTGGTTCATAGAATAAGTCCCTTTTTGCCACAAGACCCACACAAACAAATGCATAGCAAGGCAGTTGCAGCCCCTCAGAAGAGTTCTGTCTGAACTCAGTTCCTGCAGGAAGACTGATCCTGATTCCAGCTCTTAATGCTGCTGAACTATTTGCTCTTACATTCTTGCTCTGTTTATACCTTGTAGCATAGTTAAACCTTGCCCTGATAAAAACATTAGTGACGACTATAATAGTTTAGTGTCATGGAGAGTTGACAGTTTCACACAATCTGGCAGGAACATTTCAGGACATGGAATGTTTCGGGACATCTGCAGAAAACAGCGCAGCAGAGACTGTCTGCCCACTTACTTTTATGTTGTTCAGCGTGTTGAACTCCATGAGGTCATGTAGCCGAGTGAAGGCCTGGTTGGAATACTGGAAGTTAAACGTAGAGTACGGCGTCTCCGGGTCATCGAAGATGTCAAAGTCTGCAAACTCCTTCTCCTTCTCCGTCTGGCGAGGAACTCCTACAGAGTCCACACAAGCAGCTTCTCTTAGGAAAAAGTTCCATGTGAAATGCTAACGTTATATTAGAAAAGAATGAATAAAACAATTAAAAAGAACATGGCAGCTGTTATAATTAAGATTGGGAAATATGTTGATCTTATAAATCAATACACTGTGATCCCTCTTCAAAATCAACAACATTCAATATCAATTCAGTAGTAACAGGGGTGGCATGGTTGTGTCTCAAAAATATTTTCAAAGCTCAGTACATCCAGAGGCTTTGGAGTACCAGAAGCTTGGGTGGGCTTTCAGCAAGTGTGTTCGTGGTTTTATTTCCCCTCACCAGGCAGCTTATAACATTGTCTGAGCTTCAGCTCAGTCTCCACTCAGCTATAGAGACATGTGACAATGTTTTAAATAGTTTTGGAAATCAATTCATTTATTCAACTTACACTGTTACATAATTACATAATCTTTCTTAGAAACCAATTTAAGAATAAATCATTAGATGAAAATGCTCTGAAAAAAAAAAACCACACATTCAGTCAGCTGTGACCAAAACTTTTACTGTCATGGTACATCCACACTTACCCGGAGCTTTGAACTTCCTGAAGTCTATGTTAACCAAGACAAAATGGATGATGGTTGGACAATTCTTGTCGCCTTTTCTGGGTTTAAAGATGTAGCACTCCTTCATCCCCTCCCGGTCAAACACTTTCGGGTCTATTTTTGGAAAGGGAAGCTTGTTCATGCGTGCCCATTTCTCAGCTAACAAAAGGTCCTGTACAAAAAAAAAAAAAAAAAAGCATAAAGAAACATGCATCAATAAGGGTTTGTAGAGCACCTGGCAACACCATTCATCCATTTCAGCCCTTTTGTAACATGTCAATGTAGGCGCGAGACACCTGAACCTTACATTACCTTAACCAGGAATCCCACACTAGACCCATAATAATGCAAACTTAATCAGTAATTAAAGAGCATCACTGATAGTCTGTAGGATCTATTAGCTTTTTAAAACAATGCAGTGTGACGATCATAAGCTGCGTATCTGTATGAACGTGTGATGCTTTTATCAGTGTGTTTGCATGTGTGTGTGGGTATATAATGACCTTAAAGGGAGGACTGGAGTCACTAGGCCTTGCTGAGAAGTCAAAGGAGATAATAAGGTCAGTGCCCCTCTGGGGTCTCAGGATTAGAGGATAGGGGAGGTTAAAGGTCAAGCCACTGTCCACAACATGGATTTTCTTGCTCTTCACATCCAGTGGCTCATAGATGCGGTCAAACTCGTCTGGGTCTGACACCATATAACAGAGAGTGGGAGGGAGAGAGAGAGAGAGAGAGAGAGAGAAAAAGAGAGAGAAAAAGAGATAGAAAGAATACTGCACATTACTCTCATAACCAGAGTATCATTAAATCACAACAGCAGCGCTTAAAGTAATTTTTCACCTTCGAATGCCAACACTGATAGCGATGAGAGCTAGCATGCATCAACTTAGTACAGTACAAATCAAATCAAAGTCAGGCTAACTATCCCCTAAAAAGGACTCATTCACTGTTATTCCAGCCATGTCCCATTCCTGGGCGAGATTCCCAGTATGACGACTGGTGGAGCTGTCAGTGGGACTCGCTCTCTCTAACCTGTGACCGCATCCACCTCCTCCTCAGGGCTGCAGGGGGCCGGAGCGTCACTGAAGGGCGAGAAGGGGATGTTGGTGTTCAAGTTGAGGCCCAGCATGAAGTTGTGCACCTTTCCGGCTCTGCCCTCGCGTGTGTTGAAGAGCGCCGAATCGCTGAACAGAGACGTGACCATTCTCTGAATCCAGCTGGCCTGTTGATGCTCTTCACCCACGCTGGCTGGACAGTACAGGGTAGCATTCAGGGAGAGAACAAACCTGCCTCAGCTGAAAGAAGTGTTCTCACTCACTCACTCACATCTCTTCCTTTCTCCCCTGCTCCCTTACTCTCAATCCATCCTTCCCTTTCTCATTCTCTCCTCCTCAGGGTACTAAGTTATGTCTGCTCCCTCTCTCTTTAGTGGCACCCGGGACCAGTGGCTTGCGTCCCATCGACTGAGCAGATCTGTGAGGAGCAGAAGTTTCTCACCTTTGTGTATGTCTTCATCATTGTCGAGGCTGTCCTCTCCTACGATATGCTCTGGCTTGATTTGCTCTGGGAGACAAGCAACAGCCACAGTCAAGCAACAGCCACACTACACAAAACACCAACAAGCACGCTGCACAGAGAACCATCCAACCACACTACAGGAGTACTGTGTGTTCAAAGAAATCTATGTATTCACTGTTACTGCAATTAGCACCAGACAAGAGATTCTGCATCCCTCCTCCCCCCTTTGATGTCTCACTACACAACACTAAAGAGGTCATGATCTTATCATGCAGTTCTAAACACTGTTTTTCCTGTGAGTGTATATGGGCTTGAACACTGATGCTTAACTAACCACAGAAACTGAAGTTAAGCAGTCTGATAACGATCAAATGGTAAGAAGCTCAGTTCACAGCTACAACCTCCGGCTGTACGTCACTCCCATATTTCACCATGTGCTCTCGGGGGTGATGTCTGAGATAATGCAGCACTACATTTACATTGTGGTATTTAGCTGGCGCTTTTATCCAAACAACCCTTATAATTATGACTGAATACATTTTGAGCAAGCGAGGGTTAGGCCCCCTACTCAGTGATTTGGCAGCGGTGGTGGGGCTTGAACTGGTACCTTCACCACTGAGCTACCACTGCCACTGTTAGATGTGCCTGTCTCCTACCCAGCTCTTCCTCCATAGTGCTTCCTCCAGATAGGTCCTTCACTCCCAGCACTCTGTTGAAAAGAATGGAGAAGGCACTGCCCCACACCCCTATAGAAAACACACACACACACACACACACACAGACTTCTGCTTTATTTCTCCAGTCAACCTTAGAGTAAATGAAAAGTGCTAACTATTGCACACATACTGCACGGAGCTGTACACGTCACTGTAAATGTAAAACTTCTGTTTATGAACACTCATTTAACGGAGATATCCATCTTCACGAGTAGTGTGTGCTTAAACAGTATTAAGATGCAAGAAGGTTTTGTGCTTTAAGTCACTTTAACCTTCCCATCCTTCAAGAGACACGCGTCTGACCCCACAAATGTACCACAGTCCTGAAAGTACATGTTACAGCACTGTACAACGCAGTTTACTATAAACACTCCTACAAAGGAAGCATTCAGTTGTACCACCACAGAAGTAGTGTCATCATTTCCTTAGAAATACCCTCACTTGTTTCACCTTGTTATTGCTGCTTGGGAAATCAATTGAGCTGACACAGGAGAAAACCTTTTAATTAATTTAATATTTTAAGAAATTGCTGCTCCCTCCAGTATAATGTGCAAGAGACAGAGAAACAGGTTGTGGGAGCTGAAATAACAGTGAAACTGCATCTTACCCATTAGGAAATGCAAAGGATTCTCCTCATATTTCTTGACTACAGTACCCATGAAGAACTTGCTGCCAAAAAGGTCAGGGGTCATGAATGTGCCATATTTAGCCATGCCAATCTCGTACGGGCTGAACTCCACCCAATCTGTCAATCAAAAACAAGAGCACAGTGCCACTTTTAGCACACAGCCACAGACTCTTAGAAGACGGCAGGAATGCGGGTAGTAGTTCCATGTATGCAGTGAAGGCCTGGAATTTGCATGCACGATCCCGCACTGTGCCTCCTTGTGGCAGAGCCACTGAGAACACAGAACAGGGTGTGTCACAGTGCTCATTAATGTTTTCTATAGAGGGCTATTTCAGTGCCAGAATGACGAGGGCTATTGTCTGATGATGATGATGATGATGATGATGATGATGATGATGATGCACAAGACAACCAGCGGCGTTATTGATGAGTAATGTTTGCCCTCTCTGCGTAATCCCTTTGAAGAGTTACTTAGACTTTAGACCTGATCCATGTTACTAAATAATGATAGGGAACGTTATGTTTTTAAACACATTTTAAATTCTTAGGATCTGAATAATGTGTCTGGCAGTTCTGGCCAGAGTGAAAGTATTCACTGCCCCAAAAAAGAAAACAAAGAAAAACTAAAACCGAGTTCTCTATCTGAGACGCTCAAAGGTTAGAAAGGAAAGGCTAAAGGCTAGTGTTTGAGCGGATGTAAACTAAACACCACCCAGCGTGTGCTTGGATGACGCTCCTCACCTCGCCCCCTGATTGGCTGAGAAGCGTTCTAAACCGTGACGATACCAGTTCCGGTAAACGTGGCCCCCACGCTGGCACGTTGCTAAGAAACGAATAGTTTAGTTGTTTCGTGCATATACAAAACGCGAAAGGAGAGCGGATGACTTTTATAAGGCAACATTTAACTTGCGGCCCGTTTGGTCAGACTCTGCAGGAGAGAAACCACAAACACATCAAAAGGTGTTTAGGGGGATTAAACACTTCGAAGCGAAGCAACCGTGGCCCCTTAACCGCACAATAAACGGACGTATACGGATGAACATTTACAAATAACGCAATAACTCAAGCCCATCTTTCAATGTTTATCATTTTAGTGTTAGTTTTTTGTCCTTCACATTCGCTTTCATTGTAAACTGTTAGGCGGGCGACCGCTACTGTCGCATAGCAACACGTTATTTGTTTGGAAGTTTGTTTGTTTTGTTTTTGGTTTTTTGGCGGAAGGAACCGCGATGTGAAAGCAGACTTAGTATTACGCTTCGGGCTTCGTTTCTTCCTTTTGCAGAACTGTTGTACAAAAGCAATAAAGCACCACTGCTGTGATTTGGATCGTCATGTAGTAATTCGCGATAACACACTCCTTTCATTGATTTACAAAGAAAACGCCTTTAAATCTGATCAGTTCAATGCCGACCAGCTAATAACACCAAACAGCTTCATAACACTTTACTATTGTGTAATGTTTGCAAACCACATGTGCAAACAGGCATACAAAGCCATTTCTCAAGGTTGTAATCGAGGAATTCGGTGTTATAATACATAAACATGAACATATCTGCAAGATTCAACTAATAAAAGTTGATTTTGCACAATGATCTGCAATGTCATATTTAGAGTTACTTTGAAGATAAATAAATCATCTAAATAAAGTATATTCCATCCGTGTGAAAAAGGTCAGGCTTTAGGGAGATGCAGTCCGTCACACGTGCACCCAGAGACAGGATTTGCCAGTCCATCAGTTTTCCGCTTTTGATGCAGATGAATTCCACTGACGTACAGCAGGCGTGGACGATAAACGTACACCTGACATTCAGTTCCAGATGCACCTGTGCACACAGCTGTGGCATTCTTCAGGCCATCGAAATCAACTCTACCTCCCCCAACAAGAAAACAACTAGGACATATTTTACTAATCTGTTCAGATGGCCCATGTCTGAGTGTCTTAGTTAGTACTTGTCACTAATTAGCAGTCCTTGTCTCTGAGTGATGTCACTAATGTGATGTGTTCAGATTTCTAGTTCCAAGTCCATTTCCACTGGTTGGTCATGGCTCAGCAGAGTAAAGGGTTTGGAAACACAGAAACAGTACTTACTCATTCAAAACAGCTACTTCACAGGCTCTGGATACAAAACAAGGACCTACATGCAGGCACAGACATGCGGCACACTTACCGGCGAACATGAGCTCGGACACGTCCGGTTTGACATGCAGGCAGGTAAACAGGGGCAGTGGAGACTGGGCCTCATTAATCTTCTCCTGGATCTCACTCAGCTTAGTGTCCATCCTCTATACACAGACAGACAGACAGACAGACAGACCGACCGACAGAGGTGGACATCATTCCCCACTCTGCAAACACAGAATGAACTCAGTTTCCCCCTCCAGCCAAAGAAAGCAAGGAGGGAGAGCCAGAAACTGAGGAGGTTTAGGGATTCTTTACGCATCGGACTGCAAAGACTGCGCTGCACGCACGGCAGGAATGAGCGTCTCTCCGATCAGCATGCCGAATATGTCGGTGAAGGTGACGGGTTGGCCGCTGGCTTTCTTGCTCCACAGAGCCTGGACGTAGTTGGTGACGTGCTGTGGCAGGAGCAGGCGCAGCGGGTTACTGCTCACACTTTTCATCAGCTCCTGGTTGATCTGCTCCGGACCCTTCTCAGGGAACTCCGGGTGAGAGTACAATGTGGACATGTACCTGCAAGAGAGAGAAAGAAAAAACAGGACAATTCCAGAAACATATGGACTCGTGTAGTGAAGACATCCAGAGGGATGGATGGAGAACGTGGAGAATTTTCCAGACACACATTTCTTTTCCAGTGCAGAACAGGTAGACTGTGGGATGGAGGGCGGAATGACGTGTGCTCACCAGGTGGATCCGGACAGACCAGCGATGTATGTGACACAGTCCAGAACCCCTGACTCAAAGAGCGCCTTCATGACTCCCGAGAACCCGACCATGGCTCGGAATCCTCCTCCTGACCCCAGCATGGCTATGACGGGAACCTGCGTGCACACATCAGATCACTTCCTGAATTTTAGCAAGCTTTTCAACTTCCAGTATTGCTGAGGTCACTTTCTATCAGCGACAATAGCATCACCCTCACTTGAGCCACAATTTCACATGAAAACAATGATTAATAATGATTAATAATGAGTTCCCAACAACTCAGAGTTGAGACAAGGGTTCGGTTCTTCCCAGCTATTCCACCAGTCCTTCGTCTCAAATGAAGCAATGAATTACCCTTGTTCATAATTATTCATAATTCAATGTCCACCTTTATGTGTGTGTTTTTTTTTGACATTACACTCAATGATTTGATATCACTGACCAAAATTAAAAACACACCAATACACAGACCACATTCGCTTTTAATAGTAAAAACAAGAATCAAACCTGCTAAGATTTTTCTTAGCTACTGACACTGAATAGCAAAGCATCTATAAAACCAAACAGTAAATAAACTAATTAAATGAGTTTTAAAATGAATAATTTAATGTGTCATATAAAGGAAGCATGTGGTTTCATGACATTTAAACAAAAAGTAATTTAATAGTGCAGCAATAATGTTCAACATTCCCGAGTCTACAAGTCAATGACGCTCCGTCGATATCATGCCTAAACTTCACACTGGCAGAAGACAGCTGGAACAAGACATCAGTCCACTGCAAAGCACAATCACATGGTACACACAAACACAGCTGTGTGCGCCAGCCGTGTTGACCGTGCCAACATCCTTTACATAACCAGCCTGCGTCTGACTGCCAGAAGTCACAACTGACAGAAGCATGCTAACTGTGCCGAGAGTCATTGCCGATTGGGAGCTCTCGGTCTTCTAGCTATAAACTTTGTGACTTATTGACACTGAGCAACACCAAATTTATTTACACAGTACATTTAAAACAGCTGATGTCAAGCAAAGTGCTACACAACTTGATCGACCGGATAAGATGTGAATTAGAACAAATAAAGGAAATAAGTGAACGCAAACACACACACACACACTCACACACACACACACACACACACACTCACACTCACACACACACACACACACACACTCACACACACACACACACTCACACACACGCACACACACACACACACTCACACACACACACACACACACACACTCACACACACACACACACACACACACACTCACACACACACACACACACACACACACACACTCACACACACACACACTCACACACACACACACACACACACACACACACACGCGCGCAGTAAGTTTAGTAAAACAAACTAAACTTAAACACCAACTAAAATAATTACCTAACAAAGTAACATGATGGGAGAATGAAAATCATTAAGAAACAATAAAAGACACAAAGCAATTGATGACGAGACCAGAACAAACCAGCTCAAAAAGGACTCAAATGCCTGGGAAAATAAAGGTTCTTAAATTTGACTTAAAAACATCTCTTCTAGGTGGGGAGGGTGATTTGATGAATCTGGGACTGTTGCTAACGCATGGAATAGCCACAAATAAAAGCCCAGCCACCTTCTGATGAACAGTTACAAACATCGGATTAGTAGCTTGTAGGGTGGAGCCTGATGAGAGGTTGACGAGATCAGACATGCAGCTTGGAGCTGTGCTATGGAGAGTTTTAAATCTGAACGCAAGATAGAGACCTGAGGTACTCCACATGTAAAAGATGCTGCACAATGAAGCCATGCACCTCAGTGTTCATTATTTCACCCTGATACACTCCTAAAGGACACACAAACATTATTCTCCTTATTTCTTAATTTGTAAGCTTAGAGATACAAACCAACAGAAAGAAAAAGCTGTGTTACAACTCACAGCGTAGGCACCCGCAATGAAGGACCCTGCAGGGGGAGCGGGGAAACACTCATAACTGATTTTTGCTAATCAAAAATTCCTGGTGTTGCGCTGACTTCATCATGAGTAAAACTCATCTGCTTCCCATCAGATTCTGGACTACGTGCATGGAAGGTTGTACAGTAGTGTGTGTGTGTGTGTGTGAAAACTGTACCTCTTCAGGGGAGGATGGCAGGAGATGAGGTTTCTCCATGTGCAGAAGTTTCTTAATGCCCAGCATGACTCGGTCTCTCCGTCGCTGCCTGTACAGTTTCTCCTTGTCACAGAGAGCCAAGCTAAACCGCAGATCCATGCCAGAACTGGGAAACACAGGCACAGCACACATCACACATCCACGCCACACCTCACGGGTATACACCACTCACCACGGATATGCGCACAGTGAGAGTCGGCAGTACAATACAGTGCTGTGAATGTTTTGAAACTGGAGCCTTTGGATGAGTGTGGAACAGCAGAAGTGGGTTACAAACCCAAACTGCCTCCTTTATGCTTCAATGAGCTTGTGCAGAAGCTAAATGCTGCCATTTGTGCATATGGCATATTTTTAGCCTAGAGGTCGATGCACAAGAAATAACACACAACGTGATTAGTTTTGACACAAGCACACGCCCACTGACTGTGTCCTTTCACTCACAGGTACAATCTGAATGTACAGCGATTCATGATATTCGTTATATTTAATCCTCTGTGCTGCTACACACGTCCTCAGTCCTAATCTTGCTCCCGACGGGCTTGGTGACGGGTGTCAGACTGGCTGGGTTTGCCCTAGGGAGCACTCTTGATTTCGCACAGCGCTGGCTACCTTCGTCACTGGTCTTGCTAAAAGGAAACCGGAGTTTCCTTTTAGCAAGAGATTCATAGCATTCCAGACACAGTGACACATCACTGTGTCAGTGGCACAGCATGCTGCCAACACACACACACACACACACACACACACTCTCCGCGGTCACGAGGTTGCTCCGGCTAACACTTTACATGGAGACTACAGTGGAGGCTCGCACACACAGCTCTCGTTTCGCTAACAGAAGCAGCAGGGTATGTCAAGGCTGACTCAAGCACAGACAGCTGTGTCATGTTCAGCTGGGATACGCACCACACTTCCAGACTCAGTTCCAAGTACACAATGGTTGCCTGTCAAAACAACGCAAAAGACAAACTATTAGTGCAACACGACTCACCACCATTTAAAGTGCCGACAGCATACTGGGCTTCACAGAGCAGAGAAGGGACGTAGAAAAAATAAGTGAAAGAAACAGGGAAAAGGTTTCTTTGTAGAATTTATTTTAGAAATAAATAAATTATTCGATTGCTTATTGAGATTCTTACTTTTCCTATGAGAAAAGGAACCACTTCTGTTTGTCCCACGTTGAGTTTGAAAATGTCATATGATGCAGATCCCAGTGTTTCATCCATCACATAATTAGCGTCCATTAACGTCAACTGAAAACAATCCACACAACCCGTAAGTAACAGTGAAAACATTGAACCATGTTGTTGAAAAGGAGAAGCTATTATACTCGATCACTCAGCGGTGAGACACAAAAGCGTAGACGTGAAGCCACATGACAGGGTCATTACCTCCAGGACATTGTCCTGGTTGGGGTCCAGTATGAACTCGAAGCTCTCGTTCCACTCTGGGTTGATGTCATTATCGATGTGGCGGGTTTTCCTCCTGCTCTCTGGGGCTGTTGGAATGTAAAGCTCCACGTAGGGGTCAGGTGTGTCCACTACACACACACACACACACACACACACACACACTTCAAACATCTTTAACCTGAAGTTCAACAACAGGCCACAAGCCTGCCACACACACTGCTCAGTTCTGTGACCTTTTTAGGCCATTCACTGGTGAAGTTCATGGTCGTTTCAGATAAAAACATCTCCACATTTCAGACATGATGATCTAGTTTCATCGGTTCTTCTGATGACCAGTAACCCAAAATTCTCCAGCACTCACACAAGTCCCCCAGCGCTCCCTTGGTGACGTTCTCAGCCCGCTGCACCTTCACTCGGAGTTTGTGGGAGTACTGCTGTTCTACCTTTTAACAAGAAACCACACACACAAGAATTAAATCTCTAAAGCACAAACATTAAATTCTGAATTAAATAACTATATTAAAATGCATTATGTATTTATTTCCAAGTGCATATACAGTTAAAACATTTTTTTTTTAAATCTAGACAGACAGACATACATACATACATAGCCCGACTCGCACGTTCCAGTGTAGACGGCAGCTACAGAGGACCGCCCCTGGTGTGCGCCCTCTCTCAAAGCTCCGCCTACCATTCCAAACATCTGCTCTCATTAGCCCCTTTTCCACTGCAGGGCCAAACAGTCCTATCGTTGTTCCTGCAGCATATCCATATGGACACGGTTCAGCACGGAACGGCTACTAGCCAGGATCAGGCCAGATTCCATAGCAGGCTTATCCACTCATGCCAAGAACAGTGGAATGTTCTAGAAGTCTAGCACAATGATGTAGGCGTTCATTGGTTCCACATTTAATTCACTTTGCTGCCATCAGTGCTGTAGTCTTTTTACTTCTGTAGTCTTTTTTACTTCTAATAAAGAAAATGGCAGAAACTATTGGTGTTTTCTCACATTTTTCTCTGCATTCTCACACATCACCTCCATTTCTTATTTACTGCTCTGCGCTACTTGCACACAAAAAAGAAATGAAAAAAATGCACAGAGCTCAGACACAAGGAGTGAGGATGATCATCATAGTTAATTACAGTTGGTAAATACAACAGTAGACCCTCTCTCGTGTCTGCTGCAGGGCTCTGTAGGTAGGAGCAGATCCTACCAAGGATCCTACCAACACCTACCAAGGATGCTGCATTGTTCAGTAAAACACTTTACATTTGGAGATTTATTTTCCTGTGTGCAACGGTCATTGCCCCATTGGTCTTGTGTGAAGAGCTCAAGACCACAGAGTCCAATGTAGAGGACATAACTGAGAAAGAATACATGTGTAAGTGGAGAAAGTGATGGGGTGTGTTGAGCGTTATTGACACAAATGAGAAGTCAGTGTGAGCTCATACCTCTTATGACTGTCTCTCAAACACCAGCAGCTATTTGGGAGTGTACAGGAAACCACACAGACTCTAAAGATCACAAACTATATAATTCACCACACAACCTTCACCTATGTGGAAACTTACTGAGTCCTGCAAATGAATCTTCAAACTCTTTGAATCCTGATGGCCAGGCTGGCTTCCAGATGGAATACACACTAGTAGACAAGCAACCTACAGCACACAAGGACTGGGTGTGGCCATAACACATCAGCAAACCCTCAACAGCGCGTACGACCAGTCCTGCCCTCAGCAGGGCGTATGTGTGTCTGCTGTGCTGTGTTTACCCTCCTGTGGGTTTGAGGTCGGATGTGGTCACTGACCTTTGCCTTTGCTACAAAGCCAAGATGAAACACACCTGCAGTTGGTCGCGGTAGGGATGCAACTCGGATAGCTTGGTGCCAGAGCACATACCTGGCTCTCCTGGCCTGGTTTAGTGCATTACATATTAGCAGAGCTACGTTTACGCGACATTTAGAGCGACATACAGAAGAGCACTGCAGTTGCCATCAAATGCAGATCCCCAACCAACAGTAGGTGGCCCTGGCTAGTATGGAAAAGAGCACAGTAAAAGTGCTTAGTGACTCCGCGAAGAGGTGAGTCTTCAGTCTTCGTATAAAGCCAGCCAGTGAAAGTTCATTCTAGTCTACAGGTACCATGTCTGAGTCTTGAGGGTTGGTGGTTCAAGTCGAGCAGTACTAGAGGCACTAGAGGTTTGATTATGGCTCTTAGGCACGTGGATGCCAGTCCATAAGGCTTTGTAGGCGAACGGCAGCGTTTTAAAAGTGATGTGAGCTGCTCCAGGACGTCAGCAGAGGGAACACAGGAACGAGCTCTTTGGGAGCTTGAAAAGAAGTCAAACAGCGCCATTCTGGACCAGCTGCAGGGTCTGGTACCACAGAGGGGAAGGCCTACCAAGAGCACGGTGCAGTAGTCCAGTCTGGAGATGACAAGGCACTGGACAAACAGCTGAGTGGTTTCCATGAAAACAATGGAACATTACAGCTGCACAGACACACAGCTTTTCTACAGCCGCACCATGTATGCGATACCACACGTACTAAAGAATTTTCCCAACTTCACACTTGACCTACCCGAGCATTTAAATTGTGAAAAGACAGAAACTGGGTGTGCAATAAGTTTTCTGTGATTATCTACAGAAGAATACAAATTATTTTTACACGTCAGCGATAAGAAAGGATTAATACTCGAGCAGGAGAGGAGTGCTGAACTTACAATTATGTACTGATAAGGGTCCAGAGCAGACATGGCACCGTTTAGGTCGAGGGCATCCGGACTGTCTCTCCTCTGTCCTCGTCAGCGGCTGTATCTTCACTCCCAGAGGAACATCACCAGAGTAGGATTGCTCATCTGTCTGCCAGCACAAAGGCTGTCCAGCAGGTGGTGGGATCAGGGGGATTTGGGAAATATTTATGACAGGTTTAAGATTAAACTGTAGTCTAATTACAGGTAACATGAGAAAAGTCTGCAAAATTGGAACAATATCCTATATTTCAATCATATTTACTTTATTACACATAAAACATTATAAAATGTTAGTGATGCAACGCATTGAAGCAACTGTGTGCGTGCGTGCGTGAGAATGACCATGTCAGAGAGAGCGCAATAAAAGGGGAAGTGTGCAACTGAGAAACCAAGATAGGGTCTTTGGTAACAGGATGAAAGTACACACACACACAGACACACTTCCATTTTCATTTCTAACTCACTCACTAATCTCTGTGAGTCAGCAGTCTATATGAGAAAACAGCATGCTTAAATTAGAACTCGACAGTTCAAGAACAATCTCTCAATCTATAACGAACCATTCATTTATGCAGAGTCACGCTAACAGAGCACACTGCTGGAACAGCGAACTGTAAAATGCTGAATGCATTGTACTGGACGAACTGTTTAATCCAACAGAAAGCGAAGCGTGAACATTATGACTGAATTCTCACCACTGAACAGTTTAATGAGCTTTTAGAAAAGGGTTAGTAATTTATCGCGAGCAAAACTCCCCTGTGGAAACGCCCACGTGCTTATTTACGCACCGAGTGTTAAAAATCTCACCGCATTTAACGATTCTGGCGATGATCCGAGCTGCCTTTTTATTCCGACAACCTCGGGCACAGAAAGCTACACCAACAATAAATAAACTACAAGTGACACAGATTATGTCTACTGTGACTATTATGGTACCATTGCAAAAATAAACAAACGATAATTCTGCTAAAACTATTGTCCGAGGCTAGTCCAATGACCTGGTCTGCCATGCTGTGTTATGCACCTAGTATTTCATTACTAATGGTCCATTACATTTCCCTTTGCACTATTTACGAGGGTAAGAGGACAAACCTTAATATGAGAATCAGTGTTATCCATCAGTACCGTGCCAATGTGAAGACTGCAATGGGTTACCTTAAATAGCCCAAATCACTCCGGTAATTGGCCCAACGGTCTACCTTGCGTCCTTGCAAAACTCGCAGTGTGTGTGTGTGTGTGTGTGTGTGTGTGTGTGTGTGTGTGTGTGTGTGTGTGTATATATATATATATATATATATATATATATATATATATATATATATATATATATATATATATAGTTATTAAGTTATACCATATACTACATATCTTTGTGTTTTAAGTCCACCACTGCAACGCTTTGGAAGCAAGCGATAATGTAGACCACAATTCCCAAACGATAAAAGGAGATCTACCAACATTAAACACCCTCGAAGGAGCATCTCGTGCGTTAAATTCGGTCGTTCCTTCATCAACGTTCCCGCGTGTAACCTGTCGCTGCGCACCGACGTGCGTGCGCTCGTCTCCGTAGTGTTCGCGGTCGCGCACTGTCGAGAAACGGGACTCGTTTCTCAGGAAAACGGTGGAAGCATCGGCACACCGAGTGGGGTCTGGCGCGGGGACTGTCTCTAGGCCGTGGCTACAGGTCACTTATTTACGACCTTCCTTACGAACTTTCAAATGAATCCACTCAGTTTCTCAAGCAATAAAACTTCCAGGTCCTCTGCACAGCGATGTTTGTGTTTAAGATCGAAGCTGAATCACGTTCAGTAGGATATTCCCAGGACTAAGGTCAGAGCAATAGCGTTTAGTTAGGAGAGCTTACAAATGTGCAACAGCAGCTGTGTGGCAATATCCGCAGGACGGAGGAAAAGTAACGCTATACAGATCAAACGTAGAAAACTCAGATTTGCACTAGACAGTACAACTACACAGTGCGTGACTGCGCTGACTTGCTGAGAGCAAGCTTGGCATTTAGTTCACTGAAACAGACGCAGACACGAGGACTGCACTTACCCGGGAATGGAGGTTATGTCAAACATGAAATCCAAGAAAACATCGAATTTTTTCCTGTGCACAAATATTTGTTTAAGCTACCATGGGGGCGGTGCCGCGAGTCTTCCTAACACATGAAAATGCCCCTAGTCGCTCAACGTGAACGTTAAACCGACCCGTTAACGAGCCTGCAAGTGCGCTGACCGAACTGCAACGATGAGAAAGAACTGCTGCAGAAGTTGTAGGTCCTAACCCCGGAGGATGAATCAGAGGCCAGCGTCAATATAAACGTGAGGCCCAACGCAGACGTGATGTGGGGAACACGAATCTTCAGAATTCTCCAACTAAGGAGCTTTTTAATAGGGACAAATGTCCTGCTGCTACTGGCACGAGCGTTTTGATCCGGTACACCCGCACGGTCGGGTGTCATTCCTTCCACGAGGGGGCGCGCGTTTCGAAGCTTTGGTATACTGAAGGGAAATAATATTATTGATAATGAAGCGGTACGGTATTTCATTGTAGCCTAAACATTTTAATGTGAGTTAACAGCCCAATAGGACTAGCAACTAATTTTGCTTAATTATGTATGTATGTATGTATGTATGTATGTATGTATTATTATTATTATTATTATTATTATTATTATTATTATTATTTATTTGTTTGTTTGTTTGTTTGTTTTATATAGCGCATTTCTCAAACTCAAGACTATTAAAACTATTTAGTTGTTTGATTGTAACTACTTTTCAATTGTTTTTATAGTTCCCACGACCTCGTCAAATAGTCGTCTATTATAAGTCACACAGCACGAATGCTACTGAAACATATTTCTGTCTTCGTATTCTGTATATATTATACAGCATCAGTATGGTGACCGGTAAAACTTAACCCCAACTGTAAGGTGAGGGAAGTTTTCTCTCGAGTAGAGAACACGTCACGTACCTCAGCGCGCGGCTATAAAGGCACACCTCCGTCACGGGCGTTCCTTCACTGCTCGAGCGCAGCTCACCGAGGCGTCAGGCGGTTCCGTTCAAACGTACTGTGATGTCTAGAACCGCGCCGGTCTTGATCTTAATCCTGGGTTTCTGGGCTTGCGACGCAGGTAAGCAGTTTGAGATTATTCATTTGATGAGTTTTAGGATAATTTTAGTATGGGAATGTTGTAGGTTACTTATGGCATCATACGGAATAAGTGCCATGTAAGAACGCAAGGTGCCATGTAATTCAATATGCTGCATAACACTGTATAAGCGCTGTTATAACACTGTATAAGCGCTGTTATAACACTGTATAAGCGCTGTTTTTTGTACATCATACAGCAAACCCCTGTTGCTCTGAGCCATGTCAGAACCGTGGCGTCTGCACTTCTGTTGGCTACGACTCCTACGAATGTGACTGCACGCGTACAGGATATTATGGCCAAAACTGCACGATACGTGAGTATAACGTGTTTTGAATGAGGTGGCAAGACGAGCATTGTGTTTTTGCGCACGTTCTGATCAGCTGTACGTGATCTGTGTTTTGCTTAATAGCGGAATTCTTCACGTGGGTGAAGGTTTCCCTGAAGCCGACACCGGACACCGTGCACTACATCCTCACGCACTTCAAAGGCCTCTGGAACGTTATCAACAATATTCCGTTTTTGAGGGATGCCATAATGGGTTATGTGCTCACGTGTAAGTTGCAAGCACAATTCATCTACTCAATAATTGTATTCATTTTTATTTTGTACAAAACCTATTGTCCAACTCTGAAGCCATATTTTAACTTTGAAGATTACCATTAAAGATGACTGAAGATTTTTGTGGTAACCTTGTAAAGTAATAGACAATATTTTAACACTACACATTGTCACCCCTAAACAGCGCGCGCCCATTTGATTGACAGTCCTCCGACGTACAATTCCGACTATGGTTACAAGAGCTGGGAAGCTTACTCCAACCTATCGTACTTCACGCGCACCTTGCCTCCAGTTCCGGAGGATTGCCCAACACCAATGGGAGTCTCAGGTGAGCCTCTCTTCCCCTCTACAAACCTGTTCTTTGGCATTTCTGCATGCTTACGATGAGAGTTGCATCACAGGGGCTGCAGGCACTACACCGCACAAAGCTGTGCTCGAATCAAGCTGCCTGCATGCCTGTCTCAGGGGTCAGGAAGAGTCACAGTGACGTGGGAAACGCTCCCACAGCACGCCTGCACACACACACGCTATACTTGCCTTTCGGTTCCTGCTCCTTTCAGAGCTGTTTGCCCTAGCCTGTGTTCCTCTCTGCCATTCTCACGTCATGCTCCTGCCCTGGCAGGTAAGACGGAGCTGCCTGACGTGAAGATCTTGGCCGAGAAGCTTCTGCTCCGGAGGAAGTTCATCCCAGACCCACAGCGCACCAGCCTCATGTTCGCCTTCTTTGCCCAGCACTTCACACACCAGTTCTTCAAAACAGACATGAAGAAAGGTGCAGCGTTCACCAGGGCCAAGAACCACGGCGTGAGTGCCAGCCCTCTGACAAACACTCACAACCCACACGTAACGGTGCCTCCAAGGGAACAGCCGTAATATGTATACAAGTCCTCCTGGACTCAAATTAACTTTGTAGAAGTTACTGAAACAAAGTTTGTGGGTTTTGGGTTTTTTTTGTTTGTTTGTTTTTGTTTTTTGTGATTTTTAAAAAATCCTCTGTTTGCATTGTCCAGTTGCAGAGTGTTTTGATTTAAACAAATGATATTTGAGTTATTTGCACTAACAGCTGTTCTAAACCGTGTTCCTTTATGCGCTTCCTTTAAGGTCGATCTGAGTCACATCTATGGAGAGGAACTGGAACGCCAGCACAAGCTGCGTCTCTTCAGGGATGGGAAGCTGAGATATCAGGTCAGTAGAGGACATGCTGCGGAGTAGCTTTATGCAGTCCTAACCCACGAATCTCACTCTCCTGCTAGATAAGAACTTCTTCCTCATAAAGCACACGACCGCTAGTTCACTCTTAAAAGTACCTTAAGAAAAGTTCACCAAACATGTCTAACTAATGAAAGCTATGAGCACCAAGAGCATAAGCTCTTTCATAATTCTAGCCAGTCCCTACTAGCTTTTAATTGTTAATTCTGTTCTTTTTCTTTTGGTAAAAGCAAATTGTTTTGAACAGGTGAAATGAATGTTGCCTCGTGCTGTTCAGGTGCTGGATGGTGAAGTGTATCCCCCCATGGTCAGCGAGGTCCAGGTGGACATGCACTACCCCCCCCATGTGCCAGAGTCCCGCCGCTTTGCTGTGGGCCACGAAGCCTTCGGCCTGGTCCCAGGTCTCCTGATGTATGCCACCCTCTGGCTCCGAGAGCACAATCGTGTCTGCGACATCCTGAAGAAGGAGCATCCCGACTGGGATGATGAGAGACTCTTCCAGACCACGAGGCTCATCCTCATTGGTGAGGAGAATTCTCCATAACCTATTATTCCTACAGTCGTGAAGATTTACATGTGGATCATCATGTGATGGTCCATCTACTCATTTGACCTTTTGTGCTACGTGTTTAAGTATGGATTTGAAAAAATAAATTCTTGTCAGTGGATTGCAAGATCATAAATACTTTGAGTCTTTGGCTTTGTCTCATAAATACTCCGCAACACAAGCACAAGTTTTTAACATACGCTTCTTTGTTTCTCAGGTTTCTCCACAATAGCGTGCCTTTCGAATGCTCTGGAGTATCTCACTCTTATCTGCATGTCTTTCTTTTGCAGGTGAGACCATCAAGATTGTGATTGAGGATTACGTGCAGCACCTTAGTGGCTATCACTTCAAGCTCAAATTTGATCCAGAGATCCTGTTCAACCAGCATTTCCAGTACCAGAACCGGATCTCCTCTGAGTTTAACACCCTCTACCACTGGCATCCTCTCATGCCTGAAGACTTCCACATCCAGGATGAAGTCTACAGCTACTCGCAGTTCCTCTTCAACACCACCATGCTGACAGACTATGGCATCAGCAACCTGGTGGAGTCCTTCACCAATCAGGTGGCAGGCAGGGTGAGTCCAGCTTCAGTCGCAAGTGTTGCAGTGCAGTAAAATATTGCTTTTGTTTGGTCTACAAGCTAACATGTCTGAGGGAATATTTTGTAAAAACAACAGTTGGCTACTTTTTAATTTTAAAAATCATGCATTCTTTGTGATGTTATGCAAACTAACTGCTTGGACTAATTCACCAACTTTTCTTCTGTAGGTGGCAGGCGGTCGTAATGTAGGACGTGCTGTGCTGATGGTGGCCATGAAATCGTTGGAGAACAGCAGGCAAATGCGCTTCCAGTCCCTGAACGCTTATAGGAAACGCTTCAACATGAAGCCCTACGTGTCCTTTGAAGATCTGACAGGTGAGGAAAGTTTAGTGTCTTATCTTCATTAAAGCCCTATAGATCTTTCTTTTGTGTGTGCAGAACTCTCCTCAAACCTTGAGATTGATGGGTGCTGACATTTTTAAAAGTGTACTGGAGAACACTGGGCACAACTACAGACATGTCTTAACCGCAGTGTACCCTGAAACTCCGTAGGCAGCTGCTCCTAAATTTAGTCTGACCAACAGCATGTAAACGGTGTGTCAGGAGAGTAGTCTCACACAGACAAGCCTGTAGTCTTCAAGAAGAGACGTCTCCTTGTCACTATGGGGTGTTTACATGGTGATCTACACATCATATAAAGATTTAAAAGACTTGGATCTTTAACAATGATTCAAGATCTAAACTGGTGCTTAACTTTGGCCTATTTACACTTGAGAAGATAAATGTACATTGGTAACATTGCAACATGAAGACAAGTCCTGGAAGCGGATGTTTCTGATTTAGTTTGATCCTCCTGATAAAAGGATCACTAAAAGAAGCTTATCCCATATCCGGCTTACTAACAGTTGGGTTGTACTAACTGCTTTCCACTGACTTTCATACCATTTAGTCATGTCGATTTTTTATTTTTTTGTTTTGTTTTTTTCCCCTAGGGTGTATAGAATCACCCTGGGGTGATTTTCTGTGGCGTGTTTTTAATGGGCGTGAGTACAGATCAGCATACCTCAGCGTCTGAGGGCAGGGTGATGTGATGGAGCTTGTTCTGTGCTACAGGTGAGCAGGAGATGTCTGCAGAGTTGGAAGAACTGTACGGAGATGTGGAGGCCGTGGAACTCTACACCGGACTTCTGGTGGAGAAGCCGCGGCCCAACTCCATCTTCGGAGAGACCATGGTGGAGATGGGTGCCCCGTACTCCCTGAAAGGCCTCTTGGGAAACCCCATCTGCTCTCCGGAATACTGGAAGCCCAGCACCTTTGGTGGCAGGGTGGGCTTCAACATAGTCAACACTGCCTCGCTGCAGAAACTGGTGTGCGATAACGTCAAGGGACCGTGTCCCATCGCTTCGTTCCATGTGCCTGATGTGAAAGACTCTGTCCAGGGAACCATCAATGCAAGCACAGCACACTCCCGTCAGAATGAAGTCAACCCAACAGTACTGCTCAAAGAAAGGAGCTCTGAGCTATGACCAAAATCTGCCAAGATGTCCTTCTAAAATATAGGCTGTATTTATTTATTTATGTTAAGTAATTTATTTTATTTATTTCTTTGAAAGAAATTTATGGTTTGAATGGTATGGAACTTTTTTTTTTTTTTTTTTGGTATGGTTTAATTTATCTAACATTTTGTAAAAAAAAAAAAAAAAAAAAAAAAAAAAAAGTTAGATTTCTCTATTGCTGTATTTTTATATTGATGAATTCAGGTTTAAGCACTTTGCAATGTCAGGAGCCCTTAACAGGATGCAGGGACGAGGCACAATGAAACAGACGTTTATTTAACATAGCACGTAGGCTATCTTCTCATCAAACACTGATAAACGTACGACAACACACGAGACATTTTTTTAATTTTTATTTATGCATGCATGAGGTGGACGATACGAGAGCGTGGTACTAGAGACAAATGAGCACACACACAGAGATTTCGGGAGGGGCATACCATGACAGACCCCCCTCTCCAGGGTGCAACTCCTGGCACGCCAGCCTATTGGGCTGTGGCCCCAAGACCAACCCCAAACGGCGAGCCAATAGGACCAGCCAACCCACCATGGGCCAGAGCGAGCAGGACAGTGGGGGAAGGACTAAGACTAGGACTAGGACGATGACAGACACAGGAATGCACACACTAACAGCGATGGACACAGACAGAGAGGAATAAAGTGATTGGTATATTCAGCGTGACAGGGACAGACACATGAACAACACCACACATATTCAATAGTCCGGGGAAGGGAGAAGCCACCCCAGACAGTCCACCAGTCATCGGCTGGTTTGGAAGCTGACCATCCTGGGGAGGGAGACCTGTCCTTCACTGGCTTGGGTAGCAGTGACTGTCCTGATTTTGTCCTCCTCTGACGACGCTGCGTCCCTGCTAGCCACCCAGGGCTGCTTGCTTGCTGCGGGGTGGCGTACTCTGGGCGGAGCCTTGGGCGGAGCCTTGGGTGCTGGGGGCTCATCATCCTTGGAGCCTGTAACGTTGCTCTGAGAGGGAGGATCCCTATGATGTCCGACTCCGAGGGCTGGAAATCGTTATACCAATCCTGGTAGCCAGACGTGGTTCCGCACTTGGACCACACACACCTGGACCTCTCCCCCCTATTGTGGGAGTCAGGAGGTGCCCAAGGACATGGGGGCTTTCCGGTACGGCTGTAGGAGGGCATCTACCTCCCTTCTTTCCCTTCCTCTCATTACCTTTCCCCGGCATGCTTGGTCGGTCGGTGTTTCTGTAACATGAGGAGGCTTTAGCAGGATGCGGGGATGAGGCACGATGAAACAGACGTTTAACATGTAACACTTAACACACATGACATGGCACGTAGATTCTATTCTTATCAAACAAAGGACCAGGTGGACAACACGAGCCTGGCACTACAGACGAACGAACACACACACACACAGACGTTTAAGGAGGAGGGAGGGGCCGTACCGTGACACACTGTAAGTGCTTTCTTTTAATTACTTGAAATCAACTTCTTGTAGTTTACTACTACTTCTGAGGTTGAAAGGTTACATCTGGCCATCCATTCAGTCATTGTTTACCAATCTGTTCTCTCTCTCTGTCTAATTTCTGGCGAAAATGAAATTAGATCTCTGTTATTTCCCTTTCATTTTTTGTAATGTTTCCATTATCAATTCTGACACTAAATACTGACAGTATTTTGAAATACTTGAAGTTTGGACACACACTAATAAACAATTACAAAAGGCAATATATAAATGTTCCATAATATGTCAACTGTCCCAGTACATCTGTAAATAATTGTGCTAAAGGTACAATTATTTCTAGATTTATATGACCTACAATTGCTTTGTTACCCTTTGGGTTAAAGGGTCTTTTAATTTGAAATGCGTATGGCTAGCCAGGTGAGCAGGAAGTGACCTAGATGGCTGCTTAAGTTACATGGTGGGAGACAAGAACTCCCCAAACACAGTGAAGCAGACCAAAGGCTTGTGATGTACCAACACTGCTCAATGTGAGCAAGGTAAATTATTTTGGTTAGAAAGGGTTATTAAAGGGATATTAAACAATTGTTTGGTGTAAATCTAAGCTAATCTTGGCCTGTTGTTCGAGACAGAAACATTTGTAATTGTACTAAAATTAATATTTAGAGACAGTTAATGGACTAACTATATGACCATGTTAAAATATGGCAAGATTTAATTGGAGTTTAAAGGATGAAGGTCTTTTGAATAATGGAGGTACGTTGTGGATGAACTGAGGAACGGATGCTGGAATGCTGACTGGGTTATTGTGTGAATAAAAGTGTCTTTTTGCATTTTGTTTAGTTCTTATAGTGTGTTTGTGCAAACCAAAGAATAAAGGACTCTGACCATCAGATGGGTGCCAGTCTGTTATTCAGCACATTGCATTTATCCAGAGTGACTTACAAAAATACTTCAGTTGTCTACTCAGAAAAAGCCCCTCATGTTACTCAGACTTGCTACCATAATGAGATAAGACTGCAACACCCATAATGCTTGAGGCAATCTATCTACAAAACAGACCTGACAACGCAAACAATAACAAAAAATATATAATATGGAACAAAGACAGGTCAACAGCCACTTTAATATCCTGACTATGGCTATACACACACATACACACCCCTATTAACAGGTCATTTTCATCACATAGTGATGCATGCACAACAATGCAAACATTCTCAAGCATGCAGCAGACTACTCAAGCATTGAATGAGTGCAGCAAATACATGCAGTCAGTACACACTGGCACATAATCCAAACATGCAGAGGTCCCTCCACATCAGTCTCACAGTCACCAATCCAACAATTTATGGCTGATTCAGTTCCAGGGAAGTTTCCTGCCCGTTGCGTGAAAAGTCCAGTTGAAGTATCTTCGTCACTCCCAGTTTGTGTGATCAGCCTGTATGACAGTGTTTTCTTCATGTCTGAACATGTAACATAATGTCCAAAATCTATGGGTAGGATCCTAAATAATGGGAGACCATTATGCTACCCCCCGCAGCCAATGGCATGCCAGGACCAAATTAGGGCTTCATGTCCACTACATTAAAAGTGTCTCCTGTTGACTCATTAGTGACCCACGTAATTCAACACACCTGACCTCTATTCTGTCACAGCTGGCTCAGACCAACAGGGTGAACGTTTGGTAGAATTCTCAGTAGCCTTAGTCAGTGGGTGGGCTCTATCCCAGACCAGATCGCTGACCTCAGAGTCTACATTTCCATATGATGCATTATATTATTTCTGGCAACACCCATGTGTCTTACACCTCCTCAGTTCTGATTGCAGGATATTGCAGGCAGGAGCTTTGGCACTGAGCAGTGGTAGCTAAGGTCTTATACCAGGCCTGCTAAGGTGTGCACAAGAGCCAGCGTAGAAAACATGACACCTGTGGCTTCAGGAGTACCAGTATTGACAGAACTCAGGAAGTCACTTTTCCCATTCTGGGTGTCTGCTTCTAATGAACGAGGCTATCATTGTCTAAAGGGTCCTGTTCACGCTTCCGTTAAATTAATCTGCTGATGATAATCTGTGGATAACATCTGGACCACAACCCAAGATTCCTCACCTGGCTTGTCAATTGATGGTCCCGATTTGAGACCATGTAGACCCCAGCCAGTGGTGATGTAATATCTTCTCATGGTTTCTCCTACCACTGCTATGCCGATGACACTCAATTGTTTTAATTTTTTTTCCACCTTCTGACATGCTTGACTGACATTGCGTCACAGATGACAGCCCACCACTTGAAGCGCAACCCCAGTAAAACTGAGCTTGTGTACATCCCAGGTACTCCCAACCCTTGCCATGACCTCACAGTCGCCTTCAAGAACTCCCTGGTATCATCATCCGAAGCTGCCCGTAGCCTGGGCATAACTAACCTAACCCGGTCTTGCAGATTCTCCTTTGGAACATACGAAGGATTTGGCCCTTTCTCTCACAGGAAGCTGCCCAGGTGCTTGTGCAGTCTCCTGTGATCTCAAAGCTCAAATACTGCAACTCGCTACTTGCTGGTCTTCCTCCAAGAGCCATCAGACCTCTACAAGTTGTCCAGAATGCAGCAGCATAACTGGTCTTCACGCTTCCAAAATTCACATGTCACTCCACTGCTGTGCTCCCTTCATTGGCTTCCAGTAGCTGCACGCATCAGATTTAAAACCTTCACGCTCACCAACAAAGCCAAAAATAGACCAGCCCCTTCATGAGGTCAATGGTCAAAGCCCGAGCCGCACCTCAAGTATGGCTCAGCTAGAAATAGCTTGCTTCAGGTCTCATGGACAACAAGCATCCAGACCATTTTCTGTCCTGGCTCCAAGATGGTGGAATGAACTCCCACTTGCTGTCCGGACAGCAGAGTCCTTTGCAGTCTTCAAACGCAGACCGAATCTATTCCTGGAATATTTAAACTACAATTGACCCTTTCGCATATATACTGAATAATTAAGGTATTATTTATTACGCTAATATTGTTTAACAAACTCTAGCACTTATTACACTTATTGTTTAACATAGACTTTATGTATTTTGCACTTCTAGGCATCAGCAGTAGTCCATGTATTTCTACAGTATTCTAGTTCATTGGTATCTTGACTTTAACCTACTGTACTAGAATGTATTTATGAGTAAATAATAAAGCACTTTTGTAAGTCACTCTGGATAAGAGCATCTAAATTCCATAAATGTAAAGCATCTATCAGTGGGAAATGTTTGACCCTTTTGTTGTGGTAATTGACCACCACCAGCATCACCACACTGTTTTCTGCCTTGCAGCAAGGAAACGGAGACTTGAAATTGACGCCAACCATCTCGTTCACTTCCGTAAGCAGACCAGCAGGTTTTAAAATGGTTCCTCCCTACATCTTTGAAGCGAGCATGACCCCACACATCCTTGCCCCCACACAACCTCCCACAGCGTCTTTGTCCTGGCAGGATGACCTCCAAATGGGCTGGTGAGGTTCTAGGGTATCATGACTTTAGAGCCCACATGACAATCATAAGCACCAGGCTTTAATCGTAGTGAACAGCATAGTGGTAAAGACAACTTTGATGTTCTTAGTGGACATGAAACACCTTGATGTTCTGTGCATGTGCCAGGCTAGGACTTTTACAGGCTTCGCATCTCTGATGCCTCAGTCTCCTGGAAGGAAGACAGCAGATCAGCCCTCTCGGTGTGGACTACAGCTAAAGTAGCCATTACTGGCAGGTTGCATAAGAGTATGTGAATGCATCAAGCACATTACAACATCCTTTGTCCACTCACAACTTGCAAGCCTGCAACCATAAAGTCCATTGTATGAGCTGTGAGGAGGTCTTTGGGCAATTGGGTGTATGAAGACATCAAACACCACTCCTCTGAGATTGCGATTTTAGTACAGTTCAGGCTACATCCAAGGTTGTGTGTTCTGGTGTTCACTAGCTTATTTCTGAATGCCTCAAGGAACCTGATGCAAAAGCAATCAATGAAGCTCCTAACCAGTGTCACTGCTACCAACAGCTCCAAACCCAATGCCCCTAGCCTGGGTACACACGTGGTGGAGTTGGCCAAGGCTTGGAAACAGCATGAGTATAGACATTAAAAAAAATAATAAATCAATAAAAATCAATAATAAAAATTCTGAAAAGCCGGGATGCAAGTACACTTGGAGGGCAGATGATAACTGAAATCTTCATGCAAAAGTCGACTTGCAGGAATCCGTCTCAACATCTGGGCTGATGCCACCATCGGCACAGAAAAAAAAAAGAATTAAAACCCACACGACACAAGTGGTTCCACAGACAGCCAGCGGTTAGAGAAGGGTGCGATTAGCCTTGTGATCATGTGACTGGGGCTTTGTATTAGCCCTCCAGTGTAAGGGTGAGCGGTAAGGAGGCAGACGCATGTGCGGAGAAGAGCGAGATTTAATAGGAGCAGATCTAGAATCATAGTGATTAAAGCAGTCCAGGGTCAACGAGCCAACACGGAGAGTACGGGGATGCATGAGTAACAAAGCAAACAGGAAGCAGGCTATAACAGACGCGGGACAAATGCAGGACTAAGGACACACGGAGTACAAACCAACAATCCCATAAATGCAGCCATTCAAATGAACAGCAAAACACGGGATCCAGACAGGGTTTAAATACATGAACTTAATACTAGAAACGAGGGACAGGTGGAAAATCAAACGAGCAGGAGAAAACGAAACCATGGAACGGAACAAAAAAACACAAGACAGGGAAATCACGAAACACAGAACCCGGGAGGGCCTGATCGTGACTTCCAGCCATTAACAGTCCTCGATTTCCACAAACTGCAGTGGAAAGTTTGTCTGTCACTATTCGGCGGCAAGAACAGAAGACAGGCAGCCGTTATCCACATTTAATTAGTTTGACATCGCTGATGTGGGGCGAGGCTGTTTCCATGGCAACGGCGCTGATTAGGCGTTCACCGCTCAGCCTGATTCTTCCGGTTCTGTTGGTGGAGGTGTTGCAGATCGACAGCCGGAGATATGTGTCACTGCTCAGGTAGAGGCGTTACGTGCTTACTGCCACATGATTGCATGCAGTGGATTGAATAATATGTGATGGGACTACATATTAACATATTAATATTAACATATTAATATTAACATATTAACAGTGTATAGTAAACTTGCCATTAACAACCGATGATCTGCAGACCAGGTATGACGCTTGTGGTGGGCAGCCGGGACTCCGGTAACAAAGGTGTTACAAACGCACCCTATTTGAGGAGCTCCTGTCAGGCATTTCATGGTCATGCACTTACCAGTGTTTGTGTTTTTCTAGGTGGAACCTGGTTTGCGAACAGATCTGAATCTGCACTTGTCACAGCTTGCCTGTAAATGGCTTCTAGCGGTGCCTTTCACACTCATGAGCTCATGCTTGTAGGTTTCAGAGGATTACTCACTTTATTAGGTTGTAGGCACCGTGCCATGCTCCGTCTGGGGTTTGTCAGTGTGATAATCGTTATGTGATCGTTTCAGGTTTTCAAATAGGCCTGTTGTGTTGATGGCATTCAAAATACCGAACAAAATCTGACTGGGTCCAGATTTTTTGTGTTTTATCTTATCAACCAACCTAATGATCAAACTGCGCAGCTTGAAATATTTCAACCACACAGGTATTTCAAATGTGTAGCTTCAGGTAGAGATAGGTGGAAATGTGTCCCAGCTGACTTAGGAAGAGAAATACTGAAATATGACTGCAGCCATTTAGACATTACTTACGCTAAAACAGAAACAACAGGGTTGTAGGGTTGTCCTTGATTCTCTTAGAAAACACAACGGTCTGATATCCTGCCCTTATCCAGGAACACAGCCATGAATTAAACAGCTGTCTCTGATACGCAAGACATGATTTACATGTGTTCTGCATGGTCAGATTCCTCAGTACCACATTCATGACCAATCTCCCTTGTCCCAAACTGAGGCAGGTTTCACTCAGAGGAGGGCAAGATCCCTGAATGGTGGGTGTTTTTTTAATTACCATTGCTTTTTCAGGACTGTTAATAAATAGTTTGTTTGGGAGTGACATCAATTAGCTTGAGTTCAAATAACAATCAATAACAATCAATAACAAACAAACAATTGATTTAATCATTGATCTGATAGGTTTACCCCACCCCAACACACTCCAGCCTACTGACAGGGTCTGGTTTGTCCCACCCCTCGAACTCTCTACCCCACAATCTGATCTGAATTAATCTCTGGGTTACCCCTCCGTTATTGTCTCTGTGCATACATCACTACACATAGCTACACTACTAATGTAAGGAAAGTTCAGAGGTTAAGGTACTTGACTAGTAATTAGAAGGTTGCCAGTTCAAGTCCCATCACTGCCTACTTGCTGCTGTTGGACCCCTAAGCGAGACCCTTACCCATCTATTGCTTCAGTTGTATTCCGTCATTATTGTAAGTTGCTTTGGATAAAAGCATCAGATAAATGTGACTCATAAAAAGAGTAAAATACTGATACTGTCCTCTGCATTTCTGCTGTACTTTGCTGAATTTTAAGCAGAACTCTAATCTGACTGTAAAAGTCCCACACTCAAACACTGTCATGTCAACTTATGACTGTCTCTTCGTATAATTCCTAGAATTCTTCATTATAAAAGGATTCTTCAGGAATGTCACCGCTTTTTCCTACCTCAACAGGCTCTGTCTGTTTCGTATTTATTATCTTCACCATGTTTTACTCTCTTATAAGTTTCTGTTTAATTCATTGCCTTGGCAACTTTGTAACATCGCAAAACCTGCTTGGCTAATTGTGCTCAGCTTTCGTATTTATTACCACCCACAGTGTTCAAACGTGCCCCAGCCAGCCGTGAAACTCCTTCGGGACCCAACACGTGTCGCTTTCGTGTGGATCCTGTGGATCATGAGGAAAAACAATGCCTTTGAGCGGAGGATTCCGTATAATTGAAGGGCTCGCAGCTGCAGCACTCCCAGCGAGGGGGAATGGCTGGGTCTGTGCCAGGTAGCACGTCAGGAGCAGGTCTGTTCTCTGCCAGGTGGCCTTGCCATTGCATGCGTGTGTCATTTCAAATCATTGTTTACCATGCTGCTATTCTTAAAATATTGTAGTCACAATAATAATCAATTTATTGGTTCTTTTTTGCATAAATGCCCTGCGTTCTGATAACATGATATTGTTTGTCTGATTAGTTCATAAGAAACAGCTCCAATAAGTCCCCGCAGAGACATAGTGAAGCACAATCAGGGGAAGCCCACGTGTATTGAGGACCATGTGTACTAAGGACCAGGTGTACCGAGGACCATATCTACCGAGGGCCTTGTATACTGAGGACCAGGTGTATCAAGGACCAGGTGTATCGAGGACCATATCTACCAAGGGCCTTGTGTACTGAGGACCAGGTGTATCAAGGACCAGGTGTATCGAGGACCATATCTACCAAGGGCCTTGTGTACTGAGGACCAGGTGTATCGAGGACCATGTGTACTAAGGACCAGGTGTACCGAGGACCATATCTACCGAGGACCATGTGTACTGAGGACCAGGAGTATTGAGGACCATGTGTACTAAGGACTAGGTGTATCGAGGACCATATCTACCAAGGGCCTTGTGTACTGAGGACCAGGTGTATTGAGGACCATGTGTACTAAGGACCAGGTGTACCGAGGACCATATCTACCGAGGACCATGTGTACTGAGGACTAGGTGTATCAAGGACCATGTGTACTAAGGACTAGATGTATCGAGGACCATATCTACCAAGGACCAGGTGTATCGAGGACCATGTGTACTAAGGACCAGGTGTACAGAGGACCATATCTACCGAGGACCATGTGTACTGAGGACCAGGTGCATCGAGGACCATATCTACCGAGGGCCATGTGTACTAAAGACAGGATGTACTTTGAGGTTGGAAAAAAGGGTGGAGATTGTAACTGATTACATTGATTGACTAAAGATCAACACTTAGGGGCGGCTGGTCTTATATGGAAGTTTTTTCTGCCGCTTGAAACCACAAGGTAAAACAAGACCTGGCAAGGAGCAAGGCTCTCCGTTCCAATGGAGTGGACTGGTGTTTGAGTCTTGTAACAGGAGTTTTTCTCCTGTCAACTAAAGAACCACAGAGACACAATGAGGCAAGGTTTGCTACAGACTCAAACATTCTTTCATCATGAATGATGAGCGAGCCAATCAGAATTGGTCACCTCTGTTCCACAGAGAAGATGAACCAGATCCAGACAACATTGCATCATTGCATAAATCTGGAAGGAAACATTTTTGATATGTATAGTTTACAGTGTGTTGGTGTGTGTGTGTGTGTGTGTGTGTGTTTGATATGTATAATTTACAGTGTGGGTGCGTGCTTGATATTTATAGTTTACAGTGTGTGTATTTTATGTAAATATGTAAATTTTATTGTGTGTGTTTTGATATATACAATTTATAGTGTGTGTGTGTGTGTGTTTATGTCTCCTTTACAGTGTGTATTTTTCATATATTCATTTTACCATGTGTGTATGTGTGTATTTTTGATAGTTTTCTCTCTCTCTCTTTCTCTCTCTCTCTCTCTCTCTCTCTCTCTCTCTCTCTCTCTCTCTGTGTTTGATTTATACTGTTTGTGTGTGTGTGTGTGTTTGATAGGTACAGTTTACTCTGTGTGTTTTTCTGGAATCATGAGTGACGGTGTAAGATAACAATCACATTTTTCCCTGCTCAAGCTCCAGGAATGGCGGTGTGAGTTTGGAGGGAAGTCCTTATTTCTGGAGTGGGCACCCTGTTTACTGCTTATGCCCGCCTTCAACTCCATGCCCACTGCTGTGTTGAGAGCAGGAATTCCAGATGCCAGACTGGTGTCTACAGTCGCGCTTGGATCCCGGGATACCACAGGCTGGCTGCTCTTTCCGTGCTCTGCAGCGGGCCAGGCCTTATAAGGCTGCTGATGGACTTTTCCATGAAACTCACACACACACGCGTGCATCACACGCCTCTCCCGGGTGAAGCATAAGGCAACGTGCCAGCCACATTAGTAAGAAATATACTTATCTCTCCAGCGTGAAGGATCGGAGGAATGCGCCTGGCTGCAATGTGTCGGCATGTGAAAGTAGGAATGAGTCAGAGAAATCAGCGAATCAAGCTCCTACCTACTCCCACCCGGAAGGTCTTAGAATTGCATCCTCAGTTTGTATCACAGATGCAAGAGTTTCTGATGAAACAAACAAACAAACAGTATGAAGGATTTTAGTTCACTGTTGTTACAATAAAGACGATTAACAACACAAGATAAGCTTTTAAAGAAATGTCATCCAAGCAGCACTTTTTTATTGCAGATCTTCAGACATTTAGAAATAAGGGATGAAAAAATATTTTATTTGGCTTTGAGACAAACTAATTGTCACTGAAAAGTAACAATTCCAACTTACCTTTGTTACTCTTCCAGAGAATGCCAAACTGCTCCTGAAGGTGTGACACAGGCTAACTTAGCCAAATAAACAGCATACCTGCTAGTTCCTGCACACTGACGTGTCTCTGGTACCAGGCTACTCAGATAAGAAAAAAATCAGCTTTTCATTGGAATTCTATTTTGTTGCTATGAAATTCATAATGGTCACACTTTGATTCCTGAGATATTACACCTGGAATACGTGGAACAGTGTTTTTGTTTGTGTGTGTGTGTGTGTGTGTGTGTGTGTGTGTGTGTGTATGACTGTGTGTGTGTGCTAACATACTTGCTAAAACATCCCATCACCCAGGGAACCCTCTCCGTGAGATAGTTAATGTCTGACTCCTTTAATGAGATAGTTACAGTTTGACTCCTTTAGTGAGAACATTAGTCTGACTCCTTTAGTGAGATCAATACAGTCTGACTACTTTGCAGTGATTAGTTCTGACATCAGTGACATGTTCTTTTCACACACTTTCTGTTTACAAAATGACTTAACTCTATTTTTAGCCTTAAATAAATATCCTGACACTGTAAGGAGGTTGCAGATGGAATTTTTCCCCTTATGAATGACTTCATCTTGCTCATTACTACAGATCTCCAAATAGATCTCTAAATAGTTCCGAAAAGCACACCTACATACTGGAGTTGCCACTTATACATGATTTATTCAACTATAAGAGTTGCTCATACATGACGTAGTTGTACATGTAGGTTTGTCTACATATAGATTGATGTGGCATATCTGTATTATCGCCATACGTGTACAGTGAAATTTGTTATGCAACTCACTTTGTTGTGGAAAAATCTTTTAAAAACATCATTAAAAGTACTATATAGATCTATTTATGCAAGCGCAAAATAAAGCACAGCAGGACATGATCAAAGCAAACCTGTGTAAAGACTCATGATACACTTTGGTCCTTCTTCTCACAAACACTGTTCCTGACTCCTTATAACTCAATATCTTCCCAAAAATAAAAACCTCCAAAGTGTAGGATCCTCTACAAAACAAAATGACCCAAACAAGATTTGTGGTAAAACAAACATGATTAGAGAAAAAAGCAAATGACTATTAAGACAAGTGACAGAGATGAGAGAGCAAAGTTGGATTTCTTTTGCTGTTTGAGCACTCGGCTTGCTTTGGCGGCCCGGAATTAAACTGCACTGTGGAGGGGACAGCTTTCCAGCCTTTGTTAAACTGGACCCTTCCGGGGAAGCCGGAATGACTAGATGACTGCAGTAGGCAGACTCCTGATATGCAGTACGTCCAAATCCAATGCTGATCCATTTCCATAATTCTCTAACTACACTCTGAATATCTTACGGTAATCTTCACTGGCCTAAATGTGCATGTGTCTCACGTGGATTTATCTCCTTTGTAAACAGTGGGACATCCTTATCAAAAACTCTGAGGAGGCTTACAAATACAGAAAATTAAAACCAAAACCAAATAAAGTCATTCTTGCATAGTTTCACACCTCGTGATCATAGCACGAGTTACATGAGCATGAGTTAGAATGAGTTACATGAGCATCTAATGTGTGTGTGTATGTGTGTGTGTATATATATATACACACACACACACACGGCATTAGAAGAGCTTAACTAAATCAGTGGCTAATCAGACATTATTATTTGTGAAACATTTAGCATGACCACTGTGTAACTGAAACTCTAGCACGTATAATTAGATATTGTTTCATATTGCACTTGTCACTGACTGATGCAGAGTTTATATGTATTTTGTACTTCTAGGCATCAGCATTGATCCCTGTATTTCTACAATACTATAGTTCATTGGTATCTTGGCCTCTGACCTGCTGTACTGTACTAGGATGTACTCTATGAGTAAATGACAAAGCACTTTTGTAAGTTGCTCTGGGTGCCGTAAATGTAAATATAAATATAAATGTAAATGTGTATTCTGATTACACAGTTTGAAGTTCGGTGATACTTCTGAGGCTCTTGGTGACATTTAGGTGTTGGTGTCAAATTTTCTTTGTCATTATCTTTGACATTTACAGACAAGCTCAGTCTACTGCTGCTGTGTTCAACAGGAAACACGCCATCTTTCCCAGCCCTGCTAATCCACCAGCTTTCTGTCCACTCAGGCCTTTGGAATGTGAGCTGCTGCCTGTCTGCTGTACTTTGCATTGGGAAGCGTGAGAACAGTGGAATTGTGGAATTGTTGCCTCTGGGCACCTGTTGGTGATTCCTGATGAACACTTGCACATAACTGGGATGTTGGAGTGGATCGCATCATCCTCTCTTTCTCTCTCTCTCTCTCTCCCTCTCTTTCTCTCTCTCTCTCTCTCTCCCTCTCTTTCTCTCTCTCTATCTCTCCCTCTCTTTCTCTCTCTCTCTTTCTGTCTCTCTATCTCTTTCCATTTCATATGTGATCTCACTCACACTCACACACACTCTCACACTCACACACACTCTCACACACACCCAGACAGTCACACACACTCTCACACTCACATACATGCATGCACACACACACTCACATAAATACTTGGCTGCAGGCATTGTAATGACTAATAAAAATGCCAGAACATCCGTTGGTCTCTCTAAGCTCCCGTTAGTGATCAGTGAGATTCAGATGGAACCTTAATAACTAAAACTAAAACTAAATCAGTCAGTAATGTAAACAAATCTGTGATGTCATCGTTGTTTTTGTGCTTGCTTACCCTTAGGCCCTCCCCTGCCAAAATTCAGAGCGGGCCATGATTTTTGAGGGGTTTTTCACATGATTAAGCAAACATAGTAAACAGTTTATTTTGAAATGTTGAAACTGCATATCACATCATTCCCCTACTTTTCTTATTAACATAAGATTGAGCAGTTTCACCACATCTTGTGGAATATTGCGGAATCTCATTCTCGACTGGGAATGACATTAAACATTTAACGTCTCATGCCTCACCAGTTACCTCTAAGACGTGTTTAACAGGAATTAATCCTGTGGTTTTTAATGAGGCACCTCTGTCATCAAAAAAAAGCGGAATAGTTTTTCATGTAAAAGAAGGTATTAACAAAATCTCCCTGACTACTAAGTCTAGAAAAGTCGCTTTTTTCTTTTTCTTTTGTAAGTTGCTCTGGATAAGAGCGTCTGCTAAATGCCGTAAATGTAAATGTAAATGTAGAAAAGAGTTTCTTCATCGCTGATGGATGTTTGTTCCACTCTTTACTCAAGGAATTTCTCTTAAGATGGAATAATATTTGCAGGGCTGTGTTGGTGTTTACACTTAAGGTCTTGTGTTATTTTGGTGGATAAACAGATTTCTAAAGCAAACCCACACATGCTGAACTTGATTTACTCACAAAGCTGACCTCGGATCAGGTGATGGGTGGTGTTTACAGTGGGATGAATGTGTTCCCCTGCACAAAGCAGCCTGTGGGCTTATTTAGCAGGTGGACTGGTTACGGTGACGTGCCCCAGTTAGCAGGCACCGCCAACACGGGTCCTCTGCAGGCCGCACAGAAGCATAAGAACTTCCTGCTTCTAGAAGGTGCCACTGCTGTTGTTTGATATAAAAAAAAAATGATTCCTGTCTCACCCTTCTAATGGGTGGTCGTATCTTTTTCCTCATACTGGGGCCTTCTATGAGGGTGTGGGTGTGTGTGTGTGTGTGTGTGTGTGTGTGTGTGTGTGTGTGTGTGTGTGTGTGTGTGTGTGTGTGTGTGTGTGTGAGTCTTTGGGTGTGTGTGTGAGATCTACCAGAGGTCTGGGGGTTTGAAGGTATTTTCATAGTATTTTAAGTATTCTAGGATTGTTCTCCTCTGGACTGAGACTGATAATGTCATTCCTCATGATGTCATCAGTTGGAGCCATTCCTCCATCTTAGGGGTTCCCCTGTCAACCATCCCTAGTTCTACTGTGGCAGCCTTCCATTAGGGGCATGTTGTCCAACCACCTATGGTGTGTTACAGTAGCCCACATACCACTGAAATGTCCTGCTTTCTCAGCATTCGATGTGGACCACGAGTCACTGTCACTCTTACTGTCATATTTCAGCATCAGACGCAGGAGAAATGTAGCATTAGGGGTTTTCCCTAGACCCTTATTGACCTTAGTAGTGATTTTATATAGTGATTATACAGATTTATATAGCGTAGTAATTTTTATATTTTAAGCTTTTATATCTATATATCATACACATCGTTATATATACAATTTTGTTTTGTTCTGCTCTAAACCAATAATACCAAAATATGTTTTTAATGTTTAACAAGTTAAAAAGATAAGTGTATTACTTGATGAAAGTGCTCAGACACCAATATTTGAGGCCCCAACTATTACCCCAGCTGTTGGCTGAATGTCCAGGAGTTCATTTGATTATAAGCAGCAGCTAAGACTACTGACAAGACAAAACACCCAGTATGGCCTCTGATAAACTACAGAAAACACAGTGTGGCCTCTGGTAAACTCTACAGGATAGACCGTAAAGCAACATCTCTTACCAGTTTTAAGAACTCTGGTGTTTTACATGCGCATCCTCGTCACAGTATGTGTGCAGTACCATCTAGTGGCCTGAAGAGGGCAACTTGGGGTTGACTGCTGCTTCTGTGTGTTCAGAGGCGGCACAAACTGGGAATGAAGAAGTCTCGTTAAGAAGACTGAACGTTCACACACATTTCTCTGAACATTATACATATTTCCCAAACTAAAAACTCAAAGGTCTTAACTATACAAACTATTCTCAAAACTTTACACCTGCAGAGAAAAACTCACTTTTGACTGAAAAACTGTACACACACTCCTCAAAACCAAATAATCACAGAGTGCTACATGCATACAGCAGGTGTGTATGTTGGCAGGTGAAGCACAACAGATTGTGGGTGTTGAATGAACCAGTTCTATACCTGAGCAGCTCGGTGGAAACTTAAATCACCTGTAAGTTACCCAGACAACAACAAACCAAGTCTGCTCTGGTCCGTCCTCCTGGAGATGGAGAACAGGTATGTTGTGCAGTGTGTGGAAGAAGGTGATGATGTGGGCAGTGTTGTAGGGATGAAGAGTGGTGTGATGATGAGCACCACTCTTCTGGCTAATGGCTGCATACCATTTGATGTTGGGACCACGATGCTCAAGGACGCTGACGGTAGCATGGTGTGCCTTGTGCCCTGTGCATTGTTCTGGCAAAGTTGAACCCAGCTTCATCAACGTAAAGGAACTTGTGTTCCACTGCAAAAATTATTTAGTGCCATCACTCTCTGGCACATCATTTACATTTACATTTACAGCGTTTAGCAGACTCTCTTATCCAAAGTGACCTACAAAAGTGCTTTGTCATTTCCTCATAGAATACATCCTAGCCAGTACAGTAGGTCAGAGTCCAATATACCAATGAACTAGAATACTGCAGAAATACAGGGATCAACACTGATCACTAGAAGTGCGAAATACATATAAACTCTAACAGACAACAAAGTGCAATAAACAATACCCTACAATAAGTACTAGAGTTTTAGTTAGTCAACATAGGAGCAGGGTCAGTGGTAATTTAAATACTCCACAAACAGATGGGTCTTCAGTCTGCTTTTGAAGCAGCTATTAAAGCAAACATTACAGTATTGTCTGTATAAATTTGTGAATATTATGTTGCACAGGACACCGGAATACAGTACTAGTGAGAGGACAGCATAGCACACTTTCACATGTTCACGGCACACTGGTTTCAAAAAGTGTTGCTTTATAGTTGCTGGATGAGTGTAAGGCATAAAATGTGCTCACGGTTTAGTGTACAAGGTCAACAGATACGTTACATGAGTGAGAGGTTTCCAAAATTTTGATTCAAGTACCGGTTTTAGAATGTTAGATCTTAGTGACTGCAAAAAACTCTAAGTCCAGGTTGAAAACATATTTGCGTAATCAAGCTCTTGGAGATGTTGTAGCGCTCGGGCTTCAGGGGTATAGAGTGTGGGGATGTTAGGATGATACGTTTCTCCTGACTGACTGCCAGGCCCTGGGTTTGCAGCTCAGCATTGGGGGCCTAAACAGACCATTAACCCTTCAGTCTTTCCCTGCACCTGTACAACTAGTCAGGTGACTGGATCACCACTTTGTGGTTTGAAAGTTGGCACACATCGGAGATCGCAGATGAATGCACGCGCTCACAATGATCCAAACCAGTTTTCTTTGTGCAAAAAACAAACAAACATCTGTCTGAGAAAGGAATCCTACTGAAAGTTGCACGTCATGACATGACTGATATTTTTTTCCTACTCTCTTTGCGTGTGTGTGTGTGTGTGTGTGTGTGTGTGTGTGTGTGTGTGTGTGTGTGTGTGAAATGACACAGAAGTCAACAAACATTTACACAACCCGGAGTTTTTCTACCGATCATAAAAACTGGCCGGTATTTGTGAATCACTTTAGAATTCCGTATTTGGCCGTGGATCCCTCTCTGTTGATCAGCTCTCACGCGGCCATCCACGTGCTTGTACATTACTCACACACGTGATCATATTCTTGCTGCCACTGTACAGGATGTCCCAGAATCCACAACATAACCACCTCAGCAGCCATTCACAAGCTCCCAGATGGAAGGCTGACTCGTGCTCCGTGCGGAAAGCCTAACCTCTTTCCCTTGTGCCCTCAGTGAGATATAATAGGAGATAAGTCACTGTTAGAATAAAAAACAACACAGATACTTTACACAGAGGCGTGAAAAATACATGAATTTGAGTCATACAATAAAAGCGTACTTGTGAATATACAACATATTGTCTTTTCTCTATTTTGATCAAGGTTTGACGCTAAAGATTGTCACGATTGTCTTGCTTTTCAAATTTTGCACATGCTGTAAGACAATCACAATGACGTTGCTTTTCTTAAACAAAATATGTTTTTGATGTCATTCTGAAATACAACCTGACCTTCTAAACGAAATTTAAGTAGCTGCTTTTGCTCAGGAAAGATGACGCACGTTGGTTGTGATATTTTCCTCTGTTTGAGATCACTAGCTTGCCTAAAATCTATAAAAATGTCAAAATGAAATCAGCATTAAAATATGTGGTCAAAGCAACAAGAGCATTTTATCTTTAAAATGTATTATCACTATCATAATATTTATTATGCTATTTTATTGTTTGTTTGTTTGTTTGTTTGTTTGTGTGTGTGTGTGTGCGTGTGTGTGCGTAAGTCACTGAAAATGGTAAGATAAGGCATTAGTACAACACGCAAGTTAAGTCTTAAAGTTAAGCATCTACGTTTTTCATGTTCAGATCCACCACTAGATTTGCAAATTCTTTTTTATTTCATCTTGCTACACCCTACAAGGGGATTATGACCAAATAGGATTTAATTTCATTTTGGCAGTTAACACATACAAAAAACAAAAGCAAGGTGTGTCACGTTCACACGAGGGAGTGAAGTGGAGGAACTACCAAGACTCCATTCACACATCTGCTGTGTCAGCCTGATTGCATTTCAGTGGTGACATTAGCACTTTACAGAAAAGCGTTAGATTATTTGCATTGCAACTCATCGGGTTTTCACTTTTGTAGTGTTTTGTTTTATTCACTCATATTCAGACTCTGCCAGATTAGTACACTAAGATTTAAAACCTTCACTGGTTTCTGGTTCCTTAATTTTTCCCACATTCCAGTAATATTTATTACGTACACTCAAGTAGAAAGTAAAAATGTAGACTCCAGAATTAATTCAAGAGAATAGCAAGTCTTGCATTTATTTCTGAGCTCAATATAACTTATGAACGAGGCATTGTCCAGAGAATGTCTAACAATCTCACAAAGAACCCACATTTTTATAGTTTTTTTATAGTCCTTGTTTTTAAACAAAGCTGATGTCGACTCACACCACCATGCACCTGCCAGATAAGGTCTTTCTCCTGCTACACTCTGTCCTTGGTAAGACAAGGACTTCTCAAAGTCTTGTAGCAAAGATGCCTCAGGTTCCTTATGAATCTCTTCGCTAGCCATTTATATTGTATTTCTGGTCTGTAGCAAGTTAAAGAAAGTTTCTGTCTAAGATATAAAAAATATGGAGATGTTTATGTACTGACTTCCAGTGTGGTGCTTATGCATGAATCTCATCTGTGGCAGACAGAGACTCAGAGATGTGACCAAAGCAATGTTTCATTACTGTAAACCCATCACTCAAATGTTTCATTACTGTAAACCCATCACTCAAATGTTTCATTACTGTAAACCCATCAATCAAATGTTCCATTACTGTAAACCCATCACTCAAATGTTCCAAGCAGGTAGCATGTAAAGGTGCTAACAGAGAGAAGGCCTCTCACTGAAAAACGTTCCTGAATGCTTCCCCTTACAGCAAATACCATGAAGGTTTACTGACTGTCTTGAACATCACAACCCAAGGCTTTGGGAGAGGCTTGGTTGAGTTATGGCCTTGTGAGGATTGAAATGAACAATGATCAAGTGCCTTCAGAGTCTGGAAAACATGCCCAGGTACAAGGACAGAGTCCAAACAGCGTCTCTACATGAGTCTGGCAGTGCAGGCTGCACCAGGCTGGTGTGATGAACCCTGATGAGGGGAATAGGTATGGCCGTATGTTGTCATAGCAACGCTTTATCACTTCCTGTTAGTACGAAATGAAATAATACATTAATATTTTGTGTACTAACTCGCCAAACCCATATTATTAAGATCAGTATATAGTATATGCCTTATAGCATTAGTGTGTAGGATGCAACTGGCACACAGTGCAGTAGTATATGCTCCAAATAGAGCTTAGACATTGACAGGAAGGACCACCTCCAGGAGGAGCATGACCTCCCTTTCTCTCTCTCTCTCTCTCTCTCTCTCTCTCTCTCTCTCTCTCTCTCTCTCTCTCTTTCTCCCTCTCCCTCCCTCTCTCTCCCCCTCTCTCTCTGTCCCTCCCTCTCTCTCTCCCTCTATCCTTCCCAGAAGGTCAGGGAGTGTGGGGATTCTGGGTAAGGAGCGTAGAGCCTCACCATTGTCATGGCTGCTCTACAGTGGGCCAGGTCACCATCACCAGACAGCCAGTAAATGTGAGCAAATGTTTCCTCATGCTGACGACAGGAAATGGAAGTCATGAGGGGAATTTGCTTGGTCTTCCACACAGCCCAAAACAAATCTTCTGCTTCCTTCACTGTAAAGATGAATAAGAAGGAATTAAGGGACATCAAAGCAAAACAGAAAGAGAAAACTGGCTTCTAAGAAGGTTTATGAATCAGCTGATGATGAGACCCTCAGAAGTACCCCAGTCATCCTATTTTTTCCTTAACAACAACCAGGCAGTCGCTGTGTGTTGCACATGGAAGACGTGGGCATGAACACATCTGTCCAACGAAGATGTGGGCATGAACACATCTGTCCAATGAAGACGTGGGCATGAACACATCTGTCCAATGAAGACGTGGGCGTGAACACATCTGTCCAATGAAGACGTGGGCGTGAACACATCTGTCCAATGAAGATGTGGTACTCTTGTCTAAGCCGTAAAATACAGTAACTTTTAAATCCACACCCTTCCCCTTTGATTCCAGGGAACAAAGCCAGATCACCTCCTCACTGCCAGCCTCCATCGACCCACTGCAACTACTAAGTTGGAGGATCTAGGATTACATACATCCCTGTGTGCCTGGATCTCCAACTTCCTAACAGACAGACCACAATCAGTACGGGTGGGCAACTGCGCCTCATCCACCCTCACCCTCTGCACTGGAGCTCCTCAGGGTTGTGTCCTAAGCCCCCTGCTCTACTCACTGTACACCTATGACTGCACAGCCACTTCCAGCTCCACCATCATTGTCAAGTTTGCTGATAATACTGTTGTTATGGGCCTGATCTCCGACAACGATGAGAGGGCCTACCTGGAGGAGATTAAACACCTGGAAAACTGGTGCCAGGAAAATAATCTCCTCCTAAATGTCAGCAAGACAAATGAGCTGATTGTGAACTGCAGCAAGAAGCAGGAGCAGCGCTACCAACCTGTGAGGATCAACGGAACCACGGTGGAGAGAGTAGACAGTTTCAGGTACCTTGGAGTTCACATCTCGCAGGACCTGTCCTGGTCCCACCACACCAACTTCCTGGCAAAGAAGGCTCGACAGCGTCTTTATGACCTCAGATCCCTAAGAGACTTCAGACTGCCCTCCAAGGTGCTCCACTTGCACTATTGAGAGCATCGTCATGGGGAACATCACAGCCTGGTTTGAGAACAGCACCAAACAAGACAGACAAGCACTCCAGAGGGTGGTGCGTTCAGCAGAGTGCATCACTCATACGGAACTTCCTGACCTGCAGACCATCTATTACAAGCGGTGCCAGATCAAGGCCAGCAGGATTGTGAAGGACCCCAACAATAGGCTCTTCTCCCTGTTGAGGTCAAGGAAGTGCTTTCCCTGAAGACCAACACAGAGAGACTGAAGAGGAGCTTCTTCCTGCAGGCCATTTGGGCCCTGAATCAGGGCAACTGATGAACTGTGGGGACTACTCTGTGTACTCTGGGTAGGATGCCCACAATAACTTCATAACATCATAAAAAGACTCTAAAAAACTGTAAATTGTATTAAAAAAAAACGGAAATTGTACATTGTGTATATATGCATCCTTCATTACATAGTTATTTATTCATCAAACCACATCCATTTCCCTGTAGTTCCCTGCATCTCTCCTCAGCTCAGACAGAGCAGTTACCAAAGCATTTCACTGCGAGTTATGCCATGTATGACTATGTACGTGACAAATTTAAACTTTGAATTTTGAACTTTGAAATACAAGTTGCAAGGCAAGTAACACCTCAAGCACAGCACCAACCCACACGATACTATGAGCAGAGTGAGGGTGAGAATTCCAGGTGGGTAAACACACGCCCGGCAGGAAGCTGTGATCTGGCAGCCAGCAGCAACGCCTAAGAAGAACTGTTACTTTGGTTTACCTGTTCCTAGGTCACGCCCGATGACAAAGATGTGACGAAGCAGCCAGGGTATAGGGTGTTAACGGGTCAATCTGCTTGGCCCTTCTCACACAGGTGTGTCCTGCTCACCTCACTGATGAGTGGCAGACTGAGGTATGAATCTCTACCAACACACACGGATGAGAATGTGAAAAGTTTGTGTTTCTCATGTTTCCAAGGCTACTATGTGGTTGACGAGAGCAGAACAGGGGCCTCAACGCATATGTATTCTCGAAGTCTCCAATGGAAAGGACTTGCTGCAGGGTAGTTTGTAAAATTCTTTTACTGAAGTCCAGTCATCTTGGAGCTTAACCAGGGCAGCACCAGGACTATCCCTTCAGTCTTATCCACCACGGGAGCCTGGCCCATTAACTCCATTAACACTAGTCCAGCCCAGCCCATTAACACCAGCCCGTCCCATTAACACTATTAGCATCAGTCCAGCCCATTAACACCAGTGCAGCCTGGACCATTAACACCATTAACACCAGTCCAGCCTGGCCCATTAACACCAGTCCAGCCTGGCACATTCACACCATTAGCACCAGTCCAGCCCATTAACACCAGTCCAGCCTGGCCCATTAACACCATTAGCACCAATCCAGCCCGGCCCATTAACACCATTAACACCAGTCCAGCCCGGCCCATTAACAGCATTAACACCAGTCTGGCCCGGCCCATTAACACTATTAACACCAGTCCAGCCCATTAACACCAGTCCAGATCAGCCCATTAACACCAGTCCAGCCCATTAACACCAGTCCAAGCCATTAGTTCTCCCTGGATTTGTTTTTGGTTCGTCTCATCTGATTTTAGGAACTGTCTTTCTCTGGTTTGAATTCTCCGCAGGTCATTTGACTCACATGGGCCTGCTGTATTCTACACGAATGGGATTTTTCCACAAACTGTGGCGACATGGCTACCAGTCAGAAGACAGTTCAAACAAAGAGTTACTCACATGCGCTGTGTAGGTGGCATATGCATAACATGTTTAAAGCATGCACATATGTATGAATATGGTGATGTTACCATGCTTGTATGCTAATTCAGCCAGTACGTAAATAACTTATAGTACTTGTGGGTTGTTTGTTTGTTTTGTTTCCATATATATGATTCCATAGTTAAAAGCAGAACTGTTTCACAGTCTGCATTATGGTTTGAGTTTAAAGATTAGACAAAGAAACTTTAAGGCATAATTTTCTTTAATGTGTTGCAATAAAGAAATGTGGATAGTAGAAAAAGTCAGTCATCTGACTACAGACTGGACAGCGTGCTTGGCAAGTCTGGGCCTCGGGACCAGGAGGTAGGCGGGTGATTAGTAAACAACACAGGTATGGAAGGAATTCAAAATATGAAGAACTACTGAGAATGTCACCTGAAGCCTAAGATCACCTTAGCTGTCTGACTGGGTTTAAATTTGATTTCAGCAGTCCATTAGGCAATCAGACAAGAACTGACATCCACTAATGCACATTTAGGTCTGTTTGGATAATGTTATCATCGGGGTATAAACATGACTATTTTGTCCATAAGTTGTTGTTATTCTTTAAAAAAAAAAAATTGAATTACAACCTTTTTGCATTTACAGAATTTAGAAGAAACATCCAGCATGCTTGCATAAGCTCTTTCAAGAGGAACTGGATACTTGTTCTGTAAACCATTTATACTGCCCATGTGATTGAGTTCTGTAAAATACACAAAGGAAGTGAAGTCATAAGGAGAAGGGCGGCGGAGTCGTCATTCTGAGTGTTTTCACACTGATGTGGTCAGGGCTATGTATGGTCCAGCCGAGCACTTACTTGATTAATCTCAGCCGACAGGACCAAGCTGTGGAATTTCAACTCCTCTCACTCTCGTGCCGGACCCTTCTGACGCTTCCTCACAAGCCACCAATAACTCCGCCACATCCAGTAACACAACATGGAAGTCTACCAATGAATCAGTTTGATAGTGAATTAAATATATGAGAACCATACAAGAGCCACTTTGGTGTAGTCAGAGTTCGCTGGACCTTCGGAAAACTTTTACTTAACTACTGCTGTGCATGGCTGCCCTCTTATGGTCATTTGATGAAATAGCAGGGGAAACGCTTCACCATCTTTAGGGTACCTCTCACTGGCCGGTTGTGAAAGTGACCTACCCAGTTATCTACTTTCCTCAGACTCAGTTCCTGACTGAGATACCATGGCTATAAAAGGCTTATATAACTCTTAATTTAATTTATTATTATGATTTATTATGTTGCTCAGTGTTGGCAGTCAGGTCCTGGCAAAATGGTAATCAGATCCTGCCGATTGCGAGGGAACCTTCTTAGATTATTTGCTTCTGCTAAATCGACAGCTCTACTAAACTGCTGGCTCCTTTCCGGAAGTTACACTCATGTTAAGATAAAGCTCTTTAAGCTGATAAGCTGATGAACAGCTCAGAAGAGACATGAACACATATTTGATGCAACGAGAGGCTCGACTTTTCAACGCAGTGTTTTGTTCTCATCTGACTCAGCAGGAGAGACAACATCCACTCACAAATGTTACAGTACATTTGATAGATGGCCGTGTGGGTTTGTGCATAATTTACTGCAAACTTTGAACAACTGAAGAAAGATATAGCTAGAACTCTAGTTTTAGAAGATCTCTCAGATGCTTTGTAATAGATCCAGATCAGGTGACACTGATCTGGTGACACTTTTCTTTTCCATTTAAGTGTTCTGTGTCATCAGACATCTGTACCTATATGACTCAAGTCTGATAACCTCCTTGGAACTCTATATGACCCCTATATGAGCTGTATATTAGCTCTGTATGCTCCCTTTATTAGGTAGAAACTCATGTAATTTCACACCAGAGGTTTATGCATACATATCTTCTTATCACATTAAGCCTATCCAGTTTACATGTAGGCTTTGTTATTGAGTAGCGAAATTCAGAATAATCACTCTTATTCTGATATTCCTCATAATCTGCCTGAAATCATTTGGCCATTCAATTTTATAGCTATTAACATAGGACAATAACCACTGTTAACCACTGTTAATGATTGTTAGATACTGTTAATCAATGTTAATCATTGTTAGATACCGTTAATCACAGTTAGCCACTGTTAAGCCTATCCAGTTTACACTGTTACACTGTTACACTGTTCATGACTCTTAGCTCCTGTTAGCCACTGTTAATCTCTGTTAGATACCACTGTTAGCTGTTGGTAATCACCGTTAATCATTGTTAGCCACTGTTAACTGCTGTTTCCACTATTGCCTTGATAGCTAACAATTACTAATTTCATTCCCAAAGAACCCTAAAATTCTACTTATTCCAGGGATTGTCAACCCAGACCATGGGGCTTTCAGTCCATGTTTTTCTCCCAACACCCAGTACACCTGCACAAGCTCCCAGTACACCTATATAAGCTCTCAGTACACCTGCACAAGCTCCCAGTACACCTATATAAGCTCCCAGTACACCTGTAGGCCTACCAGGTACTCCCAGGTGATCTTAATGACTTGGTTCGGGTGGGTTGGATGTTGAGAGGACGTCCTTGGTGGGGCTCAGAGACTCAGCTGAGAAATAGAGTTGTTTTGACTATTTATTCTTCACGAAGCCCTAGACTGACCCAAGCAGCATGACCTGGTGCAGTGTGGCCAGCATGTGTCTTTGCACACACACACAGATTTTCTATCTCTCTCTCTCTCTCTCTCTCTCTCTCTCTCACACACACACACACACACACACACACACACACACACACAGTGTGGTGTGGTGTGTGTGTGTAACCCAGGGCAGTTTTTCATCTCAAGTACTACGTGAGAGAGCCGTGCTGTGCATTCCTATTGGGTGTGTCTGAAGAGCGCCGTGTCTGGAGTTCATGTGAATGTCTTGGAAAACGTCAAGGATTCTGCAGCATAAAGCAGTTTGAAGGTTGTTCAGTTAGTGGGCAGGTGTGTGGGGGAAGATAAACATTGTTTTAGGACTCCTCAGACGCGCTGGTGTGTGTGTAGAAGATGAAACCTTCTGACATGGAAATTCACAGACCTGAAGATATTTTATTAATTTAATTTTTACATTTATTTATTAATTATTCTTATTATTTTAAAGGTACAAAATTAATCTTATGTTAATCGAGGCAAAAAAAAATGCATGCAAATTTCTGTTTGAAAAACAAACCATATTTAATGTGATAATTGTCAATATAGAAGCTAATTATAGCGGCTAAATGCGGTTGTCTGAAATGTGCAGTCTCCAAGACTAAGACTGACAGCAATGACTAATAACTAATAAATAACTAATTGGTTCACAGTCCAATGGACTGATCACACAGTACCTAGTCTGTGTTTAAACACGCGCGAGTCACGTGGTGTCTTGTGTGTGGCCACGCTTTTGTGGTTGCGCGCGCCTGCACGTGCTTTCATGCCGTGTCTATTTAAATCTCCACTAGTGCGTGCGTGTGGTGTTGGTGATTGTTAGTCTGCTGTTATATGTTAAACACGTCTGTAGTCCTTGTTAAGTGTTACTGTGTAATGTGTTTTGTTAACTATGGAAGTCGTGTCTTTTGTTAATGTTGTGTATGAGTGCAATTTCCACCTCATCGAGTCTGTGCGTCCTGCTCCACGCCCATCGGCACTCAGGCCAGCAGATTCGTTACAGACGCGGTAGTCCACAGTACCTATTCTGTGTTTAAACAGACATGACAGCCTGATCTGAGCCCTGTCAGCTGCAGACTGACTAAACGAAACTCCAGTGACATATTTTAAAGATTTCACACACTCAATTACAGCTGATTTTGCGAATTAAGAAAAGAACTAAGGGTCTCCATTTCTTTCTAGATTGAGGAACACTTTCTACATAGTAATTTTCACAATTAAGTTTGATATTTTTCGGCATCTTATATAAACCATGAAAATGGTGGTTAGGACACCAGCAGGCTACAATTTGGGAGGATGTGAACTGACACAGTAGGAGCTGGCCTGAAGCAAAATGATTAGCACTCAACATGGATGATTCACGTGGTCACATTTGTATAAATACAACCACAACACAGTGAGGATAGACTTTCTGTAAACAGGTTGATTGAGTGGTGACATTATTCTTCTCAACACTGGTTCCTTTGAGCTATTTGAGTCAGCTGTGATAACAGCCAAACTGTGTGCATCTGAAAAAAAAAAAAAACAGCACTCATAAGCATCAGAAAGACTCCTAGACTACTGATGGTCTCGTCATGTTGCCGTGAACATCACATTCTCTCTGCCTTCTTTTCCACATCGCTCATGGGCTTTGCTCCAACTTTGCACCACAATCTAATCCTTACACTCAAATCCTCTTAGGGACCACAAGCTGTCTGTAGACAGCAGGTGTCAGCTGATGTTCCTCAGTCCCAGAAATCCGTTTTATCCCCCATCCTACTGCATGCCTGCTCACACACACACACACACACACACACACACACACACACACACACACACACACATGCACAAAAGCACATTAAAGTGCTAGCAGACAGTGACCACACCACAGGTCAGTGGATCCGCCTCAAAGATGACACAAACTTGCTGAAACGCCACTGAAAGGTAAGGGAACGCGTGTTTGTTCTAGAAAAAGACAAGCTCTAATATATATTCATTCTTTCTGATAACTGACATCAAAATAATGAAAAGAAAGCCCATAACTTTGTGTCTAATGCTTCCCTGCGTTGAGTGTGTCATGCTGCGTCAGTGTGGGCAAGGTTGCAGGCAGGTGAGACTAACAGCATGGCCATTCTCAGGCTCACCTTCTGCCAGGTATTGGATACCACTGGTTTGGTAGACTTACGACTGAAATGGTTTTATGTACAAAACTAATAGAAGAGACTTGTTGAATTAACATCTGCAGCGCTGAATTAAGTTTTAAAGTGTTTATTTGTGTCCATCTTATCTAAGTTTGTGGTGGTTGCTATGTTGAGGTTCATGGTTGGTGCGCTCATTAAAAATGTTTAGCAGAGCAGAGGTCACACTGCAATTCAGGTTTGATTCTCAGCTGGAGAACCTCAGGAACTCAACTGACTGAAGTGACGTTGTGCCCTTAATGACGAGAGCTGACGTCTCTCCACCAGCCTGGTGGCGCTTATGTACACTTCAAAACCTCAGGAGGTAGGACAGAGACAAAACTCGTTCTTTGATGGTACCTAAATGCACCATCATGGATTCATAAACTAATATGAAACAGAAAGCTGTTTCAGGAGAGACAATTGCTGCTCCGTTTATAGCGGTCGTGTTCTGGCTTATGAACCAGCTGGATATTACATCTCTGTAGCTGATAAATGGGTGCTTTGTCAAAAAATGGGTGACTACAGACATCAACTGAAAGCCGTCACTGCATTGGAGAAACTCTCTACCGTTGTCACTGTTAATGAACAGGATGTCTGTCCTAGTCTAGAAGGGCTGGAATTCTATTGGCCTGAAGAACACCAGGTATTTAATATCTGAAATATAACGTCAAAGTCACTTTATTGTCATTCAGAGTATACAACAAGTAGTGCACAGCTGAACGAGGTTGCGTTTCTCCAAACTCTGATGTGCAAATATACGCTATACATTAAGGTAAGTGCACGAGACAAGACACAGTATAAATACATAAGAAATATATATAAATATATATACATATATTGCACATAAGAATAAAATACTGCACATTATATATAGAAACTATTGACATTGTTCCAGTGATTATTGCACAGTGTAACCAGTATTATAAACTTAGCACTGGAAAATGTTGATAAGGTGCTCACAGAGAGAACATCAAAATTATTGCACAAAGTAGCTACATATGAAGATGGGGGTGTGGGTTATAAATAGTGATCATAATAGTTCTATGTTTCTAGGTATAAAGTAAAATAAAATAAATGTGGTGTGTATTGTTAAAGGGAGTTGAGTAGTCTAATGGTCTGTGGGAAGAAGCTCTTGTTAAGTCTGGGCAGTCTTGCATTACATGCAGCAGTAACGTTTACCAGAGAGCAGAAGGCTGAACAGTCTATGGTCAGGATGGGTGGGGCCATCCTGACCATCTTGGAGGCTCTGCTGAGGCAGCGTAACAGGTATAGACCTTGTATGGATGGAAGTGAGGTTCTGATGATTTTCTATGCTGTCCTCACCACTCTCTGGAGAGATTTCTGCTCTGAGGCGGTGCAGCTGCCATACCAGACTGGGAGGCTGCTGGTCAGAACGCTCTCTATGGTGCCTCTATAGAACATCGTGAGGAAGGAGATGGAAGGTTTGGTTTCCTCATCCTTCGCAGGAAGTGAAGGTGCTGCTGTGCCTTTTTGATGAGGGAGGTGGTGTGTGTAGTCCATGTCAGATCATCTGTAATGTGCATCCCTAGAAACTTGATGCTTCTCACTAACTCTACGGCAGCACCATGGATTATTAGTGGAGTACGTACCATGTGCTTCCTCCTGAAGTCGATAATGATTTCCTTTGTCTTGTTGACATTCAGTCTTATCAACATTGGAAGGAATTGTTCAGAATGAAAGTTATGGAGGCACTAAGACACGAAGACCAAATAACAGATAATGATGACATGGCACCTGCTATGTTTTTGCTTTTTTGAAGTGGAACTAACCATATTTTTACGCATGGACAATTGGCACTTCTGGGAAGCTGAATTTGACCATTAAAAATATTAAAAATATTTGATAATAAAAACATGATTACAGAAGAGGGCTGGTAATCAGACCCAACTTCATAAAACAGTTTGCAGATCTGCTTCATAACACAAGGCTTTTTAAAACATCAGTGCTGCTGTGTCCTACGAAATTCTGTCCTTTCTGGAGTTATCAGATCCTTGACATCAAAATAATGTCACCACCTGTGCTAAGTCATCTAGCAGATCGGATCAGGGATTAATCTTCTAACACCAACTCAGCCTAATTACCAAAGAGCAGCAGTCTGTCTGTAAGGGAAAGTCATCACAGTGCACTCTTCTGGATCAGTATTATTACAGTATTATTATATGTGCTGTGCCATCACATCACATTAGTGCATGAACATCACAGCTGCTCTGCTGTCCTTGAGTCTTCAGTACTAAGTTCAGACATGTCTATTAGCCCGTGTGAATTTACATGCACCATAATATCTACAGAGTATGTTGTTCCTAGTGTTAACGTTAAGCTAGCTAAGAATTACCATGGTACTTCTGTTAGCAAACCACAAGTGCATTTGGATGGTGCCTCCATTGTTGCTAGTGATTTTAATCAATTTAAGAACTGTCCATCTCGCATGAGAGGAGATAACATCTTAGATTTTGTTTACACTGATGTTACTACACTTATAAAACTACTGCCATCACTTAGCCTGGCCAAGCCGATCAAGTTTCACTATTTCTGCTCCACAAATACCCTACACTTATTAAATGTGTGAAGCCCTGAGTAAAGCTTGTTAAAGTGTAGTAAGATTTCTCCCTCCAGCAACAGTTCAGCCTTTGTTCTGGTTTAGGGACTGAGGGACTAAGGTATCCTCTTTCATTCAGAAAGCACTACAGGAGCCTCTGCAATTTACTTACTAGTACCTTCTGCATTTAGCCAATCCCTGAGCACTAACCTTCTCCATTTAGCCAATCCCTGAGTGCTAACCTTCCCCCTTCAGCCAATCCCTGACCACCAATCTTCCTCCTTCAGCCAATCCCTGTGCACGTACATTCCTCATTTAGCCAATCCCTGAGCACTAACCTTCCCCCATCAGCCAATCCCTGAGTCCCAACCCTCCCCCTTGAATATTCCTTGCACATCTAATTAATTGTAGATATTTCATTCACATCCATCACTGGTCATTCATTCATCTCCAGTTATACGTACACTCATGGCATTGGACAGACTCCCTTATCCAGAGTGACACATTTATGAGTACAACAGTATGTGCAGTTCCTGAGTGTCCAGTCCACTGATTTGGCGTTTCTATCATCTCATGTATCCCATGCAGCACTGGTTCACTGTGCTGTGCACTGTGCAGGTCACTGGCTGTCACACCCTTCCTGTTTGCACTACCGGCATCTACATTTGCCATCTGCACTTCTTAGTAGAGGTTAGAGGTTTTTACTTTGCACAGTAACCGTAAAGGTGAATGGAATCAAATGATCAGGCTGAACATTTTTATTGTTCAGTTAAATGTCTTCTAAGAGCTGCTGCTGTTTTTGTTAGGAGAGAACTACTTTATTGGTAAACATTTACTGTAGGCTAAGGTAATGAAAAGTAATATGCATTATTGATTTGCTCAGTTGGCCAGCCACACAAAAATGTTCATGAATCTCTGGTCAGTGGTACGTTTATGAAATATCTCCTGGAGTTTTGGACTGATTTATTCTGTGTGTTCACACAGGCTAGCGATGTCTGGCAGAGAGTTCTATAAGGAGGAAGGAACTGTTACTAACACAGGTAAGCATGCCATTCGTCCAGCTGAACAAATGACACCCGCAATGGCCTGGGAAAGTCGATTCAATGAGAGAGAATCTGTGGAAGGATATGGCACCAGGGGCCATCTCGTATCCCTCCTGCGCACTTTATGGTTCATGGTGTTTCAAAGGGAATAATTATTGAACATATCAGTAACTAAATGCCTGATAAGAAAAATTGGCATGGGCAGATTGAAGACATCCATATTATCAAAGAAACCAATGCCACCCTCACACCTAAAAAGCTGTTTTAGAGAGAGGAGAGGAACTGTTTTATAAACACACTTCAATTACCAGCCTGAATTAAAATGCCTTTTTAAATCCTGATCCTAGAAATGAATCTAGCAACTCCCATATTCCCTGCTGGTCATATTCCCCATATGACTGGTCTCCCAGTATAAGTCACGGCTGAAGCTGGAGCGACAGGACAGGCAGGGCTGGTGTTGATTTGTGCATTTGTGTCTAATCTCCCAACTGCCTCCAGGTCCTAAGGGGGTGATTAACGACTGGTGGAGGTTTAAAATGGAGAGTGTGGATCAGGGATCTTTACCTCCTAGCAAGCGGGAACTCCTCAAACAGATGTCGTCTGCGCACAAACCCAGAGATGATTCTCTCCGCACCCTCGAGTGCGAGGTGGACCTTCCACTTTCTCCTAGCACACCACTCAGAGGCCGACAAGATTTGGCTCTGATTTTCTTTGTTACCTTTGAAAGCCTAATTAATTATAGAAATCTTTAGAAATTACTTGGAACTTTATTGATTTCCAAATACAATGCACAACCACAAAGCCCCTATGCTATTCCTTTTATTTTACAAACAGTGCCGTTCCTGATCAATTTTACTCTTACAGATGAGCGCGCCAGAGTGTGAGCGTCTGACAGAGGATGACGACAGGTCCCTGAGTCAGTACCGCGAGCGCAGAATGCGGGAGATGCGTGAGCGGCTGAGTCTGGGCCCGAGGTTCGGGAGCGTGCAGGAGCTGAGCAGCAGCCAGGCCTTCCTGTCTACGCTGGAGAGGGAGCACCGGCTAACTCTGCTGGTGGTGCTCGTCTACAGGGAGTGCGTGGAGGGATGCCGGGCGCTCAGCGCTTGCCTGGACTGCCTGGCAGCTGACTACCCCACTGTCCACTTTTGCCGCATCGACGCGGCCACCTCGGGAGCCGCGGAGCGCTTCCCAGACGACGTCCTGCCCGCAGTGCTGGTGTACAAAGCCGGGGAGATGCTGGTGAGCCTCCTGGCCGTCACGCAGCACTTCGGTGAGGAGTTCTTGGCTGCGGACGTGGAGGCTTTCCTCGGTGGGTACGGACTGCTGCCGGAGAAGCCCAGGGCGGGGGCTGCCGAGGACAGCATGGGCCGGGGGGAGGAATGGGTCTAGGCGCAGGGATAGAGGGAGAATAAACCACATTACTCCTCAGATAATGAAATGGAGGGCTTATTCTTTATCTTTTTGTAGTACTAATTTATTTCTGGAAGCTGTTGACATATAAACAAATCTTTTTAGAGCTAAATTAAGTCTGTTTTATTCATTAAAAAATTATTTGACTATATGACTATAGGTACTCGAATGGCTCAAAACACAAACTCATAACAAAGCCTAATTATTGCACCATTCATATTTATTCTAAAATTATTATAATGACAAAGATGTAATATCAAATATCTAGTGTTTATGTATGTTTTCATGCTTTTGACAAAACCTTTTGAACATAATGTGTGCAAAATCATTGGTTCAGTTGACCAGTGTCTTATATTAATAGTCAGATATCAGAGAAGTTGTCTGAAATAAGTTGGAAAATATCGTTCCTCGGGTTATGATCAGTTTCTGCTTTTAAGAACATGAAATAAAGGTTGTTCTGAAATTTGAGAAACCTGGAAAACATTCAACAGTGTTTGATCATTTACATTTACATTTACATTTACAGCATTTAGCTGATGCTTTTATCCAAAGCAACTTACAATTATGACTGAGTACAACTTGAGCAATTGAGGGTTAAGGGCCTTGCTCAGGGGCCAACAGTGGGAACTTCGATCAAGTCTTTTAAAAGTGAAACGTTTTCAACCGTTTGAACCAGATTGAGTTGAACTGCAGTGGTAATGTGTTCAGGCCAATCACTGTACTGTGTGTGGAAATAACCAGTCCACCCTGCAGTAGCCAGGTCACTAGTGGAATTCTAAATCACTGATTTGGATTCAGTTCTTTTTAATATAAACCTATTCTGTTTACAAATGGGAATGATGTCAGTGAGAGTATATTTACACTTCATAATGTGACCTCATCAGTGTTAGTCCTCTATAGTGTGACCTCATCAGTGTTAGTCCTGCACAGGTATAACATGTAGCACATCTATAGTGTGATCTCATCAGTGTTGGTCCTCTATAGTGTGACCTCATCAGTGTTAGTGCTCTATAGTGTGACCTCATCAGTGTTAGTCCTCTATAGTGTGACCTCATCAGTGTTAGTGCTCTATAGTGTGACCTCATCAGTGTTAGTCCTCTATAGTGTGACCTCATCAGTGTTAGTCCTGCACAGGTATAACATGTAGCACATCTATAGTGTGATCTCATCAGTGTTGGTCCTCTATAGTGTGACCTCATCAGTGTTGGTCCTCTATAGTGTGACCTCATCAGTGTTAGTGCTCTATAGTGTGACCTCATCAGTGTTAGTCCTCTATAGTGTGACCTCATCAGTGTTAGTGCTCTATAGTGTGACCTCATCAGTGTTAGTCCTCTATAGTGTGACCTCATCAGTGTTAGTCCTCTATAGTGTGACCTCATCAGTAAACACCCACATTGGCCTTTACTGACTGACTTCTTTCTATCTATCTATCTATCTATCTATCTATCTATCTATCTATCTATCTATCTATCTATCTATCTATCTATCTATCTATCTATCTATCATCTCTCTGTTATTCTGACAGTCCATATGCCTATCTGTCTAGCTTACTCTAAATAATGTAGTGAACATTACAGAAAACAGAGCAGGTCATGCTCAAGAACACAAAAACAGCGATAAATCTGTAGTTGTAGTGACAGAGATGTGTAACCACCACAGTTCCTGTCAAGCCCTTTAATAAATCCTGTTCATGCTGCAGTATTTAGCAGACATCAACCTAACAGGTTTCCAAAAGCAGTTCTATAACAAATTTACTCGTAATTCCAACTAGTATTATAGTATTATAGGAAATGTAACTGTAACAAATATCAACTGTAAATACAACATGTACACACTAAAACAAATGTTTGACATTTTTTTTATCGAGTGTTGAAGGTCAATATGACCTTTAAGGAGAGATCTTCTTTATTTTACTTGTATTTCTGAAATAAAAACATCAAAAACACACCAAGCTTTTCAAGGTGGGCCTTTCTTGGTGACATCTGTCCCTGTACCTGAGGGGTCAGATGTCATGACTGCAGGCCAGACAAGGGGTATCTCGGTGTGTGTGGTGTCTCAGTCTGTTTGGGGTCTCAGTGTGTGAGGCGTTTTAGCGTGTGTGGTGTCTCAGTGTGTGTGACGTCTCAGCATGTGTGGTGTCTCAGTGTCTGAGGTGTCTAAGTGTGTGAGGTGTCTAAGTGTGTGTGGTGTCTCAGTGTGTGAGGCGTCTCAGCGTGTGTGGTGTCTCAGCGTGTGAGGTGTCTCAGCGTGTGTGGTGTCTCAGTGTGTGTGGTGTCTCAGTGTGTGAGGCGTCTCAGCGTGTGTGGTGTCTCAGTGTGTGTGGTGTCTCAGTGTGTGAGGCGTCTCAGCTTGTGTGGTGTCTCAGCGTGTGTGGTGTCTCAGTGTGTGAGGTGTCTAAGTGTGTGAGGTGTCTCAGTGTGTGAGGCGTCTAAGTGTGTGTGGTGTCTCAGTGTGTGAGGCGTCTCAGCGTGTGAGGTGTCTCAGCATGTGTGGTGTCTCAGCGTGTGTGGTGTCTAAGTGTGTGAGGTGTCTAAGTGTGTGTGGTGTCTCAGTGTGTGAGGCGTCTCAGCGTGTGTGGTGTCTCAGCGTGTGAGGTGTCTCAGCGTGTGTGGTGTCTCAGCGTGTCTGGTGTCTCAGTGTGTGAGGTGTCTGCTGGAGTGATGCTTCAGGATCAGTGCAGTAAACTGAAGATGGAATTCTAACCTTTAAACTGTAGATTCAAGTATTGCACATATAAAACATGCTTACTTTTCCCTTTAGGCTTAATGTCTTATTAAGGCATATTTATGCACCCTCGGGTAAAGGTTTGTCCAGTTCTTGTCCAGAAACTATGCACTGTTTAATTCTGTTGACATGCACCTATGCCACATCCTCTGGAAACCTCCCATAAACCTTGCCTTTGATGGCCTTGAGCCTGTGAACTCCATAACTAATCCTTAAATAATTTCATTCACAAGACATGGACATGGTAATCGTTTCCTTTCAGCCCACTAAAAATATTATGAAAAACAGCATGACACACTAACACCTCTCCTCCCCAGGCAGGCAGGTGCAGACACAGCACCTAACGAGGGCCCCCAGCTTTGGAGGTTTTGCGGTGAGCTCCGTGCTGATCTAATGCCCCGCCTGGGTCCTCACCACAATCTTCCGTGCAACGAGGCCATCTGCACTGTGGAAGAGCATGCCCCGACAGCCTCCTCGTAGACTCTGTATTCTCTGCACTTTCTGTCAGTCTCGCGGCATGGGTGGTGGAGTTGCCTGCACACCTTCTGCCCTCAGACATGTTGCCACGGGTCTGCAGATGTGCAAGCGTTCACCACGCTCCACACGCGTCTGTGAGGAGGGCGTCACTGAGCTGAACCCCTGACTCCCATCAGGTTATGATGCACTATTAACTTCGATTGTTTCATTCATCCATTCAGTAACAATATGGTGCTGTAAACTATTGTTGTCAACTAAATGTCATAAATGTGAATGTGAAATGTTTGATAAATACTTTTTTTGTGCCTTCATTGAAGATCAGACTGTTTTAGGAGTCAGTCACGTAGGTATCTTCATCATTCCAAGAGTTCACAAACTTTTCCTACTGTGCCGAGGGCAGGGAGTGCATGTTTGGAGTGAGACATGAGTGCACATTTGGAGTGAGATGTGAGTACACGTTTGGAGTGAGATGCGAGTGCAGGTTTGGAGTGAGATGTGAGTGCATGTTTGGAGTGAGGTGCAAGTGCATGTTTGGAGTGAGATGCGAGTGCATGTATGGAGTGAGGCACGAGTGCACTTTTGGAGTGAGACATGAGTGCACATTTGGAGTGTCTTTATTCTTCATAGCAAATACAAATGAACGAGCACAGTGGGAGATAGCAGCAGTAGACACATCTCAGGGATTCGTCCTGAGATAGCAGAAGTAGACACATCTCAGGGATTCGTCCTGAGATAGCAGAAGTAGACACATCTCAGGGATTCGTCCTGAGATAGCAGAAGTAGCCACATCTCAGGGATTAGTCCTGAGATAGCAGAAGTAGCCACATCTCAGGGATTAGTCCTGAGATAGCAGAAGTAGACACATCTCAGGGATTTGTCCTGAGATAGCAGCAGTAGACACATCTCAGGGATTAGTCCTGAGATAGCAGAAGTAGACACATCTCAGGGATTAGTCCTGAGATAGCAGCAGTAGACACATCTCAGGGATTAGTCCTGAGATAGCAGCAGTAGACACATCTCAGGGATTAGTCCTGAGATAGCAGCAGTAGACACATCTCGGGGATTAGTCCTGAGATAGCAGCAGTAGACACATCTCAGGGATTAGTCCTGAGATAGCAGAAGTAGACACATCTCAGGGATTAGTCCTGAGATAGCAGCAGTAGACACATCTCAGGGATTAGTCCTGAGATAGCAGCAGTAGACACATCTCAGGGATTAGTCCTGAGATAGCAGCAGTAGACTCTGGGTGTCTTGAACACTCAGCACTGGATGAGCGTTCCTGAGTTCCTGGAAATAAGAGGGAGAAACAAAGAGACAAACAAGGCAAAGATGCAGAGGATCGATGATCAAGAGTGTGTGTGGGGGGAGGCGTGTCCCTCAGGCCCTGACACATAGACTGCTGTTTATGTGGTCATTTATGTTATTAATAAAGATTACTCTCTTACTATTCTCTGGAGAAATACTCCAGAGTTCAGGATATATCAAAGAAAAAGATATGCCACTATCAGAGCTGCAAATGAGCACAGGGATTAGCCATAACCAATAGATTAGCCATAACCAATAGATTAGCCATAACCAATATATTAGCCATAACTAATAGATCAGCCATAACTAATAGATTATCCCTAATTAATAGATTAGCCATAACTAATAGATTAGCCATAATTAATAGATTAGCACCTGCTTCAGATTAACACCTCTTTCACTTTTGCGACGTGGGTGGCTATGCCACTAGGGATTGGCCAGATCTGTCCAGAAACTAAACACATCTGTACACAAAACCAACACTCATGCAACATTAAAACATTCATAAAAGCTCTTTTGCTGACTGTAGGTCTGGTAAACCCACTGGGGTTTACCGTGAGATCTGATTCAATACTTAACCTTTGCTGTTTAGTTGTCTGAAGGAAAAAAGATCCAGGCCAAAACCTGTATAAGAGGAACATGTGGGGCAAAAGGTTTTCAGAGGGATGGGGTCTGTATTTGGCTAGACATATACTCGTCACTGGTTACCATGCCAACTGGCATTAGCCTTCAATTAGTATTAGCATTAGCCATGACAGTCTGCTGGACTTCAACCGTTCCTTTAACTCAGCAGGACGGGGGGGGGGGGGGGTATTAGAGGGTAGCTGGGCTGTAAAGGGGTAGAAGGGTGAGGTAATAGGAGGAAAAGGAACAGAGTCATTGTGTAGAAATTACAACCCGCAAACACACCCTCATACACACAGGAAAGCCTCCTACATCTTATCTAACACTGTCACGCGATGGTGTACCTTTAGTTTATTTTCACAATGTGTTACCATAGTAACTCAGCCAGCTGTGTTCACATGCATGTGTGTATGTATGTGTGTGAGTGTCTGTGTGTGTGTGTGTGTGTGTGTGTGTGTGTGTGTGTGTGTGTGTGTGTATGAAAGAGAGAGAGAGAGAGAGAGAGAGAGAGAAATGACTAAAGAAAACTTACACACACAAACTTCTATGAGTGGTTCTGAGTAGAGAGCAGTTTGCTCTTTGCAACATACAAACACAACACAAACACATATACACACACACAACACAAACACGTGCACACACACACACACGCACACACAACACAAACACGTGTGCACACACACACAAACACATATACACACACACAACACAAACACATATACACACACACACACAACACAAATATGTACGCGCACACACACACACACACACACACACACACCACAAACACGTGCGCGCACACACACACACAACACAAATATGTGCGCGCACACACACACACACACACACACACACGTGTGCACACACTCATCGGTGGAACATTTGAACCTTTTTTGGATCTTATACACACAGGATCTACGTGCATTTACTTCTCACCACTGACATGTCTGAGAAGGAATGCCACTGCTGTAGAGACCAGTGAGCACCACTCACATAATACAAATAAAATGAGACTAATGATTAACATAATCACACTAGATACATGTTAATGATACTAGATACATAGTCCTCATTAATGAAATCAAACTAGATATAAAGTCATCGATGAACACTGATCACTGTTTGTTCATTTTGCAGTGGTGTTGCTTTTAAATGAATTTTACTTTTTTTCAAAGAAATTTAACATCTAAAGATAAGATCAACAAAAGCATATATATATAAAATGCCTATTTAAATGTGACAGATATGTCAGACATCCCTAAACAACCGCTGAACCATGAGAGGAGGTGGGAGGTCTTGGTGACTGTACAGTGCAGACAGTCAGTGTCATTCTCAGCCTAGGCTGCCTGCGGGACCAGTAAATACAGCAGCTACTGTGTTCTTTGTCATGTCACTGCCACTCATTTAAAAATTCCATATCGATAATTCATCTCAGACGCCGCCATGCACGTTACAACTGGTTGACTTGGTTTGGACAGAGAGACAAAAACAAGTAATAAAATAAAATAGTGAATTAAACAACGATGTCTCAGAACAGCTAAATCTAGCACGTTTAGAAAGGTGCTAACATAACAGTGAACATCTGCACACATCTGGAGTCACATAATAGCTTGTTAGAGAGTGCCCCCTACTGGCCATCACAGCACCACTGCATGTATAATGTCCTTAGTGTATCAAAGTTTTAACTCAGACACTGAACTGTAAAACAGTATATGCAGTGGTCATTTGGTAACGCAAAAATCACATGAAATTGTCTGATCAGTGGCTGCAGCTGCTAAGGATCAATCCCAAAGCACTTCCTCAAATTGGGCCCGACTTGCAATTGCTCAACCACTTCCTGCAAGTCCAACCAATTAATCATCTCCTATTGGTCAATGTTCTGCAGTCTTATGAGACGATGTTTCCCTCCACCACACGTCTGCAGAGAGAGGCTGGGTTAGACCACCAGAGAGAGGCTGGGTTAGACCACCAGAGAAAGGCTGGGTTAGACCACCATAGAGAGGCTGGGTTAGACCACCAAAGAAAGGCTGGGTTAGACCACCAGAGAGAGGCTGGGTTAGACCACCAGAGAGATGCTGGACCTTTGTCTTATATTTTGTAGTATCATGTTATGATATTCTGATTGTTAGATATTTTGACTGTGTCTGTATTACAATACTAGATTATATGAAGCCCAACAAAATTACTGTACTTACAGTGAAGATGTTTTCTCATTCTTGGATTTCACTTTGTTGGACAATCTGTGTGTGTACTGATGATTTAACTGTAGTGAGTCATGGTGGATGACAGTAGGTGTCCATTAGCGTTGGACACTAGTGAGGAACATCCACGTTAGAACTGAACACAGGTTGTGAGCTGCATGTCTGAGACATGTAGTTGGTGTTTTGCCCATGACTGGTTCATGAATGCTTGTAGGTGTTTACTGCTGAGCTTCTGTTTGAGTTTTGCAACAGGTATTTATTGTTTTGATTGAAGTTGAGAATTTTGCAGAGAGGATGAACAGTTTTAGAAGATATGTGTTAATGTTTTGAAGGCCATGTTGTCTGGTTAGAGAATGTGTTAGCGTTTTGTAGGCCATGTTCAGTGAAAAAGAGAACGTGTTAATGTTTTGTAGGCCATATTCGCTGGTTAGAGAACGTGTTAGTGCTTTGTAGGCAGTGTTCGCTAGTTAAAGAACGTGTTAGTGTTTTGTAGGCAGTGTTTGCTGGTTAAAGAACGTGTTAGTGTTTTGTAGGCAGTGTTCGTTGGTTAGAGAACATGTTAGTGTTTTGTAGGCAGTGTTCGCTGGTTAGAGAACGTGTTAGGGCTTTGTAGGCAGTGTTCGCTGGTTAGAGAACGTGTTATTGTTTTGTAGGCAGTGTTCGCTGGTTATAGAACATGTTAGTGTTTTGTAGGCAGTGTTCGCTGGTTACAGAACGTGTTAATGCTTTGTAGGCAGTGTTCGCTGGTTAGCGAACGTGTTATTGTTTTGTAGGCAGTGTTCACTGGTTAAAGAACATGTTAGTGTTTTGTAGGCAGTCTTTGCTGGTTAGAGAACGTGTTAGTGTTTTGTAGGTCGTGTTCGCTAGTTAGAGAACGTGTTAGTGTTTTGTAGGCACTGTTCGGTGATGAGAGAATGAGGTTACTGCTTTGACCAGTGTGGTTATGTGCCTGAGATCTTCATGTTCTGCTTAACATGCAGCATTATTTGACCCATCCATGTCGCCCAGCTGATGTGGTCACACTCACAGGTCCCTGCTTTGTAACCTCACCAGACACGGGCCATGGCCACAACCACATATGTTAAAGAAAAGGACAAATGATTGTGTCATTGTACTCAAGAAACACAGGAAATGGACAATTCAGTTTCAGAGAGTAAAAGTTGTACTCTGTCTGCAGGGCTGAGTGCCTGGCTTTGCCAATCCCCTCAAGATCTTGGTGAAGTAAAATAACAGGACTTTTATTCTATGAACCTGAACTTTTACATCTCTGTGAACCACATATGTGCTGTTACAACAAAAGATGGCAACTTAGAATTGCAGCAAATGTGATCATGTGTGGTATAATTCCATTGGTTTTGGTTATCAGATTAAAGGTTAGAGTCAGAGATTAGAGTCAGAGATTAGAGTTAGAGATTATTGTTAAAGGATAGATTTAGGAGGAGGACTGAGACACTAGCCAAAGCTGAAGGTTATGGTTTAAGATTAATTTCACATTTTAAAATTCAATCTCAAAACCTAAAAGGATTTAGATTTGGAGTTAACCCTATTGTTAGTGTTGGGATTAGGTTTAACCCTAGTGATGTACTTCTTTACCTCATGATTTACCTCATGATAAATTAGTACTTATTGTAGGGTATTGTTTATTACACTGATGTTATTTAACAAACTTTAGTACTTATTGTTTATTACACGTATCATTGTTTAAGATGGACTTTATGTATTTTGCACTCCTATGCATCAGCAGTCATCCCTGTATTCTACAGTATTCTAGTTCATTGGTATCTTGGACTCTGACCTGCTGTACTGTGCTAGGATGTGTTCTATGAGTAAATAACAAAGCACTGCTCAATGTAAATTTGTCTGCTCAATGTAAATTTGCAGTGAACCTCCAGGCCAGTAGGCGGCGCTGAACGCCGCACAGACTAACCTGCGTATAAAGTAGAACACGCCGCAGGAGGGCGCGCTTGAGCGGGGAAAAATGGCGGCAGTGCTGCAACAAATATTAGAGCGCGCCGAGATATCTAAACTTCCCAAGGCCGTTCAGAGTAAACTGGAGAAATATTTAACGGATCAGCAAAGTGAGATCGATTATCTGAAAGCCCACCATGAGCAGCTCCGGGTGGACAGCGGTAAGCCCCTCACCCAGGATTCTAATGCTAACCTAGCTATCCTGTGGTAAAGTTGTGGTGTGTAGGTTAGCACGGTGGCTAGCTGGCTAGCGTACACAGTTAATGTGTTGTAATTAGTTGTGTGTTATAGTTAATTATGTGCTATAGGTTATAGTAAAGTAAGTGCAGACTGCTAGGTGTTAAAGTAAAACTCTGAACGGACTGTTTTGTACACATGACAGCTCTGTGTAAACAGGCCTAACGTTAGCCGGGAGAGGTAGGTCTTATTCCCAATAGTCCGACCACTGTCTGTCTTACGGTCCGCTTTAAAGAAACATGTTGCTTTTATTTAGAACAACAGTACTTCGATTTGGAGAAGCGGTGCGCACAAAGCCGAGACCAATGTGTGTCAGTAACGAAAGAACATCATAAACTCCAGGAGGAGTTTGCGAAGCTCGGTAAGCCGCCGTCTCGTGCTCACGGCCCGCCGCCGTGCGTCGCGTGGCGTCGTAAGAACTTGTTTTTGTTTACAGATGAGGAGCTCAGGTGTCTGCGCGAGAAGGCCAAGGAGCACGAGGCGTCCCGCGCGAAGTTGGAGGCGCAGCAGGTGCGTTGCTTCAGGGATGACGAGGTCACCTACGGTTCTGTGTGTCCGCGCCTGAGGACGTTTTTGTGCAGACCTTTCCGTTTCTCGGACATGGCTGACGTGTTTGCGTTTTATTGCAGAATCAGCTCTCTAAAGCCAAGGATGAGCTGGAGGCCGAGAAGAGAGAGCTCGTGCGTACGCTGGAGAGAAGGTCTCAGGAGGTGGAGAACCAGAGTGGTAAGGCCGTCTTCGCAACACGTGTGTGTTGACTGTAAACATGTTGGACGCGTGCGTGAGACCAAAAATGATGACATTTAGATTTCTTCTTTCTTCAGAGGACTTGAAACAACTTAACGACAGACTAGCAGAGGTGAACGCTGCAAGAATGCAGCTACAGTTGAAGCTGGAGGAGTCTGAGGCATCTGAGGTCTCCATCAAGGTATGCACCTCCGGGATGCCTGTGAACTCTGACGTCTGTGACCTCGTACAGTTCAGTAGCTCTCTGGACATATACCAACAGCGGCAGATCATGCGTTTGTGCTGATCCAAAGCATTTAGCGTGTGTCTGTGGTTTCTGCTGTGATTGGCCAGTTGCTGTTTGTTTGTTTAACTGAAACTGCATGTCCAGGAAGGACTGATGTCCTAAGTGCTCGGGACACACGTGCCCCAAATCACGCAAACTGCATGAAGACCCATCTCTGTCTATGTCCCTGCAGTACAAAGAGCGACGCATGGACCAGGAGAGGGAGTTGCTGCAGGGTCAGGTGACCTGGCTGAGCGATGAGCTGAAGACCAAGCGTGAGGATCTGCTCACGCTCTCCCGCCAGAAGGGCAGCGAGGTCCTGGAGCTGAAGTGCAGTCTGAGCACCAAAGAGGACGAGGTAGATGCGCAGTCCTTTGCAGACATCTCGGCAGAGCTGTCCTCCATTGGCACACCCGGTCTCCTTCATGCTGGTTTTTTTGTTTTTTTTGTTCGGTCTTCAGGTTGCCCGGTTACAGGACCATGTGGCCAGTCTGAAGTCCTCCAGTGAGAACCTTCAGAAGCAGACTGAGGACATGATTGGCAAGCTAAAAGAGGTGAGCGCTGCTGTCTGCCTGTTGCGGTTACCGAGGTGATGCCCTTCCACCTCATTGCCGAACAAGCCACTTGTTACTAACACCAGGGTTCCTCGCTTAGGCCAAGGAGCAGCAAGCCAGTTTGGAAGAGAAGTTCAGGAATGAGCTGAATGCCAACATCAAGCTGTCCAACCTCTACAAGGTAAAGCCCACCTGCTGGGCTTCAGAGCTCTGTGGTTTATAGTTCAGTATTCAGCGTGGACACGAATGGAGTGTGTGTGTGGTGCGTTGCTAGGGCGCTGCGGCCGACGCGGAGGCTAAGAGTGAGGAGCTGAGACAGGCCATGGAGGAGCTGCACAAACTCCTTAAGGAGGCGGGAGAAGGTGAGTAACATTCCAGGGAATCTTGCAGTCTATTCCAGACATGGAAAGTCATGGAATTTCAGATGTTTTTTTGGAATATTGGGGGATTTTGTTTGCAGCATTTTTACATTTCTGTTGCCGTTTAACAAAATGTTTATATTTCACACATTTCCAATATTGTGTGAGTGGTTGTTAGTTACTTGATTTTTCTGTGCCCATTTAGCAAAGGCAATAGTTTGTGGAAATTTGGCTTTTTTCATCAGTGAAAGTCAGGGAAAATTCCAGGAATTTGAAGTTTGACATGGAGTGGGAACCCTGGGTGAGGGGAGCAGACCTCTGATCTGACTCCTCCCATGTCCAGGTGTCGGAGCTTGGCTCAAAGGAGACTGTTGAGTGCCAAACTATAGTAAAGTCCAGGAAAGAAAACTGTTAATATGCTGTGGGTTGTGTGTAGATTCGTACGCATGGTGAAGTTGGATATAAAGTGCCACTGTGTGTTGAATCAGCAGTACAAAAAGTTTGTTTAAAGTCTCGTTCAGAGGTGAATGTCCTGACTGCAGAAGTGTTCTTCATGCCAGATGTTTTGAAACTGTCTTGTAGTCAGTTTGCTAATTGTCAGCGCTGTATCACCATGTTTGGCAGAGGTGTGGGGGGGGTCTGGGAGGGTGTTGCCATGTGATGGGTGAACTGTGTGTCCAGCCCACAGAGCCCTGGAGGAGAAGATGTGTGAGCTGGAGACCAATAAGCAGAGGGAAGTCAGCGAGCTGAACGAGCGAGTCAGCAGCCTGGAGGCGGAGCTCGACACAGCCAACCAACTGCTGTCGGACAGTAAGCCCCGTCCACAGTCCAACGCTCCGCCTCTGCAGGGGGAATTAATTTGCTGGTTTGTTTACATGTTTGTTTGTTTTTTGGCAGTGGGTCCCGCGTCCACGTCGGTGGTGGAGGAGCAGTTGACCACCATGTCTCCCACAGCCGTGGCTGTGGTCAAGATGAAGCCAGACATGAAGATCACAGAGGTACTGTGTGTGTGTGTAAGGTCAGAGAGTGTGTCTATGTGTGTGTGTGTGTGTGTGTGTGTGTGTCTGTGTGTGTGTGTGTAAGGTCAGAGAGGGTGGGTGTGTGTGTAAGGTCAGAGAGGGTGGGGGTGTGTGTGTAAGGTCAGAGAGGGTGGGGGTGTGTGTGTAAGGTCAGAGAGGGTGGGGGTGTGTGTGTAAGGTCAGAGAGGGTGGGGGTGTGTGTGTGTAAGGTCAGAGAGGGTGGGGGTGTGTGTGTGTAAGGTCAGAGAGGGTGGGGGTGTGTGTGTGTAAGGTCAGAGAGGGTGGGGGTGTGTGTGTGTAAGGTCAGAGAGGGTGGGGGTGTGTGTGTGTAAGGTCAGAGAGGGTGGGGGTGTGTGTGTGTAAGGTCAGAGAGGGTGGGGGTGTGTGTGTGTAAGGTCAGAGAGGGTGGGGGTGTGTGTGTGTAAGGTCAGAGAGGGTGGGGGTGTGTGTGTGTAAGGTCAGAGAGGGTGGGGGTGTGTGTGTAAGGTCAGAGAGGGTGGGGGTGTGTGTGTGTAAGGTCAGAGAGGGTGGGGGTGTGTGTGTGTAAGGTCAGAGAGGGTGGGGGTGTGTGTGTGTAAGGTCAGAGAGGGTGGGGGTGTGTGTGTGTAAGGTCAGAGAGGGTGGGGGTGTGTGTGTGTAAGGTCAGAGAGGGTGGGGGTGTGTGTGTGTAAGGTCAGAGAGGGTGGGGGTGTGTGTGTGTAAGGTCAGAGAGGGTGGGGGTGTGTGTGTGTAAGGTCAGAGAGGGTGGGGGTGTGTGTGTGTGTGTAAGGTCAGAGAGGGTGGGGGTGTGTGTGTGTAAGGTCAGAGAGGGTGGGGGTGTGTGTGTGTAAGGTCAGAGAGGGTGGGGGTGTGTGTGTGTGTAAGGTCAGAGAGGGTGGGGGTGTGTGTGTGTGTAAGGTCAGAGAGGGTGGGGGTGTGTGTGTGTGTAAGGTCAGAGAGGGTGGTGGTGTGTGTGTGTGTAAGGTCAGAGAGGGTGGGGGTGTGTGTGTGTGTAAGGTCAGAGAGGGTGGGGGTGTGTGTGTGTGTAAGGTCAGAGAGGGTGGGGGTGTGTGTGTGTGTAAGGTCAGAGAGGGTGGTGGTGTGTGTGTGTGTAAGGTCAGAGAGGGTGGGGGTGTGTGTGTGTGTAAGGTCAGAGAGGGTGGGGGTGTGTGTGTGTGCGTGTGTGTGCGGGGCTGGGTGGGACACGTCTCACTGTCCTGCTCCTCCGCCCATCCTGCAGCTCTACGCCGTGTCCGTGGAGTTGCAGAAGCAGCTCCAGCTCGAGAGGGTGGAGAACAAACGTGTGAACAAGTGCCTGGACGAGGTGGTGCGGGAGGTGGAGGCCAAGGCCCCTATGCTGAAGAGGCAGAGGGAGGAGCTGGAGCGCGCCCAGAAGTCTGTGGCCAGCCTGTCAGCCCGGCTGGAGCAGGCCATGCAGGTCAGGAGGTTGGGGGCGTGGGGGGCCAACTTCAGTTCACATGAGCAGGACTAGTGCCATGTGAATGGGGCTTTAATCCTATTGGTTAATCTGCTGAGTATGTAAACATATGCTTAATTAATATGCATGTAATCATTGTAAAGTGCATTATGGGATGCTTTTATTTCATGTTACTGCAGTAATTGCACGTGGTGCCGTTGTAATTTTTGGCTTGGCAGTAACTACGTGCTGGCTCAGGTGGAGGTCGGTCAGAGGTCGTGGCTTAGTCAGGCTTTTCTTCACCCTGACAGGAGGTGCAGCGCTTGCAGAGGGAAACGGACGAGGCCAACAAGCGCTGGAGTGTTGTGGAGCGAGAGAAGCAGAGGGTGGAGCTGCAGTTGGCCGACCTGGCTCAGCAGGTGAGGTCTGGCGTCTTGTCTGCTGCCTGCCTGCTGGTCGCCCTTAAAGTGTCTCTAAATCCCAAAACGGCAGCAGCTGTCAGTGTGCACAGAATTGACACCTAACACACCTATGACCTACCTGCTCACTGTCCTGAGTCTCTCTCTCTCTCTCTCTCTCTCTCTCTCTCTCTCTCTCTCTCTCTCTCTCTCTCTCTCTATCCCTATCTCTGTCCTTATGCTCCCAGCCCCTCTCTTTCTGCTCCTTTTCTCATTGTTTCAAACCCCTCCCCACATACACACACTCACTCACTCTTTCGCTCTCAGGTGCGGGTCCTGCTGATTGAGTTGGAGGAGGCGCGTGGGAACCACGTCCTGCGTGAGGACGATGATGTGAGCTCGGCAGACGTGAGCAGCTCCTCTCAGGTGATCTCCCAGCACCTGGTCACCTTCCGCAGTGTGGAGGAGCTGCAGCAGCAAAACCAGCGCCTCCTAGTGACGCTGCGCGAGCTGGGCCAGCAGCAGGAGCAGGGCGAGCTAGAGGCGCAGGACAGCAGGCAAGTGTGTGAGGGCTGATGACGTCATCAGATGAAAAGGCAGAGGTGAATTTGAACAGACCCCAACCTCTCGTGTGCCTGTGTGTGTGCGCGCGTGCAGGTGTAGTCAGCTCCACGGCAGTCTGGAGAAGGCCCAGTGTGAGCTGGCCCAGCTGAGACAGCAGCGTGTCCACCACATGCAGCTGGTCGAGTCCATCGTGCGCCAGAGAGACGCGTACCGTATCCAACTGGCCCAGGCAACCGGAGCTCCACAAGGTATACGCACACGCACCTCTTCGCAAGGTCTACACACAGACTTTTTCATAAGGTCTATATATACTACATCTTTATGCCTGGGATTTCTCCTGCAAGGTGTACGCGCGCACGCACACACACACACACACACACACACACACACACACACACACACACACACTGTGTGGGCTCTGGGCCTTTAGCAGCTCAACATTCTCCCACAGGTTCTACTCCGGAGGAGTTTTCCCTCACCTCCACCCCCCGCCGCTCCCCTGCAGTCACGCCCACCACCGCCACACCCACTGGGCTCGTCACCACGGCAACGGTGTCCACGGAGACCATAGAGGCCAAGGCTGCCCTGAAGCAGGTGTGTCAGGGGGAGTAAACTTGATGAATTGTTGTGTGGTGTTTGTCTGTCAGAGCACTATAGGGCAGAAGAGAGCTGTTCACAATGTGAAAAGTCAAAGACCAAGGTGGTCAGGGATACTGCACACACATCACAACTTAAGAACAGCTTTAACGGTGTGTGTGTGTGTGTGTGTGTGTGTAGCTCCAGGAGGTGTTTGTGACATATAAACAGGAGCGGGCAGACAGTGAGAAGGTTCTGAATGAACACTGTGAGAAGCTGCAGGCACAGGTGTCAGAGCTGCGCTCCCAGAACACCAGGATCTCCACACAGCTGGAGTTTGCCTCCAAACGGTGGGGTGGGCCTCCCAACACACGCACGCACAGACAGACAGACACACGTGCTAGTGCTCTCAGCAAACACAGCCAGTTTTTTACAGCACACAGTCAGTTTTTTACAGATCTACCGGAGGTTTATAGTACGTGTGTTTGTGTGTGTGTGTGTGTGTCAGGTACGAGATGCTACAGGATAACGTGGAGGGTTACCGTAAAGAGATCTCCTCTCTGAGGGAGAAGGTCCAGAAGCAAGCCACTGCTGGACACCAGAGTGAGAAGACCATCCACACCCTCACAGAAGACCTGCGTGCTGCCACCGACAAGCTCACCATGGCTGAAGTGAGCACGCTCTCTCTCGCTCTTGCATGCGCTCGTCTCTCAGTCTTCAGTGTTTATTTGCCCGTTTACTTGCCCAAGTCTCCGTCTTGGCTGGTCTGTCATAGGGTGCTGTAGCCTTTTGAGCGATAGTGAGGTGTGTGTGCGTGTGTGTGTGCGTGCGTGCTGCCCTGCCCCTCAGTCCCGTGCGGAGGCCCTGCAGAAGGAGCGGGACCTGCTGAAGCTGTCCGACTGCAGGCTGACCCAGGAGAGAGAGTCTCTCCAAACCCAGCAGCGCAGCCAGAACCTCCTGCTCACCAACCTCAAGGCCATCCAGGTGGAGCAGGCTGACCCTTCACTTTGTTTGTTTGATGGTTTTTGTTTGTTTGTTTGAGCGTCTTTCTGCTGCCCTGCAGGCCACCCTTGAGCGCTCAGAGACAGAGACGCGCCAGCGGCTGACGGCACAGGTGGAGAAGCAGGAGAGAGAGATCACCCTGCTGCAGAAGAGGGTGGAGCACGAGGTGGAGCAGAGACACATCCAGGGCCGCAATCAGGACGTAAGCACCTCCATCTCTCCTGGTCGTCTGTTGTAGACTCCCTCTGTGTAAGCCTTAAGTACGTGCTCAGCCATCGTCATGTGGGAGCTAACCCTAGGTCAGGGAGGGACTAACCCTAGGTCAGGGTCTCATGCGGGTGTCTCTGTCCTCAGATGCAGCTGATGGATGTTAAGAAGCAGCTGGAGACTCAGTGTGCACTACACCAGAGGGCCAGAGACCAGCTGCTGGTCACCCAACAGGAGCTCTCTGCCCTCCAGGAGGAGCTGAGCCGCAGGGAGGGGGGCGTGGCCACGCCTGCCACACCCCCCGGCCTCGCAGGTGACACGCGTGCACACGTGCTCCACACTTCACTTTGAGATCAGATTGATGGAGAGAGTCAGAGGTCCAGCACCCCTGTCTTGGTGTTGGGGATAAACCTGGGGTCTTGTGTGTTTCCTCTGTGTGGTGGTGCAGGGCAGCGGGGTGGAGAGGTGGAGGCACTGAGAACCCGTCTGAAGCAGGCGGAGGGCAGGGCGGAGGAGCAGGCTGAGAGGCTGAAGAGTGCCACAGCCTCCGTGGAGCAGTACAGAGCCATGTGTGTGAGTCTGGAGGAGGCTCTGGACAAGGAGAAACAGGTGCAGCACCCACCGTGTGCAATGGGTGGAACTGTTCACCATGTGTGTTGGAGAGGAACAGGAAATTTGTTCAACCAGCATTGATCTAACGATTGTGGTCTCTCTCTCTCTCTCTCCACATGCACACGGTCAGGTGACCGAGCAGGTGAGGTCCTCCGTGGAGAAGCAGGTGACCGAGGCGCAGGAACGGCAGCGAGATCTGGAACAGAAGCTTCTAGAAGCTGAAAAGCAGAAGCAGGAAATCCAGGAAGAGAAGCAGAAGGCTTTAGCAGCTATGGAGGAGCAGGTCTGGCCTCCCTCTCTCTCCATTTCCTCCTCTCTGTTTTGGTCTTGTTTTCAGGGCGGTCATCTGGAGACGCCGCTTCCAAACACTCTGTCGCGTTCTCCCCGGTCAGGTGAGCGAGCTCCGGAGCAGCGTGAGCCGTCTGCAGGCTGAGCTCCAGGACGCCCAGCAGAGGGCGACGGTGTGCTCGGCCCAGGAGCAGCAATCCCTGCTGGACAGGCAAGAGCAGGCACGGCTGGCCGCCGAGGCCCAGGACAAGTATGAGCGAGAGATGGTGCTCCACGCGGCCGACGTGGAGGCGCTGCAGACGGCCAAGGCCCAGGCCCTCCAGGCTGCGCAGCTCCGCCAGCAGCTGGAGGACAGGCTGCAGAGGGTGGGCGCACAGCTACTGGAGGCCCGCATCTCCTGGGAGGAGCAGGAGAGGCTCCTGAAGGTACACATATGCTCATGTGTGCCAGGAAGGGTAGTTTTTAAAAGGCATGGCTCTGTGGAAGCGCTGAACACAAGCTGTGTGTGTGTGTCAGGACGAGCGGACCAAGATAGAGTCGCGCTGTGAAGACTTGCAGAGGCAGAATGATCTTCTCCACGACCAGCTCCAGACTCTTAGTGGCAGCATGGCATCACAGCTCCAGCAGGCCGTCCCGCAGAGCTCACTCAACACCTCTCTGTCCGAGGAGGGCAGGTCTCAAGAGCAGATCCTCGAGGTCCTCCAGTGAGAGCCTCCTCTTTTCCACTCCTCCTCCAGTCTCACACTCACTGTCACGGAATGTTCCGTCCATTTAGTTTTAGTCTTCTTCCTCCGCATACCTTCATCCTCCAGATCGGTGTCATCCATGATTTGTCACCTTTTTTCTGTGTGTGCGCACGTGCAGGTTTGTACGTCGGGAGAAGGAGATAGCAGAGTCTCGTTTCGAGGTGGCTCAGAGCGAGAGTCTGAGACACAGACTACGTGTGGAACACCTGGAGAGGGAGCTAAAGGAGCTACAGGACACACTCAGCGCAGAGAGGGAGAGGACACAGGTACGTCTGCAGAGATGGGGGACGCAGAGATGGAGAGGACACACGTACGTCTGCCAGGGGGAATGGACGCAGGTCTGTCCACTCATGATGTACTCCTGTGATCTGGTACCTCTGACCCAGGTAACCTCCAGGACCTTGGCCCAGCACGACGAGCTGATGAAGAAGACGGAGACCATGAACGTGCTGGTGGAGACCAACAAGGAGCTGCGAGACGAGAAGCAGAAACTGGAACAGGAACTCCAGCAAACTCAAGCCAAGGTAGAGGGCGCACGAGCACAGGGGCTGGTGGTCTGCCGCGGGGGTGTGGCACGCGGGCCGGGTCACAGCGCCACGCCGCAGTGTGTGTAAACAGTGCGTTTCTCACCTCGCTCAGGTACACAAGCTGGAGTCGGACATCTTGCCCATGCAGGAGTCGAACGCGGAGCTGAGCGAGAAGAGCGGAATGCTTCAGGCTGAGAAGAAACTTCTGGAAGAGGACCTGAAGCGTTGGAAAGCCCGCACGCAGGTCAGCACCTCGCACACGCCACCCTGCTGCTCTGCCGTCACCCTGGAGACAGTTAGCTGACCTCTGGCTTGTCTCTGCAGCACCTGGTGAGTCAACAGAAGGACACGGACCCCGAGGAGTACAAGCGTCTGAGCTCTGAGAAGGAGGCTAACCTGAAACGGATACAGCAGCTGAGCGAGGAGGCCGGCCGGCTGAAGGCGGAGACGGCCCGGTGGAGAACCCCGCATGCTTAAACCCCCTGACCTTGGCTGACCTTGCGTGCAGAGCTGTATGAAGTGACCGTGCCTTGTCTCTCCTCTCTGGCCTGCAGGAGCGGCCAGGCAGTCACAACGCTCCAGTCTCAGGTGCAGAACCTGCGCGGGGACCTTGGCAAGGCCACCGCCGAAAGGGACCTCCTGAAGAAGGAGCTGGAAGCCAAGACCCAGAACATCCAGGAGAAGGTGAAGACCATCATGCAGGTCAAGAAGATCGGTCGCCGCTACAAGACCCAGTACGAGGAGCTCCGGGTGGAGCACAGCAAGGCGAGTTCGAGACCCACAACCACTAATGTCTGGTGACCTCCGACCTGTGACCTGTTTACACTGCATCGAGTCGGTCAGCATTGTTGATGATATTTTGAAAGTCCTGCACTCTGTCCTGTCGCTCAGATGCTGGCTGCCGCGGCAACACCTGTCCAGGACCAGGAGGCTCAACAGACCGCAGCTAATGAGCTCCAGGGTCTCCGAGAATCCCTCAGCCAATCAGAGACGAAGATCAGGGAGCTGGAGGCCCAGCTGGAGGCGCTCAACAGAGTGAGTCGACGCCCTCCTGCACACTTGGCCACGCTAGCAGTGTGGGGGTGGGGGGGAAATCTCCCCTGGTTAACTTCAGTGGTCACATCTGTTTCATATTTTCCAGGTGTTAGCAGTAATAGTTTGTAAAAGTACCTCATATAAAAAACAACAAGATTCCTAGTAAAACTATTTTTGTATTTTTATGATCTATTATTTTTAAGATCTCTTGTACGTTATGTCTTTTTTGTGCGTTATTTTTTTGTTTGAGTGGCTGATGCTTCATTGGGACGTATCGGTGAGGGGTTAATTCCCCGTAATCCCTCATGCCAGATTACGCCACAGGAGATATTGTTACACAGCTCTGTTCTTGAGTGTAACCACGGTCGACCCTGCAGGTGGTCGGGGAGCGCGAGGCTGAGAATCGCACCCTGCAGGAGCAGGCGTCCCGCCTGCAGGGGGAACTAGCGCACATGCGCCAGGAGCTGCAGGAGAAATGTGGCCAGGAGGAGCGTCTCCGTCAGCAGCTGGCTGAGAAAGAGGAGAGGACCAGGAAGGCCATCATGGGGGCCAAACAGAAGATCAACCAGCTCGTGGGTGAGCCTCAGACACACGGCGCCAGGCTGACCCCAGGTCGGTTCTCAGCCGTGGCGCTCACGTGCGACGTCTCTCCCGGCAGACGTGAAGGCCCAGTTGGTGAAGGAGAAGGAGGAGCTGAGGCAGCAGCGGGAGGAGCTGGAGGTGCGCGTGAACGCGCTGCGCTCCCAGTACGAGGGACGTCTCAGCCGCCAGGAGAAGGAGCTGCGAGACCTGCGTGAGCAACAGGAGAGACATGGGGAGCAGAGAGATGAGACCACTGAGCAGGGTGCTAGCAAGGTAATGCACGTGCCCACACACTGGGAGCAGAGGGACGAGGCCCCAGAACGGCGCTAACAACGCAATGTGCATGCGCGCACGCATATTTTGGTTTTGCAATTTACACACACAGATTCTCCCCACGTGTGCCATGTTCAAGCCTCATTCAGTGCGGCTATGTGGCCCTTTGTCTGGTTCTGACCCGCTGTTGTGTGTCATCAGACCCAGGACCAGCAGAGAGGTGCAGAACAGCGGCAGATCTCGCTGAAGCCGACACCAGCCGCAGAACGAGGAAGGTACGGCCCACTGGGCCAGGGCTGCCCAGTCCAGTCCAGTCTGTTCCTGACCCACAGTCTCCCTGCTTTCTGCACAGGTGTATTTGGGGGGTGTGGTAGTGTTGGTTTCGTGGTTCTGGTGTGTGGGGAGCCGTGATAATGCAACACTGTGCGTGCACGTGTGGGGTCCCTGCCAGCTGGAGTACACTGAGACTGGCTTTCATGCGCCATTAACAGCACACACTCTTAACGTGCAGTGGGCTTTTCACTGAACTTTAGGATTTATTCCAAATAATTTATTTTATTTTTTTTAGTTCACTTTATATCTTTTCTATTTGTCATTTACTTAGTTGTAAAGTGTTTTGAAACTCTTCGGGGGCAAGTTTTGCTATTAAAAAAAATACTTTTTACTTCTTTATTTAAAAAAAAAAAAAAGTTCATCCTTAGTATTTGTGTTTACAGCTTAGTGTCTTCCGTGTGTTTTGTGTCCTCAGCGCAAGCTCCTCGGAGCCTCCCACGGCCAACATAAAGCCCACGCCCCTGGCAGCTACCCCCAGCAAGCCTCCCGCCACCCCAGGAAACAAGCCCACGCCACGGGCCAGCATCAAGCCCATGATCACCCCAGCCCCTGTGCCCACGCCCACCCCCACCGCCACGGTCATGCCCACCACCCAGCTGGAGACACAGGACTGTGAGTGAGCAGACCAGTGAACCTCCCTGTTTGTAGCCGTTCAGCGTCGGCAGCGTTTGGGACATTTCGTGTTCTAAAAGCTTCTGATAACCTTTGTTTGAGCCTTTCGCTGAATTATAAATGCATAAATGGGTTTTAGTTGGGTGTTTGGTGGGAGGTGTTGAATTGTTAGGTCTTTGACTGGTGGGAGGTGTTTATTATGAAGGGCTAATGGTAACCGTACTGGTCACATGGCCTGTTCCAGCCCTGGGGTCGGGGGAGGGGGCCGTGGACCATGTGCGCTCAGTGCGCTCCACCAGCCCCAACGTTCAGACCACCCTGACAGCGCAGCCTGTGCTGGGCCTGCAGCAGAGCCAGACCACTGCCTTCGTCCAGCCCACCCAGCAGCAGAGCCAGCCCCCTGCTGCCGAGCCAACCACTCAGGAGCCCCCACCGCCCGTCACGGCTGCCGCGGCGGTCATGATGGAGGCCACGCCCAGCACCTCGCAGGTGGAGAGACCCTCCACGTCCACCGCAGTGTTTGGAACAGGTGAGCTGAGAGGGGAGTGCCCTTCCTGAGGTTTTGGGAGAGCTCACCCCAAAGTGCTGAGGGGACTTTGTTTAACTCCTGTGCTCTGCAGTGTCGGCCACGTCTGGCAGCGCTTTGAGCAAGAGGCCACGGGAGGAGGAGCCAGAGAGCCTGGGTCTGGAGGCGGAGCTTCAGGAGGAGCCCAGTGAGCCCCCCATCTCCAAGAAGCTGCGTGTGCAGAGACTGGGCCTGGAGGTGACACTAGGGGCAGCGGCTGAGGGACCGGGGCTGATTAGTGAATAGGGAGGTTTGATGAGTGACTGTGTTCATCTCTCTCTCTCCCTCTCTGAAGGAGGAGATTCTTGCTGAAGACAGCGCTGAGGCTGAGAGCCTAGTTCCATTAGAGAGTCAGGACACCCCCGACATAGCTGAAGTTAGTGTGTGTTCTGGAAAGATTCTCAGTGTTAAAGACCATGTATATGCCTTTGAATCATGAGTGTGTGCGTGTAGGAGCTGGAGAACTACCCCAGTCTCGAGGAGGTGGACGTGGAGCCCACAGTCACCAGGTCCATCCCTGTGGAGCTGCTCCTGACTCAGAGGCCCATAGCGGCACACAGCCAGGAGGAGCCTGGCGAGAAGGTCATCGTCATCATCACTGACTCAGAAAGCGAGGAAGAGCAGGAGGAGACAGATGAGGAGGAGCAGGTGAGGGTCAGCACACGTGTGGCCACCTAGATCACGCGCCTCTGTGGCCTGTATGGTTGGTGTTCAGTGGAGTCTCAGTGGTGAAGATACTGGACTAGTAATCAGAAGGTTCAAGTCCCACCACTGCCTACTTGCTGCTGAGCCCCTGAACAAGACCCTTAAACTAAACTAAAAGGTTGAATCTTACTGCCTACTGACTGTAAAGCCCCACAGGGTCTCAGAGGAGACGCCCTCTGATCTCTCTGAGCCAGTTGTGGTCGTTCTAGCAGCTTGAGCTGTCTGTACTGTTTCAGGACTATGAGGAGGAGGAGGATGAAGAAGAAGAAGAAGAAGGAGAGGATGAGGAAGAGGAGGAGGAGGATGATGATGATGAAGGAGGAATCGGGGATGAAGGAGAGGAGAGCAACGAGGGAAGCGGCAGTGGAGATCCCAACGAGGGCTATGAGGGAGACGACCAGGAGGTACGCGCGCGCGCACACGCACACACACACGCGCACACACACACACATATATGCATGCGCCTGGCCAAGAAAAAGGTCACACACTAATATTTCGTTGGACCACCTTTAGCTTTGATTACGGCACGCATTCGCGGTGGCATCGTTTCCACAAGCTTCTGCAATGTCACAACATCCATTTCTGTCCAGAGTTGCATAAATACTTCCCTAAGCTCTTGTATTGATGATGGGAGATTTGGACCACTGCGAAAAGTCTTCTCCAGCACATCCCAAAGATTCTCAATGGGGTTCAGGTCTGGACTCTTTGGTGGCCAATCCATGTGTAAAAATGATGTCTCATGCTCCCTGAACCACTCTTTCACAATTTGAGCCTGATAAATCCTGGCTTTGTCATCTTGGAATATGCCCGTGCCTTCAGGGAAGAAAAAATCCATTGATGGAATAACCTGGTCGTTCAGTATATTCAGGTAGTCAGCTGACCTCATTCTTTGGGCACATAACATTGCTGAACCTAGACCTGATCAACTGCAGCAACCCCAGATCATAGCACTGCCCCCACAGGCTTGTACGGTAGGCACTAGGCATGATGGGTGCATCACTTCAGCCACCTCTCTTCTTATCCTGAACGCGCCCATCACTCTACAACGGGGTAAATCTGGACTCATCAGATCACATGACCTTCTTCCTTGCTCCCTAGCAAATTGAGGCTGTGTGTCTGTGTGTGTGTGTGTATGTAAAAATACACATACTCACTCTCTCACACTCACTCTAAATCTGACACATCGATGACCTTAAAATGATTCCCAGTTTCACCTGGTGGTCACACGGGAGTGTTTCAGGTGTTTAGTGGAGCTAGATTAAGTTCACTGACACTTTCCCGATCCAATGTTTGTGCAATCTAAGAAATCCGAAGGAATTCGGAGTGTCCTGTTTACTGGTCTGGAATCCACCTCACAGGTTTAAAATTGTGGATTTAATCCAGTCTCAGAAAATAGAGCGTGATGTTTACGTAGATGTGGTCAAAACATGGAGAGATGCAGTGTACACGAGGTTTGAGAGGAACAGGACATTCGGACAAAGGTCCTTTGTAATCCGTGCAAGTAACCTGCTTGATGACTGATGACTGTCTGAAATGTTCTGTTCCTCTGGAATCCTTGTGTACTTCCCTACAAGTCTGAAGGCCTCACAATGTAATACACACACAACCACTCACTTCAGTGAACCAGTCTGACCTCCGTGCTCCTCCAGTAACCCAGCAGCTGTTTGCGAGCCTGCCCCATGTGTTTCCCATTACGTGGGTTGGTGACGTTTGTCACATGTCCAGAGAAGTCAGGGAGGGTCTGGAGAAGACGTCTGCGGACAAGGACAACCCTCATGCACTACTTCCTGTCTGGAAAAAGACCTTATGTCTTGGGAGACGATTAGATGAAGTGATTCCACCCAGTGATGTAACGACAGTTCTGTGCGTGTGTTTGGCCAACTCTCCCTTTCCTGATATGATTTGTGGTGTTTCTCTGTCTCTCAGGGTCCTGAGGCTACAGACCCAGGCACTGAGAGGGAGGAGAGTTTGGGGACAGTGGACGCCGCCCAGCGTGTGGCCGACTCGCAGACGTCCAGCTGTAAGCCCGTTCTGTCTGCTCCCGCTGTGTCTCGGGGGTTCCTCACTGAGGCGTTGACTGTTCTGACAGGAGAACTGATGCCAACAATAACACCTCTCACCCTTTAGTGGAGTCCAGCACACTGGAGTCCTTCTCCCCGGAGCCGCCCATTACCAGCTCTGCTCCTCGCCCCCTGCCATCACCACGGAGACTGCAACACCCGCTTCCCCCTCGACTCAACATCCTGGCCCCGCCCACACAGGAACTGGGTCCACCTGTTCAAGTCCAGGTAGTTAATGAGTACATTAATAATATTTATGACCTTGTGACCATTTGCCTTTGTGATCAACAACAGAGTTGTGTTTGTGCATCCTCAGCGCGTCCCTGTCCGACGCCAGCTGACTCCAGGGCCAGCCAGCAGCGCAGTGAGTAGTTTTGTGTGTGTGTGTGTGTGTGTGTGTGTGTGTGTGTGTGTGTGTGTGTGTGCGTGTGCGTGCGCGCGCGTGTGTGTGTGTGTCCTCATCCCCTTCTCCCTGCTGCAGCTCTTCTCTGAAGAGGACGACCGTATGGTTCCCAGTACACCCACGTTGGTCGTGCCGCTCCGCTCAGACGGATTCTCAGACGCCATCCAGTGAGTCCCATTCCCGTCCAGGAGCACATACCCCAGACGACACCACCCAGATGGTGCTGTGTGGCTTTGAGCAGCTGGTGTATGTACAGGTGGAGCTGACGTGTGTGTGTGTGTGTGTGTGTGTGTGTGTGTGAGAAAGCTCTCCACAGGTAGCCGGGGTGCCGCGATTTGGCTTTGGCCTCCCTGACGAGCTCCCTCAGACCAGCTCCTCTCACTCGGACCTTGGTCAGCTGGCATCCCAAGGAGGTAGTCTGCCCTCCCCGCCCACTCCCACCCTGCTGTGCTGCACCTGTAACACGGTGACACTAGTTTGGACGCCAACCCCACAGCTCCATCCTCTGGAACTCATTTATGTCTGAGTCCACATGTCCATGGGCTTGTGTCTGTCATTTAATTCTGGAAGGCTGGTTAATGTGTGTCTGTGTGTGTAGGGCTGGGTCTGTACGACAGCCCCCTGTTCCTGCCCGGCGCAGACGAGGAGTGTGAGGCCCGTAGCGTCCCCACCACCCCTCTCCAGTTGGCCGCGCCTGGTAGGTGCTGTAGTTGCACACTTTCACACATGCGTGTCATGCACACTTTCACCCGACCATTCTTCATATTATGACTAGGGCCCTGTTCAATCCACAAGGAAAATTGGTTCCTTAAAAATGGCACATGCTACATTTAGCAGCATTTATTTAAAGAAAGCTATGCATCTAACTAGGCTAGTGACATAGTCCTTAATTATGCCCTAACCAACTCACTGTGATGCCGCTCCTTCTGTTCTGTCTGTGTCTCTCTCTCTCTCTCTCTCTACCTCTCATTTGCTGGCAAACCTTTCAGTTTTCTCCCCTGTCCAATCAGTGACTGCGTTTTCGGAGACCCTCCCCTCAGAGGTGACAGAGCACGCCTCCCAGTCTGTGCCCATGGTGAGCACATCTACTCCTGGGCCCAGCGCCAGCGAGGAGCACAGTAACCTCCTGGAGCCAGGGGGCGATGGGTGAGCTCAGAATTACTGCCTTGAAATTACACGCATTCTGTTCTGCATGTGCTCTTGCTTAAGTTCAGTTTACTCTGGTCTGTTGTTTTGCATGAGGTCCTCATAGTAAAGAGAAATTAGTTATTGATTATTATTGGCTGTACGTACAGAGGGTGTGCGCTGATGTCACAGTCGTGAAACACTCTGCAACATGGCTGTGTTCACTAGGGGGAACAGCAAAGCCAAGAATGAAAACAAGTGATTTGCTTAAATTAAAGGCGGTTGGACTCTGCAGTGATCTGTTCAAATGACCAAAGAATCTATAGTCTATGGACCCGACATCAGGAGCAGGAGTCGGGCTTTCTGATGTTTACATGTAACCAGGGGATATGGCGTACACTACGTAAAGTCTGAAGACATGGGTGGGGTGAATTTAAAGTGACACCAGTGGATATTCTGGTTGTGTGTGGGTTGGTTTGTACAAATGTTTGTATTTTATTGCAACTTTTATTTGGAAACTGTCAAACTAGCTAGTGTTACAGTTGTGGAGGGAAAATCTCTCCTCCCATGTTACCGTTACATCTGACAGATTCTTCAGATCTTGTTCATGATCTTTAATGTTTCTCCATTAACTTCCAGGTTTCCCACGTTATCTGGCGAGCTGTCTTAACTGGCTTTCTGTCATCTTTTTTCTCTTTTCTTTAAGGTCTATAAAAACAGCTCTGAATTCTTACACAGTCCGTTTGTGCAGATGCACAACAGCTCTGTCCCATTTCAGATGTGTGTGTTTTTTGCGATATTGCGGAATAACATCACTGCCACTCAGTGGGCGTGACCGTGGTGACTCCCACCGACTGTGACATCACATGTATACCCTCTGTTGGTTAATTAGGAATGGGGACTGTGTGTTGACTTTTTGGATACTATGCATGTGGTTTGCTTGAAGTGGGCTTCTCTCTTACGTGTGTGTGTGTGTGTGTGTGTGTGTGTGTGTGTGTGTGTGTGTGTGTGTGTGTGTGTGTGTGTGTGTGTGTGTGTGTGTGTGTGTGTGTGTGTGTGTGTGTGTGTGTGTGTGTGTGTGTGTGTGTACAGAAGCAGTGCTGAGGCCACGCTGGAGCCTGTGTCCCAGACAGAAGCTGAGGAGCCAGCAAAGCCCTCTGATGAAGCCAGTTTGCCCTCAACTAGCCAGGAACCCTCTTCAAGCTCCGCAGGTACGTACGCATGCACACCTCCTCATGTCCACCTTCAGTAAGGTGCTTGTCTTTGTATCAGCCCCAGTTCATTGCAAGACCCTGAACATGGCTATGGTTCTGATGTTTGTACAAAACCTTCAGGCCAAAGACAACCAGCCCACGTGACTATGCACGCTCCGGCACAGACAGGCGCTGGCTGTGCTGGTTTTAATGGGCTGCCCTACTTTGATGTAACCACAGTGACCTGTTACACGCTTTTGTTTGTCAGATTTCTCAATCCCCCTCTGAATTTGTCTCCTCCTCACCCTCTTTGGGGCGCACACACACCTTCACGTGCCCTCAGACACGAGTACCAGCCAGCCTGCCAAGGCCAGAGTGGCGTCGGGCAGACAGTGGACTCGGGCGCGCGCTGCCCGTGGCTTTAAGAGAGGTAAAACCATTACTCCCAGTCCGTGCCACGTCAACAAAGCAACACAAACCAGACTTGAGTAGAGTTTGATGTTTAATGATGGGAGTAAAATTCTTATAATTGTTATTGAAAAGCATCTCTGTGTAAATATCTCCAGCCTTGAAAAGTGCCTGTTGGTTTATTTTTGCAGATGGGTTAGGAGTTATGGGGGTACGAGGGCGTTTTGCCCGGTAAAAAAACTTGCCGCAGGTGTCGGTCATTCCGGTCCCTACTGCAACACAAACTGGACGAATACAGTTCCCATCACATCTCTGGTTCAGATGCTTGAGTTGTTTAATTATAACCATGTGTCCCTTTGTTTAATGTTTTATGGGCTGATTTTATGTGTGTATAATAAAGGCCTTCTCTGGTTAAAATAAAAAATTACAGAGTCTCATTCACTTTATCTACAAATGTGCCGTAGTGTCACCAGGTGTGTCTGGTTCGCTGCCTGGGCTAACGTTCACTGGGACGTGGTCCTCAGGAGTGGTACGTGGATGGACTCTTTGGACATCTGAACCAGCTCCTGGCTGACCTTTGTCTCCCTGGTCCCTCCTTGGGGGTCAGGATCACCGGAGCATCACCCTGCATCTTGACATTGTAGTATTTGGCTGGAAAAGAAAACCTGTTACTAGTAATAATACTGTTATTAATCCATACTTGTACTGCCAGTGTCACCACTTGTTCTGAATGGTGTATACATTTAATTGTATAATTGCCATTTTAAGATAATTTTACAAGCTGTGCTTTTCTACATGAGGTCATGCCTTAAGTACACATGGCAAAGCCCTTACTTACTCTGTAGTGCCAGACGGATAAAGGACACGTGATTTTGATCTTTTGATGAAGGCTGAGGTCAGGTCTGCCTGTTGTTACCGACGGCATGACCTTGTGTCATGGGTCTGAACAAGTCTTTGGAGTGTCTAGTCTACAGGACTGCCCCACCCAGCCCCGGTGGAGACCCAAACTAGACATGATTTCAATTCATCAACCGGCCAAGACTACACGCCAGCATCTTCAGGGACCACTAATGGTAGTCATGGCGGCATCCAAAGAAAACTGGAGAAAACGGCCCCGAGCTGGTGGTGAACTTACTTCGAGAGAAGATGTAGTATCTGTATCCTTCCCCACCTGTGGCGGGAACTGACACGGCTGCAGTGACGAGAGGGGGAAAACCCTTCCAACTCTGAATGTTGATCTCCTGCCCCAGTTTAGAGTCTAAAACAGACGATGGTCAGAGGTTTGTCTTGCCAAGTTAAGGAGGTCCACAATTTGTCTGGGTCCACCTTGCACCACAGTATGAGACATGAACTTGGTGACGCATTTATTCCTGGATAACAGGAGTTGCATCACAGACTGGTGTGTGGTTGTGAATTATCTCGGTTCCCTTTTCACGTGTTCACACACAAACCTATGTAAATACAGACTTAAAACGCTGCCCAATCATTCCTTAGTTAAGTTTTAATGTTTTCCCTAAAGAAAACACCAACGATGCAGTAGGCTTTTTTTCGGTGCGTTTACACCCGTTTTGAGAACAGATACTGAGAATCTCACCAAGAATCTCACGGAGCCCTGAGAATCTCACCTTTTTCTCTCCGGACTCTTGTGTGTGTTGTGTACTTTGCTAACTTGCTGCCACACTGAGGTGTGATCAGGTAGGTGTATCTTTGAGCCAATCCACCTGCAGACACCCAACATCTAATTCAGAATTACACCATGTAATTTTCTGCATATGAAGCGTATCTGTATCCTAACCAAATCAGCAACTCCAGTAAGAAGGACATACATCTTTAAAGATGCTAAAATAACTCACCCAGTGAAACCTACCAAAAGACACAGATGTGCCTGAACAACCTGCATTAATCATTAATATTCAGAGTCGTGGGAGACGTGTTCCTTTATGTCCATGAGGGAGGAGGTAGCCATATCACCACGCTGCTCATACCTCTTTTGAAGAACAGCACAGACTCCCTCCTGCTTCTGTAGCGAGGCATGGACAGCGCAGCAGTGAGGTGACCCCCCACTCCAAAGCCCTCGCTGATTGGTTTGGGGAAGCCAGGATCCATTAGTCCATTCTCAAACCTCCAGTAGCTGTTCCCCTGTTGGACAGAAGCGGTGCTCACTAAAATCCCTCAGAAAATGCGTGTGTGCGTCGCATAGCATTAGTCGCACACTGTGTCCCGTAGCACCCGTGAGGGCTGGCGGTGACGCACCTTAAAGAAGTAGGTCTTTCCCTGGCAGTTGCAGCGAGTGTAGACGGTGTCGATAGGAGAGGGAATTCCCCAGACGTCCGTGATCCCGTGAGCAGGTCCGGGGTTCCTCCTCGAGTCCAGAGTCCAAAAGTAGTGACCTAGAACAGAGGGGTGAGGGACACACCTGAAATACACAGAACAGCCAAGCATTTCTTTTACAGCATTTAGCTGACACTTTTGTCCACAGCAACTTACAATTATCACTGAATACAACCATAATTAATTGAGGGTTAAGAGTCTTACTCAGGGGCCCAACCGTGGCAACCTGAACTGGAAACCTGATTATTAGTCCAGTATCTTCACCACTGAGACACCACTGCCCTCTTAAATACGTATGTGGGTAAGCTGTGATCAGACGGCCTGCTCCGTGTTTGATCCTCTTACAGTTCTGTAAAAAATCTGCTGACAGCTCATTTCATACAGTTGGTTGGCTTGTTGGAGAAGGGCTCTCCTTCACAGAAGCAGGGGTGCTTAGAAGAGAGGAGGGTTGTAGACGTCGCCTTCGCACAGGAGAGCTCTTATGTTTTCATCCTGTGCAGTAGTAAAGGCTGATCCTATAACTACTAAGGTAGGAGACGTTCTCTAGAGCAGGGTGTGTGGGTCTGGCACGGGCTGGTGAGGTTTCTTTTCTAACACACAACATAAGACTTTGACGAGTTGAATAAGGAACTACAGAGTGATGCTGTGTTGTGGGCTTGTGTTCAACGCTGCAAGCCACTGCTGGAGAAGCTACTGGTCAGAGGGGCTGCTGGTCCTCACCTCGGAAGACCACAATGGTGCCGTTTCTTAGTGTGGTCAAGCCGTTGATTGGTCGCCCACTACAGAGATCAGTGTCGTTGGCTGCATCTGTGGAGAAGAGGGGTAACGTCTTTATTTCATCGGCTTGATGCATTTGGTAAGAACTACCAGTACTGCAGCAAAGTATGGACTGGCATTCAGAACGTGCAAGCCCTTTTTTAAAAATGATGTGCCACTCAGAACTACTTGACATTTCTGACATTCATTTTATTAATTTTCCTGATAGTGATGTACATCTGGGCAAAATTGCCACTGACGTTGCAGTGGAAAGAGTATCTTTTAAACAGATGTGAGTATCTGAATATCTTACCTGCTTGATAGTCCCAAGGACTATCTTCGTCAAGAGCTTCTGTAACACCTGACGTCGGATTGGTTGGCTTCTTTGTTGCTTTAGTTGGAGGAGGGCTCACCTTCGCAGGGGTGCTCTCGAGAGAGGTCAGGGTGGTAGACGTCTCCTTTATCGAGGAGACCTGTCTCATATTTTCATCTTGTACATTAGTGGTTGTTTCGGCAGTGCTAGGTTTGTCTGTTGGGTCCACGTACTCGGCCTCCATCCCTGCAGTGGCTGTGTTTTCACTGGGCCCTGATGGATGCTGTACTCTATGCGGTTGGGTGTCATCCTCTGGATGTGGTGCTTCTCCAGGCTGGTCTGGGTTAAAAGGTCTGATCTCAGAACCTGAGGTAGGGCCATTAGCTTCAGGCTTGTCCTCATTTGGAGAGGGGAGATCCTTTATGTTTTCATCTTGTGCATTACTGGTCGTTTCTGTACTGTTAGACTTATCTGTTGGGTCTTTGTTCTGGATCGCCACTGTGATAGACTCTATCATCTCAATGGGCTCTGTGTGTTCTGTCTGGGCTCCTGGAGCTCCTTCTGGGGACAAAGTGTCTTTGGGCTGCTCTGGGTTGGAAGGCTCAGGCTCAGTAGTTGAACTAGAGGCAGTGATTTCAGTAGCGTTTGTGTGAGCAGTGGTTGCAGGAGTCACTCTGGATTCTGAGGTTCTCTGTGGGCTTGGTTGTGTGTTGGGTTTGGGCAGCTCAGACGCTGGAGTGTTCGGTTTGGGCAGCTCGGACGCTGGAGTGTTCGGGTCGGGCCGCTCAGACGCTGGAGTGTTCGAGTCGGGCCGCTCGGACGCTGGAGTATTCGGGTCGGGCAGCTCGGACGCTGGAGTGTTTGAGTCGGGCCGCTCGGACGCTGGCGAGTTCGGGTCGGGCCGCTCAGACGCTGGAGTGTTCGGGTCGGGCAGCTCAGACGCTGGAGTGTTCGGGTCGGGCCGCTCAGACGCTGGAGTGTTCGGGTCGGGCCGCTCAGACGCTGGCGAGTTCGGGTCGGGCTCCTGTGGAATTGTGGTGGGCCCAGTAGGGACCAGCTCAGAAGGAAAAGGTGAGGAGATGAGGGAAAGCCACTCTGGTTCAGTGACGAGACTTCCATGGTCCTCCTCGTCTACAGAAGGAGGAGTCATACCTAAAGGGAAAAAGACATTAGTGTTAATAAGAAAAAAAGAAAAGAAATATACACAGGAAAAATGTTTTCATCAAGACCGCAGTTTGTGTCGAGTGTTGCCTCATCACTGCACCAAAATACCAGCAGAACGTCTGAGTCATGATGGAGGTCATCACCTGCTGTCTTAGAAATCGTTCTGGCTGGAGAAAGGAACGGGGGGTCAGGTGTGGTTGGCACTGGACTGCCCGACTCGTCTGGGACAGAAGGACTGTCTCCTCCAGCTTCGGACACTTCTGAAGCTGTCTTCATACCTTCGTTCAGCTCACTGAGAACTTCGGGCAGGTCTGGGAGTTTTGTTGGCTGGACTAGAGAAGATTCCTGCTTTACATCTTCAGAGGACAGAGCACCACTTCCACTAGCAACTACCGGAGGAGGGGGTGCCTGGGTGGAACCACCCACCACTGGATTTAAGAAATAATGTAGCATGTAGTGTCATGTAGTGTAAACAAATGTAACATACAGAATAAACAAGCTAGAAAATGTTTAAAAAAAAGCAGCTGTAATAATGTGGATAACAGTGACTGCCAATATTGGGACACTGGTGTTAAAACGGTTATAGTTATAGTGTGCTTTAACTGAGTTAAGAGTATGGAAAGGCAAACTAGTCTGTCTGTGGAAGGTGCTGTCATGTACACTCACCTGCCTCGTTTAAGTCTTGTAATCCAGCTGCAAGATGAACATAAAAGAAAAAATAAATAAGGTTCAGTGTCAAGAAAGTAAAAATCTAACAACAGAACCACTTGTAACAAGAACATTAAAGTGTAATCTACGTTTCAAAGATTATTTTATATTAATTGAGATACAGGGCCTGAGGGGCTCCTACAAGCATCTAGACTTTTAACTCGGCAGAGTTGTGTTGTTGTTTTGTTGCGTCATTGTTGTGGTGGTGGTGGTGTCGTCTTGGATAGATTTCCCTTCTCCATAATGGGTCATGGCGCGTAAAATGCTACTCTTTTTAAAGAGGAGACAGAAGACGTCACCTTCAGCTGCCGAGTCTTCCTGAGCATCGCTCTCGGCCTCGACGCCTTCGCCGTCCATGCTGGACTCTGGGTTGTTCACATGAGAAACAGTGTAAGTAAGGACAGTGTTCCCTCTTACACACACGTTTGCTCCACGTCCAGGCATGCATGAATGCAGCAGTATTCCTGTGTGTGGCTCAGGTTAGCAGCTACGGGGTGTCTGTCCGTGTTCTCCTACCCCCCGGGTAACATGGCACAGAGCAGACTAGACACCTGGAGCTACGGGCTGTGAAGTGGCTGCTATGTGCTGGCGTACCGAGCACGTTAAGGTAAATGCCATGCTTATGGAAATTAACACTGCAATAACTGCGATTTAGAAGCACGCGCTATGGTACGAAGTGTCCATCAGTGAAGACGCGAGTTGCTTACCCTCGAGGGTGCACGCGGACTCGTAATCAGAACAGCACTGGTGGTACTCCGCGCACGCTCCATCACAGTGGCATGTCCTGCCTCTCTTAAAGCGTTCGCCACATCGCCCTCTACACGACCCCCCTGTTCCACGAACACACAACATCCGTTGCCGCGAGGTCCTTAGAAACATTTAGTGCTCCGTTCATGTTTAATTCTTGTTTTTTAAGTAGCAAAAATGAGCTACATGCTTTTTTAAATTTGCGACATTTTTTTTTGTTTTTGCATTTTTCGCAGAAACGATATCTTACTTGTGGTGCAAAGGGACTCGTAGTTGGGGCAGCACTCATTGTGCGCGAGGCACTCGCTGTCACACTGGCACGCGCTGCCTCGGTAGTACGCCTGTGCACACCGACCTCTGCAGCTGGCTGCGAACGCACACACGGTAACAAGATGCGCTGCTCAGAAAGGTATGCAGCAATATAAACCTTTTTTCGTGGTTTGGAGTGGGATTTGTGTTTGCTATGTAGTTTGTTTTTAATCAAATTATAAATAAAGATTTTAGACAGTAACTTTTGCCAAAGTTGCCAGCATAACTCTGCATGTCTGAAAGATTTAATTATGACATTTTCATAATAGTACAAAGTAAACAGATGCGGTGTTAATTACTCACTCTGGGCAGAACAACATGTGGAAAAGAAACCCGCGAACGCCAGGAGTAAATACGAAGGCGTTGTCATCTCAGCAGCGCCCTGCGCAGATCCAAAACTGCAGCTACTGTTACACCTGCGCAACAGCAGAGCTCCAACACGGGTGTATCACCTCACCTGGAGAACGGTCCTCTGTCAGATGTCAGGCTGCTGGTGTTTTTATAGCGGGAACCCGGTATATTCTGGAGGGCGAAAGCGTAGGCGTCAGTGTCCTGGGCTGGCCCTCCCAGGACCATTAGACATTAGTCCAGCGGTGCTGAATTAGTAATCGTCTGGCGACTGGCGGCCAGGACTCTGACGCTTCAGACAGACTGCACTGAACAGTTTTTCCTACATGTTATGCAGTCTGGGACGATTCAGCAGACAGAAGCCCCAGGGGTTTGCACGTGACATGGCCTCTGTTACAGTGACGGTAGTGTAGCCTTCGAAATGACCGATCAGAGAAACAACATAAATGGTGATTGATTGACTTCAACCGACACGACTAAACGGGGATTTTATATAAACTCTGGCCTATGCTGGGCCATACTTCACAGTTGCACCTTATTTTTATTGCCGTGGGCTAAAATACATTTGAATGAAATGTAATTTTAAAACAATTACATCCGCACCTTTATATTCCGGTGAAATAGTATAGGCCGTTAATCGAGAGCAATTGTCTTGTTTATAATCTAACTGGAAGAATATAAGGATTAGGTTACTAATGTTTGTTTAATGGAAATTAGACGATCCTTTGGCTGCGCTCCTAGGTTTTCACTATCTGATGTAATCAAATTAAGAAATTAACATCAAACTACTCTCAATTAGACTAAGTTCCTCACCACCCTTTAGTGGAAGCCATCCAACCAAGTGCAGAAGTCGGAGACAAACTGGTCATCTTTACTGCCACTGAACATGTATTTCCTGTGTCATCAAAAGTACAATTAAAATGCAATTAACAAAAGTAAGGACAAAAAATGAATAAACGTTTTCCATAACTTCCTGGATTTTTTGCTCTAACCCCTGCCAGGTGAGACGCTGTGAGAGCAGGTAATGGCTAATGAATTTAGTCATTTAGCAGAAGTAGAACTTATAGTTACTATAGCTAATATAACTTATAGATAATAAGTCAACTACCAAGATCTTTATACATCCATGAACACTGTAGTCAGTGACAGTCGGCAACGAAAACAGAAGTTCACTTGAACAAGGTACATGCAGTGAACAATCACGTTATTAGATGCATTCATATTACAATCACTTGTAAGTTGCATTTAATAGTAACACACCACTTCTGGCAGCACTACTGTAGTGTGTGGTCACGTGACTCACTACCACGTATGCTGTGCACTACTGTAGTGTGAAGTTTGGTGAATTCTATTGCAATGCATTAAAATGCCTTGCCATGGGAAATGACAAATCTTTAACTGTAACGGTTGAAATGTGTTCCACAAAACCATCAGCAAACCTTCTCTTGGTTTCGCCAGTGTCAATCTGATTTTATCTCTTGAAATAGCATAAGACTATTCTTGTAGAAACAGGAGACAACTAAGGTTACAAAAGATTACAGTATTGAATGATCTATAACATGATGGATCACTATGTAGTGAGGAAGAGAGTCAGTAACAGTTTGAGGTAGTGAGAGACAGCCATTATTCAACATGTACTCTTGAGAGAGCTTGGGGGGCAGGGGGAGGATTTTTAAGGCAGGTGGCATGAGTTGACATGGTTCTGTACTGTCTGACAGATTGGAGAGGAGAGCTTGGCTGGATGTGAGGTATCCATGGTGACAGACAACACCCTCGCCCACAATGTGGTGTCGCTATGTTGCAGATCAGTGTTGATGATTGTGGGTGCAGTTCTGACAGTTCTCCTTAGAGATGAGATCGGGGTGCTCGTGTTGCTGAACTATACGGTGATATATCCAGACAGTGTACTTTCTATTGTGTAGCAGTAAAAGTTCACCATAGTGGGAGTGTTCACTTTAGCACAAATTTAGATGGAACAACCGTGTTAGAGGCTGAACTAAAGTCAGTAACATCCTGACTTGAGAATTTTTAGAGTATCTCAGAATCTAGAGTACCTTAGTAGAAATGATAAAGTGAATAAGGCTGAATCTGGTTACAAAAGGATTTCCCAGCAAGAGCCTTCATCAGTCCACAGTCAGGCAGGTAGCTTGAAAGTGTGGAAATCAGCATGGTTGCTGCTCTGCGTAGGAGTGGGTGTCAGTGCACCCAAGATCAGTGCACGTGCACACTGTAGAATCCTCATACCTGTGACAAAGCCCCCAGAGACAGCTAAAGATGTGCATACAAACAACAACTTGCCAAAGACCACCCAGATTTTACACTTCAGTACTGAGGATATATTCGAAGTTTAACTTTTGGAGTGAATGAAGGCCTACAGGTCCTTTTGGAAGCACTTCATATAAAACACTGCATGACACACAAAATTCAAAACCCATCCCGGATGTGTCCCTCACATCCTCATCCCGGATCATAGTCCAGCTGCTAACCCATTCCAGGCGTAATCATTAGTTAGTCCCATCACTGAGGTTTACCAGCCTCGTCCACACAACTAAGTTAGCTAGCGGTGTATCTTCAAAAGACAAGTGCATGTTTGACGCGTATAGGAGTTTAATTCACGTATCTGGGCGGCTGACAGTTACTTGCCGATAGTTTTGTCCCACCATGACAGGAAGAGCCGGTGTTTGTTATTGGGAAACAGGAAGTGAACTGCGTTTCGAAGAACATTTTTGATACACCATCAGTGATTATAACTGATGGTCTCGACTATTCGTCTAAAGTCCCCCTGAATTAGCCGAACGCAGACCCAGCAGGGGCATTAAAGTATTACCTAGCTAAAGCGTTATGAGATCTATCGGAATGAGAAACTGATTTCCTCAGGCAGCTCGCAGCCAGGCCCCGCGGAGCCCGGGACGGACTCGACACGGCAGGGGAGCTGACAGCCGTAGCCCGCTGAGGGCGTTATCTTAGCCCGCTACCTAAGCAGATGCGCGTCGTTCTGGACGTGTCTGGACAGTAAGTGGACAAACGTACTCGTGTTTTAACAGTAGAAACCCAGTAGTTGTTGGCCAGTCAAGCGCCTTTATCTCGCTTGTTAGCAGTCCCGGCGTAAACCTGAATGCCAGTCTGTGGGATCAAGGCTAATTGGCTAGGCTAGGCTAGGCTAAAACAGGCTAGGCTAGGCTAGGCTAAAATGAGAAAATCAGCGTCAAGTTTGTGGCGCTGGAGGAACAATCCGCCGCACAGTAGACACTCGCTAGTCCGCTGTGTTGCGAGGCTGACGAGCAAAACCAGCAATACTCCCGCCAGCTCTCCTTCCCGTCCGGTCGTTTCTTCGTTTCTTAACCTTCTTTAGTCCCAGATGTGACCAGGTTTTGTCGCTGTTCTCGCAGACCGAGCTAAGAGGACCACCCGCCGCCGCGAGCGAGCATGGGCGCGGAGAGCAGCGCCGCGCGGGGGTGCGTGCCGGAGGAGCCGCAGCTCGTGCTGCCGTCGGGCCTCTGCATGTACTCCGCCGTGCTGCAGGACGGGAAGCCCGCCTCGGTGTTCGTCTACCGGCAAGGCAACGAAGACACAGTCAGCAAAGCGGCCAAGGTGCAGCGTGCCCCGTGTGTGTTTTGACTCTGAGATAAAACAATCTGCTGAAGGTGTCCTGACCCAGACTCCACCAGCTTCTGCCCTCTTACCCAAACAGTGCTTGTTCAGTCAGGAGTCATTTTATGCATTCCCTAGAATCAGAGCTAAACCACGTGACCGTGCTTTGTGGAACCAACCTGAAGATTCAATAACTTTTTTAAAAAAATTCTGTTTTCAATTTTATTCATGTTTTGTGAAGTTTCTTGTATTACTCTGACCTTTTTTTTTTAAATGTTACTTTTCATGTTTTGCCGATCCTTAATATTTTATTGTATTACTGAATATCTTTTTCATTTAAATCTCTTTGATCACCATTGAGACTGCTGGAACTGGTGCAGCTGAGTAGGGATTACTGTTTCCAGTAGGGAAGGGTAGGTCTTAGTCACCAAGGAAGCCAGTCCGGACTTTACAGGTTAGGAAGTGATCGGCTGTGTGGGGGCAGTGCAGTGGGTAAATATGTGGAGATTGGCGCTGTTTGCTGTTGGCGTAGTGTGTAAAAGACTGTGTGGAACTGTGTCAGTGGGGCTGGGCACAGCGTTGGCCACCAGGCAGGCCAGCGTGGGTTTACGTCTAAAGAGGTGTATGTGGTTAGTTTAAACGTGAGCTTAGAGGGGGTGGGACACCAGACCTCACTGCTGAGTCTTCTGGAGGTGTCATGGGCTTAAATCAGTGAAAAACACACGGTGGAAGGTGGCTGAACTCATGACCCCTGAGAAGAGTGCATGATGATGCGGTTGCTGGTGTGAAGTGGGCAGGGCTCTGTGTGAACCTGGTTTGACAAAGGATATTTATCGTGTGTATACAATTAAATTTTCTTTTAACAAAATGAATGATTTGTACTCGATTTTAATATTTTGTGCGCTGATCTGTATTTATGTATGAAAACTGCTGCATAAAATGTTGGGTTTCTTTTTCAGTAGTATGTTTTCTGGTAGTAGTTGTAACATAACCATTTGTCTTTAGCACCTGAAGACTCTCAGACATCCGAATCTGCTGCAATTCCACTCATGCGCCATGCAGGACCGAGGGATCCACCTGGTGACGGAGAGGGTCCGGCCTCTTGAGCCACTTCTGAACAGCCTCACGCCACAGGAGATCTGCTCGGGCATCTATGACCTACTGCAGGCCCTCGTCTTCCTCCACGACAGGGTGAGGTCAGCCGTGTCCCGGAGCGCTTTGAGGATGAGAGAGGGCCAGAGGTTTGTTAGGTGTAATGTTATATCTCAGTCTGCCTGTGTGTCTTAAGGGCAAGTCGAGCCACAACAACGTTTGCGTGTCCTCTGTGTTTGTGAGTGAAGACGGGCACTGGAAGCTTGGAGGGATGGAGACGGTTTGCAAGTTTAACGAGGCGACACCAGAGGTGAGGGACATGAGCTAACGAGCTAACGGCACCACTGTGCACTTTGACCTGCAGCGTGCGCATGTGACGCTGCTCTCCCTCATTGTAGCTGAGCTCAACAAATTCCAAAGATTTCAGTATTGAAGAATGTTGTGGTGTCATGCCTCCTGCGTTGTGTCCTCCAGTTCCTCGCTAGCATCCAGGCCGTAAGAGAAGACAGAGCGGTGCCTCCAGAGGAGAAGGTGAAGTACGATGTCACTCCACCTTCCATTAGCACGTCAGCCGTTGGTCTTCTGGCGACTAACCAAAACCAGTTTGTTTGTAGCTGGACGGATTCGATACGCTTCCGGACATGCATGCCCACGCGCGAGACGCCTTCTCTTTCGGCGTGCTGTTTGAGTGTCTCCTCCCTCTCCTGAATGAATATGGTTAGTCACTCTTCAAGTTTCACGTTTGGTTTATTTGTCACGTACATGTTCATACATGGCTCTTCAAGCAGATGTTAATAAAATTAATAAAATGTTAATAAAAACATTGTTCTTGGAGAGAAACAAGACCTGAACTGCCCCACACTTTCCATTCTGTGATCCTCAGTCTCTGCTTCTGTCACTATGTCGCTCTGGTAGGGTGGGTCTGGTTCGTTTTGTCTGTGTGTGCATGTTTGGCTGATGACGCGTTTTCGTTCTCTCTCTCTGACTCAGTGTCTGAGGAATTGGCCGAGAGTCTGAGAGACACGCTGCAGGCCAGCCTGCTGACCTCTGACCCCATGGCTCGCCTGCCGCTCTCCTGTCTACTCACTCACGAGTTTTTCAGGTGCAACTCCAACAGCTTTCCCCTGTTACCATGGCAATACGTGAACAACAGGAATATTCTGACTGTCCTGTCCAAACAAGTGTGTAATGAGTGAATAAGTTTTAGTCAAAACCACGTTCGTCTGGTCACCTCTTACTTGCCAAACCGTTCAAGACTTTCATGTTCATCTTCTCAACAGGAATGACTTTCTGGACATCATGAACTTCCTGAAGAGTTTGACTCTGAAATCCGAGGAGGAAAAGAACGAGTTCTTTAAGTAAGACCTGAGAGAAAGCGAGCGAGAGAGCACCCTGCGTGTAGTTTTCACACACTGTCCCCATATCTGAATATGAGGTCTGACAACATTAAAATCAAAACAGGACTGTAGCAGAATTGTGCACCTCCACTTTGGAATGATCTTCCCGTGGCTACAGACCATCAGTGTCTGTGCACATTTTAAAGAAATAACTTCATACATGTTTTGCTTCTCTTGCTTTTAGTGGTTGCTGGTTTTTGATGGTTTGTACATGTTGTGATTTCCAGTAATGAGTCAGTGTGTTTTTAGATTGTGCCAAATGCTTTGGTCTGGGACTGTTTTGTGGAATCTTTTATATTTTATTGTATTGTGAAGCACCATGTGACTCAGTCTATAGGATTGCTATATAAATAAAGGTTTTATTATATTATTATTATTTATTATTCTATAAATAAAGGTTTCTTTGCTTTGTGTGCCTTTGTGGTTCCCCCAGGTTTCTTCTGGACCGGGTTCACAGTCTCCCAGAAGAACTCATCGGGGCCCGGTTGGCCCCTAAGCTGCTGAACTCCTTGGTACTGGCGGAAGCCACGGCTGTGAGAAGCTTCCTGCCTCACCTGCTACGTCCTAGGAAGGGTAAGCAAGCGTTTGTGGTGTGTGCTCGATCCTTATGAACCCAGAATCGATCCCTACAAATGCAGGTTTTGTCCTGACGCTTGTGACCTTCAGAGCTCTGCGTTAAGACGCATGGGGTTCTGATGTGTGAGGTGTTTCTGTATTCGGTGGTTCAGATTCGAGTGTGGGGGTTGGGGATGAGTTTCTGCTGTCCTTGCCGATGTATCGGAGGTACGTGGTCCCACAGCTTCTCAAGCTCTTCAGAGTGAACGAGGAACATGTCAGGATGGTCCTCCTCTCCCATATGAACATCTACGCAGAGTTCTTCACACACGACGAACTCAAGAACCACATCCTACCTCAGGTAATGGAGGAACCATGGCCCCAGTCATACTGTGCAGAGACAAACACAAAAATAAATGTATTTCAGTGATGACAGTCCAGGAACTCTCTCACATCACCCATGTGCTTAACAGAAGGCACTTTTTGAGGATTGAGTTTTGTCTCGTAGATCTTTGCTACTGCTTAAGGGCCTGTAATTATGACGAGGCCCCCATGTAATATGGAATATTTCTCATGATCTAAACTTGTCCTGCAGGTGTTGCTGGGAATGCGGGACACGAGCGACACTCTGGTGGCCATAACGCTGCAGAGCCTGGCTGTGCTGGTTCCGTTGCTGGGGGCACAAGTGGTAGTGGGTGGCGAGAGGGCCAAAGTCTTCAAACGGACCACGCCAAACTTCACCAAGTCGGCGGAAGGCACCCCAGAAAGCAAGTGCTTCCCCTCTGAACTAGTTTTACCAGCGTGTCGAGTGTGAGCGTGACTTGTTGGTGTTGGAACAGAGGGCAGTGCCGGTAAGGTGCTACATCAAAAACCGCTTCTGGCATTTCCTGTGCAGCTTCGCCGGTCCACGCCATCGGCACGTCGGTTCCTCACGTCTCGCAGCCCTCCAAGGTTTTCCTGTTTTCGAAGCCATCCAGAGAGGGCAGAGAGCTGGTTCTGGATGACCTGCCCTGCCTCCAGCCAATCGGAGGACACACTGCTGTCCTACGCACCCCTATAGCGGAGACAGGTAACACAGAGGGGAGGTCAGGGTCGCTTCACCTGTCCCTGTAATCTCAGCTGATGTGTATTCGTCTGAGTCTGGTGTAATGTAGTGTTTTGTCAGCGTGCTCTGTGTCAGCGCGGAGTAAGGATGAGTCTGTCCCTCCAGGGGAGCCGGACAGGAACGGCAGTGCTGCGGTGAGACCTGACGAGGCGTGGCCAGACTGGGGTGACGTGGATGAGACACCTTTCCTGATCCGCACGCAGCCCAAGGATGGCGGTCCTACACCGCTGATCACCATAGCCGACGGCGTGGACGAACCCTGGGACGATTTTGAGGATTCGGAGGTTACCTTGGACCGTTCGCTTTGCCCAGTCTCTAGAGATGCTCGAGTGGATTCTGCAGCCACATCTGGTTCTGGACAAGAACGGCTGTCTAAAGCACTCAAGCTGAGTTGTGGTGGGAAGCCAGCTCCAGAGCAGAAGAACGCCCCATGGACTTCAGGCTGGATCCAGACTGTAGAAGACCCCAAAGTCGCCAAACTGAGTTTGACCACGGAGCCCAAACCCAAAGACCCTCACAGGAGAGCAGCAACCACAGGCCTGGGGGAAGAGTTCACCATCAAAGTGAAAGCACGACCCCACAGTGACCCAGAGCTGGACTTCTTCGCTGATATGGTCCCAGACATAAAACTCTCGTCAGGCAACGCGCTCTTTCCCTCAAACGGGTTGCTGAGCAATGTGGAGGTCAGCCCCGAGGCTCACCACACACACCCCGCTCTGGACACACTGGGACTGACGGCCAGGTTTGCTGCAGTGGACCTGACTGAGGTGAGGAGGTCTAGCTGTAAACGGTAAAACTTATCCCAGCACCTGTTGGTTATGCAGTTAGATCTGTTTGAATCAATATTCTGTGTAAATCGAGAGATTGTGTAAACACAGTTAACTACCTCAGACACGCAGGCTGAGGTGAGTAATGACTGCTTTTAGCTACACAGGCTACGCAGAACAGTTGACCTCATGCGAGCAGGTTTTTACCGGTTTTTTTGACTCCCTGAAAATGGTGGCACAAACAGAAAGCTATCGTACTTTCACGTTTACGTCTGTGTCTCCTAGGTAACGCGACACACATTTTCAGTTCAGTTCAGAAACTGTTACAAGTCTGGTAGTGTTTGATCAGTCGTTTAGTGTGAGATCTTAATTTTTGTCAGCTGCAAAGAAAATTATAAAACCAATCGGTTAGTGGGAGAGAGGCAATATTTTTGAAGATTTTAAGACTTTAAAAGTTGTGCAGTGTAAAGGTCAGCAGATTTGTCCAGATTAAAAAAGACAGATGGCAAATGCAATTAAAAGTAAATTTTCATAATGCAGCAATGTTTTTTAAACAAACGTAAAAACAGGACACTGCCACTGTCCTGAGAGCGTTTATCATGGCATGTCTTCAGATTCAGTCTGACCCATGAAGCTTGCACTCAGAAAATATTTTGTTAAACTATTGCCCTTGTTAAACTATTCTCCTTTAAAAGCTAAGTGGCTCAGTGGTTAAGGTACTTGACTAGTAATCAGAAGGTTGCCAGTTCAAGTCCTACCACTGCCAGGTTTCCACTGTTGGGTCCCAGAGCAAGACCCTTAACCCTCAATGACTCAAATTGTGTTCAGTCAGAATTGTTTTTGGATAAAAGCGTCAGATAAATGACATTAAATGTAGACGTGTGGGTAAACACGTGCGTCACACTGCAATTTAGTGGTCAGAATTAAGGAATTAAAAAACATGAATAGAAGTGAGTCACTGATGATGATGTGTCAGTGACGAAGGCCCAGTCGTTTTTACTAAAACTCTTTAAAGCTGTAGACAGACTGTCTCGTTTCTTGTTCCTCACAGACCGGAGTAGAGGGTTGGGGTGACGACATCAACTGGGAGGAGAGTGACTGGTGAACTCTGACCCCTACGCATAACTTCATGAAAGGCCATGCAAGACAAATCCGTTTACCGAGGTGGTGTGAACACGAAGCAGACGAACCCAATTCACACTAGCCAATCGCTGCTGTCAGCACAGATGCAGCTGTTCAGTGCTGCTGGACTGGGACCTTCTACGCCAACATTAGTTATGACTCAATGCTCGTCCACTTTAATCTGCATCACGGTTCGTTTGGACCAGCTTACCTGTGGCAGTTTTTTTTTTTTTTTAATAGATTGTTGAGATTTACATCCATAATGTGAAGTCATGTGCTCAAAGTAACGAACAACGGACGAGTTTCATTTGTGCTCTAGTAATTCACACTGTCAACACCTATCACAATAGCCATAGAAATCTGGAATGTGTCATTTAAGAAGCAGGTGTTTGGCATTCTAAGGGAGAGGCATTAAGGATATCTCATTTTGGCAGAGTTTCTGGCACTACTACCCAGACTGAAAGCATCTGTTGGCTGCCCTGCGCCATGTAAACCATGTAGGAAGATTGTTTGCCAAACATAGCTCGGAACATGAAGGGGAATTTCACAGGAGTTGTGAAGTTTCCATAAATATTTTTTGGGCCGTGCACCTCCTCCATGTTTTACAAGCCTTCAGAGTAAGGCAATACGAATATTAAAAATAGATCTATAATATATTGTTTATACACATTTATTTGATTTTGGGGTGGGGCTGTGTGTGCGTGAGCGTGAAAGAAAATGATTATTTGTATTGACAGCTGCTGATGGAATAAAGTGGTTTATGGTACTTTTGTGTGTCCAAGTCATTAACAACTACCCCTACGACCTATGCATCTTACAATTACAATTCAATTTTAAGCAAAGAATGCATTTCATACATTAATCCTCTAACAAATTTTAATATAAAAACTAAAAGTCTAATTTACAAAAGAGAAAGTGGATTCTGTCCTGATACTTTGTCTAGGACAGGACAGTAGTCCTGTATCATTACAGAAACATGACTATCCGGTGATGTGGTCTTGGTGACCCTCAGGAGTCGTGGGCCGTGCCACTGATAATGTGGGTGATGAGTGTCTGCAGGGTCTGTAGTCTGGCCGTCACCCACGGAGGGGGAGGGGAACCAGGGCTGGGTGTCACTGTTGCTCGTAGTGCACTTTCTGCCGCCTGCAGGTGGCGCTCATAGTCCTCCTCACGGCTGGGTTCCTGGCGCGCTCGCTTTGGGAGAGGCTGATGGAGGAAAGGAAGTGGGGTCACGCAAGGACACCGAGGTGGCCAGAAGAAACTATCATTCTAAAATGGGGTGTCTGTAAAACCCTGCAGCAGCAGGAACGCAACCAATGTGCACTAAACCAGGAATTGAAACAGGAGCAAACACTGAATGACACTAAATGTGAAAGCAACACCTACTAATGTATAACAGGGGAAACCACAAGTGTTGATACTATTAGGAAGAGATATTCCACCTCCAAACCCCCTACGGGACGGGCTGACTTAGCTGCTGGAGATCTGTGCAGTTCTGGCCCTCTGCTTCGTACAGAACTGATTCAGCTACGCGTATCTCGGAGCCTTTTCCCCCCCCCTTGCTATCGTCATGGATCCCCACTCTTACTGGAGGTGCTTAGGTGTTGTCCTAGGTTTCAGTCACTTCCTGGAGGAGTTGATGTCTTGCTCTGCAGAGACTGAGCTGGTAGACCGACTACTGTTTTCTGAGAGTTAGACTGGAGGGTTACTAGGACAGGACCTTCCCAAACCATGACTGGTCATCAGCATGATGCTTCGCTTGAATACTGATCACAAATCCCAATTAGTGATTCAACTTGGTTTGATTATCATGGATACACACACCAGCACACCCACCATGGTAGAAGCTCCAAACCTGTGTGTCAGTTTTCCTTCCAGACTCTGTACAGCACCATCAACTACTAAATCAGACTATAATGGGGGAAAACTCAGGAATTCAGACAGGGCAAACACCTCCTCTGTTACAGGTGTGTCTACCCAGCTCACCTCCTCTGCTACAGGTGTGTGTTCCCATCGCACCTCCTCTGCTACAGGTGTGTGTGGTCCTCTCTCCAGTGTGTCAGTGTGCCGGTCTGCCAGCGTGACCTCTGCCCTCAGCCTGTCCAGACGAGCCTCCTCACTCTCCTGCCCCAGGACGCTCTGCACACAGGCACCTGCACTTACTCATGATTTTGACACTGTGCAGAACTCTCAACGCAGCCATGCTGGAGTTTGCCTGGGCTGTGAGGGCCACACCGAGGGACGCACCTTGCTAAGGAAATTCACCACTTTTTCTTTGGTCTCCTCTGACGTCAGGCTTTGAGAGATGACCTCCTCGTGATTGGTGACCTTCAAAGGAAGGAAAAAGCATCTTAAGATCAGGGTTGAACACAAAGATAAGGCAGAGGGAAGGATAACCTTGGTAGGATGCAAAAATACTCAGATTAAGACAGCTGGGGTATTTTGTAACTGACTGATCTGTCTTTCTGGCCTGGTCGAAGGTTATGCTGTTTGTACAGAGGGACTCATGTTTATGTGTTCACTGGGAAACTGAAACCATGACCTGGATGCATGCTGTACCACAAGATGACATTTGTCTGCATGTTGTTGTACAGACCAAAGTTTCCTCCCAGGAGGAGGACAGACCTAAGCGGAGTCACCGTGAGTGTGAACCATGAGTGGAGAGGAGGCTGACCTCGGCGAAGGCGGCGAAGGCCTCCAGGGCGTGCTGGTGCAGCAGCCAGTATGGGTGGGCCAGCAGAGCCCTGAACAGAGCACTGATCCTGGGCAACACCTGGGACTGAACATGGCAACAGGACAGAGACGCAGGACGCCAGACAGGTGATTACATCATTACATCATTCCAGACAGACAGACACACCACATACAGGTGAAAGGGATCCACTAAATGTAGATTAAGCAAATGATCTAAATGCCTCTAGATTACAAAACTGCTATTCAGTCTGCACACACAGCATGCGCGCTAAAGCAGTGTCACATTTTTACTCTGGAACACTTACAGGCAAGTTTACTTTGTTTCATTTAATGATGCATTACTACCAACTTTAATGATCTTTTGATATTCTGTGCTTGATGGTCACTATTTAAATAAATAGTCATACATAACTAAGATGACTAGGGACGGGCGCGCAGTAGTTTTGTGGCTGCAAAAGGGAACTCCATCTCCCATCAACCCCCAGTACGTACGTACGTACTCACTCACACTCACACTCACTCGGATGTCAGAGGGAAGGAACACTTTCCCCACAGAGGCCAGGAACTCCAGAGCAGCCAGTACCACGTCCTCAGGGACTTTGTGTAGATCCAGTCCACTCAGACAACAAAATGCCTACAGACGTACAACGTTAACAGTAGCGCACAAATGAACCAGTGTGATGCTCGTCCGAGAACACGACACAAAGGTAAGAAAGCTGGGCTGGACAGATCACGGGACACGTCACCTGAGTGATGGCACCTGTGTCTAAGTTTTTAATCAAGATGGCTGAGACTGACAGGAGCACTCTCAGTGTCTGCTGGAGAGAACGGTGGATCTGAACCTGCAACACGGACACAACTGGTCATCAGTCCTCAACTGATTCTGTCAACCACATCGCAGACACACACCCACCAGTAACGCGCTAAAACTCCACACATGACGGTCGACACACAGCACAACTCTCCCTCACCTGGCTAACACAGGTAGTGTTCATTTTCTCTCTCTCTCTCCCCCCCCACCTCTCTCTCTCTCTCTCTCTCTCTCTCTCTCACCTGGCTAGCAGTCATACGACTCCACAGCTTGTGAATCATCTTCAATGTAGAAGCCTCAGTCTCAGGATGGAGAGAATCCAGACGGACCACCTCCAACACACAGCCCAGTGTCTCATTCTGGAAGGAGAGAAAAAAACTAAACATTTCTTCCAAATGACCACTGATCATATTTACACCCTAATTGATAAATATGTCATACAAAATCAAAGCTAAATAAGTACATACTTTATAGATTTTAAAAAAGCTTTTGATGCCATCTGTTATATTTAACATGATCTAATTAAGAAAACATCCATGGGAAACAGGTGTGGAATAAAAACTGGCCATAAACAGATTTCCTCTCAGGAACGTGGATTGAGACAAGGCTGCAGTCTAAGCCCGACAGTTTTAATGTCAATATTAAATTAAACTCCTGCTCTACGCAGACGAGTTGATTCTGTCCACCACCGCACAGAACAATAAATATATTTATTTAGAATATATATTTATCTGTATATATATTTTTTTCTCTATGCACCCCTGGTTCTCTTCCTCAGTTTGGACAGAGCACTCTCCACCATTTCACTGCATGTTGTACTGTGTATGACTATGTATGTGACAAATAAACCAAACTTGAACTTGAACTTTACTGAAAGCCGGTCCCCGTGGGTTGTTTCTGAAGCGTGCACGGTCGTTTCGTGACTGGTACATGGGTCAGGCGGGCTCTCCATTGGCTTTACACAGCTGACAGGTTTCTGTTACTGGTTCAGTCACTGAAACTTGTCCAGACATTTCATTTCTTATTTCTACTCCATGTGAATGTATTGTTTAAATCTAAAGGACAAAGGCCGTTTTACTATGTGCATCATAAGCCTCCACTAACCTGAACGGAAAGCAGCACTTCTGACCTTCCAATAGAACTCCTAATCTAGAGTGGTCACACACACACTGAAGCCATCAGGGTCAAACACTTTAAATCAAGTATTGTTTCAGAGCTGAAATATTGTGAGGGTTTTGAGGGGTTTTTTGTTGCAGAGAACAATACAGAAACCTCGGCCCAGCAGCCGTGAGACTGGGTCTTAAAAAAACATGTTGACACTGATCTAACCAATTGCCCTGACCAGCCTGCCAGCCAAGAACCAACACCCAGCACCACACAGCAGATGGACCAGAATTACCAACACCAAACATCTTCTCAAATTATTTTTTATTATCAGTCATCGTTGTAACTCTACAGAATCAAACACAAACAGCCAGAGCCGTTTTGTTTTGTTCATTTGAGGAGAAGCACAGAAATTATCCTTTGTTTTTATATGCCACCAATAAACTTCAGTCCCAGGAAACTGTACCAAAAAATACAATTTGATAACTGCCACACAACTGAGTAATAATGGGCACATTCAAGTCAATATTTACGTCCAAGGAATGCCAAATAATACCAAGGAAACGGTCCCAAAATTCCAGAACAGAAACTTGTTGTGAACGGGGAACGCCTGTGTGTGAGCTGGGCCCTCACTGAGTGAGCAGGTAAACTCACCAGTGTATGCATGGAGTGCAGCTTGTAGCCTGCAGCACACCAAGCGTCCAGTGCAGAGGTGGCGCTGTTGAGAACTTCTCGCTCCACACGCACATGTGCCTCCGTGCACAAACTCCTCAGCAGAGCTGCATGCCACACACACAGATTCTCAGCCCGCGATGGTGTGAAGCGCTCGACAAACTCCATCTGTGGAAAACACACACATGCACACAAATAAGGGGTGCTGGGGGGAAAAAAAGGATCAAGCAAATAAAAGAATAGACTATTTCTGTTGGTTGGTGAGTGAGCGAGAGAGAGAGAGCGAAACTCTGACCTGGTGGTGTGGAGACATGAGGAAGAGCAGGCGTCTGAGAAGCAGGCCAAGGTGGGTCTGCTGATAACACTCATTGTGACAAGACTTTATCTACATACACACACACACACACCCACACACACATATACACACACATACACATGGGGTACATTTAAAACAAATGTAAAAAGCCACTCTAGCTCTTACAGGAACAAAACCAACCATGTAAGAAACCTTTGAAGGTCAATACGAGTAAACAGTATATTAGGACCTGGTAGATGTTGACAAAATATGCATTATGGGCCATTTTGTATAAATGTTCATTTATGCATTGTTGAGACATGTTATATTTAGCTCACACCAAGCTTAAAGCACTCGGGTGAGACAGGTGTCCAGCGGTTGGACTGTTAGCATAAGTGAGTTCACCCATATCAGATTCCCACAAACAACCAAGAGCATGGACACAAAGGTCACATCCCCCAACTCACCAGGTGAGCAGTGAGGAAGACATGGTGAAAACACAGCTCAGCCATGCCATATCTGTGGACAAGAAAGAGAAAACAGAGAACAAGCACGCCATTAACTCAGCATCTTGCTCTAGTTTTTAAAAAAAAAGAGCAAACCCCTGGAAGGTGATTTAGCTCACACACCCACGCGCACGCACGCACAGACACGCACGCACACACCGCATACACCCACGCGCGCACACACACGCACACACCCACGCGCGCACAGACACGCACGCACACGCGCACACACCGCATACACCCACAGACACGCACGCACACGCGCATACACCCACGCGCGCACAGACACGCACGCACACACCACATACACCCACGCGCGCACACACCGCATACACCCACGCGCGCACACGCACGCAGACACGCACGCAGACACACCGCACGCACACACCCACGCGCGCGCACGCACACACGCAAATTATATTATTTGTTGACTGTGTGTGGAGCACAGGCTACTGGGGAAACCACTTGAAGTTCCACTTCAAGATTAACCACAACCTACTGGTTGGGATTCTAAAGATGACTAAAGTGATTCATTTGAACCTTTCAGTTAACCTGCTCTCCAGATGAAGTGTTGGTGACTGCCCTAAACTCAGTAATCATACCAATTTACAACACACTACAGCTACCGTGTGTTGGCCTGCTGACCTGCTGTTTAAACACAACACTGTTTTTCTTGGTCTAAACTCCAGTATTATTCAGAATGGAATTTTCCTGAATGAGCCAGCCTGCTGTCTGTTATCACTACTTTTAAGTTAACAACAGAAAGTAAAGATGTCTCATAAAAGCATGGGAAGTCCCTTTGGTCCTGTTTGTTTGCTCCAAAGTGAGAGTGATGGGGAAACAGTGCTGTCAGTGCTGTGACATTTACACACACTCACCGAGCCAGGAAGCACCAGACATCTGAGGCCAAAACCGCCGTCTGGGTATCAGACTGTAGTAGAGAGACAACCAGGGCCCGCTCCTGATGAAGGGAGAGAGAGAGAGAGAGAGAAAGAAATACACAGAGAAAGAGGGAGGGAGAGAGAGTGAGAGGAGCAACCTTAATGTTTTAATCTAAAGACTCACAGGTTTCCATCTCCTCAGCTACAACACAGCTGGAACACAGATGCTGTAACAAAATTCAGCATTGCAGTCCTCAAAAGACCACCAGCTCAGACACCAGACAGGTAATCAAAGCCTTGGGTATGACTGGGTATCTTAACTGGCCCAGGTGTGATGGGAGCTTCAATAAAACAGATGCTGACTGAGGTCTGAACTGGGAAACCTGGCCTTGGATGTCCATTACTGCCAACAGAACAGGACGGTAAGCATGCGGCGCAGGGTACTGACCAGCAGGGGGAAGTGTTGAGCGGGCAGCGCTGCGATGCAGGCGCACAGGTGCACACACACGTGCTGGTGCAGGCTGACCTTGCCCTGTGCCTGCCCGTGCAGCATCACTGCCGGCAACCAGACGGGCAGTGCCCGCTCCACACGGCACTGGCGAAAGCTCAGAAACGTAGCCTCAAACACGGAGAGCCTGCAGAACATGCCGAGAACAGAAGAAAACAAAGATGAACGTGAGCGGACGAAGGAAGAGGACCTCGATCTCCCACACGTGCACGTCTCCCTCCTGGTGCTCTACTGTTACCAATCTGAAAGGGGCGTGGCCTCCACGTGCCCCCTCCCTGAAAAGAAAGCGACTGTAAAGACTCTTTGCCAAACAAACAAAAACATGACGGTTTTAGACAGCACACCTGGGCGTTTCCTCAGAGAGCTGACTGGCGTCACACCAGAGACGCAGCGCCTCCTCTGGTAGGGAGGACAGCTTCCCCAGCACGTTCAACAGCAGCAGGCAGCGGGGCAGAGTGAGTGGCGCACTACACACTAAACACAACACACCCTTCAGGGTTAGGACACTACTGAGACAGGGCACAATATCAGCACATTTATACACACTGACACCAGAGGGTTTAGTCGTGGAAAAAGTCCACTTTTCTTCAATTCTGTGTATGTATTTATCAGGATGCAAATAACAATTGTGTGATTGTGTGACCAACTTCTACAATTCTACAAACAACCTCAGGTCATGACCAAAAAAAAAACAAACACAAAAAAAAAAAACCCACACCATTTCAGAACATTCAGATACCAAGAGGGAAAGAATAAGTGTATAATTCAGTAAGTAAACATTTTCTGGCTGAATTTCAGGCTCTCATTCTGTGCTGCAGAAACTGTCCCACGCCTTTTTAAACACTGTTTCAGTTCAGTGAGGTTTGTGGGAATGTGTTTATGCACACGTCTCTTAAAGCCTCACCACAGCCTCTCAGTGGGGCTGAGATGGAATAGCCAAGTCAAATCCACAACACCTTGATTCTTGCTTTCTCCGTTAGCCATCCTGATCTCGCTGGTGTGTCAGGGACTGCAGTCCTGTTACAGGACCCAATTTCAGCTCATCTGTAGAATATTCTGGCATAAAGTGAAGTCCATCGTTGTGACTGAAGGTTTCCCACATGAGAACCTTACAGAGGCCTCTATAGCCTGTGAAGTAGCTCTTGGATTTGTTTAAGCATTAGACAGTGTGATATTGGATTGGTAATCCCACTCCTGAGATTACTGGTCTTGAAGGTTCTGCGTGGTAAATTTGGAACTGTTGGAGATGCCCTCATAACCCTTCACAGACTGGTGAAGTCCTGGCTAATGCCCTTGTCTGATGCAGACACACCTGAATGCGCCAGAACAACAGATAAGGTTCAAGCTTTTATAGGCAGTCACACTCCTTAAAGACAAACTAACCTCTAAAGTTACAGGCTGGGCCCTGCAATAACACCTCCGGGTGCTTCCACATTAGCCCAGTCTAATCCGTACACCACTAACACAAAAAGCCACTACGTCCCAATCCTGACCTGAGATAGTACTGGGAAACGCATCATCTGAGCCAAACAGTAAAACGTTCTGGGTTTCGTTGGTGTAGCTCCATAGGGAACGAATGGCATTGCTTGCAACACAGCCCAGCTCAAATCTGACTCTCTAATGTGTCCCAGGACAAAGCAACCAAGATCAGCCTCAGATAGATTACACTGTAAAGAGCAGGGTCACCCTGCCCTGAACTACACATGCTCTGGCAGTTTAAAAATCCATTATGTATTATCATAATAACAAACGACTTAATAAATAATAACAGATGGCCTCATTGTCTTTTTCACATAAAATGTTAAAATGCCATGTCACTGAGGTCCATGACCCACATGACCTGCAGTGTTCCAATAATGAACTGATACAGCACAGAACACACACTCAGCACACACAGCTATAAACTCAGGACATCAGTCTTCTCAAATCTGTTTCTCTTTCACACACACAAGATAAACATGTTTTTTCCCTGAGAGGAAGGAGAATCAAATTAAATGTGCCTCTCAAGAGACCTCAACAAGTCATTATTCACTGTCAGTCTCTACATTTCCCAAGCCTGGTGAAAGAGGGGTTCAGGAAGCCGGAGAACCGAGGGAATGTCTTTCGCAGCCAGAGGTCCGCTGGCAAGGTGAGGGGAACTCACCGTCGGCCGGGGCCAGGACACACTCAGCAAAGGGCACGAGGGACAGGAGCTGACTCAGCATGGCATCCATGGAGACCAACACCGCGCCGCTCAGCTCCTCTCGCAAGGCAGGAGGCAGAGCCGGCACCGAGAGACACGGAGGAAACTTACTAGAGAGAGCAAGACAGCATCAGTCTCAGAGGGACAGGATGAGCAATATTCACAAACAGAGACACAAAGAGAGAGTGGGCACCAGAAACTAAATTGCCTTTTGCAATACTCTACTAGGCTGTAATATGCAAATGATCCCTGTAACCACTCAGATGCTTCCACAGTGCACTACAGATATCCTCAACAAACCCAAGGCATTTTCACACTAGCAATGTTTACAGATCCAAGTCTGTTTGCTCTGGTGTTTTGGACCCCAGGAGTGGTCCTGACAGCTGGTCTCTGAACCTTCTGACACTGGGAGCATGGAGCTCACGTGAAGCAGACCCTGGTGTGGTCTGCTGTAGGTGTGGAAGCCATCTACTCTCGGTGCTGCATGTGGGATGGATAAACCAATGTGACTTCTTTAACTTGAATGTGTAACTTCCCTTTTCAAGTTTCGTGATGGCAAGGAATGGACTGTAGGGTATTTCATGTAGGCTGGGTTCAGACTCAAGCATTCGGGACAAATGTGAAAATGCTCTTAGACATTTACATTTACAGCATTTAGCAGATGCTGTTATCCAGAGTGACCTACAAATGTGCTTTGTCATTTCCTCATAGAATATATCCTAGCCAGTACAGTAGGTTACAGTCCAAGATACCAATGAACTAGAATACTGTAGAATACAGGGATCAATGCTGATCACTAGAAGTACAAAATACATATAAACTCTATAACAGACAACAATCAGTGTAATAAACAAGTACTAGAGTTTGTTAGACAACATCAGTGCAATAAACAATACCCTACAATAAGTACTGGAGTTTTAGTTAGGCAACATAGGAGCAGGGTCAGTGGTCTTTTAAATACTCCACAGACAGATGGGTCTTCAGATATTCAAATGAATGTTCTAGATTATGATAAACATAATAAAATCATGACATTTATATAAAAATAATTTTGGTCAAAATAATGCAGGTGTTCATGTCCCATTAAGAGCAAGTGTTTCTAATGTGCATTTCATGTTTACAATGTGTAGCAATCCAACCGCAGCATAGAGTACTACTGTATGATGCAGCATTAACCCTTTCAGGGTTTACCTGAGGACCTGAAGGTAAAGCTGATAGAAATGACCACAGGACTGGGACAGGAATGGTTTAAACTCCTGCCAAAGAACAAAGCAACGACATCACTAGTACAATAATGGCAAGTTCCTCAAACCTGGTGAAATTGTGTGTGTGTGTCTGCAGGTACCTTTATGTAGTGCACTAGTGTGTTGGTGAAAAACCTACACATCTTGGTGGTCTTCTGAAAAAGCCTGTATTCTGGGCAGTGCACAATTTCCTTTGTGGGAGTTGAAAGAGAAAAAAATTACGTGTTACTGTGTGTAAAAGGACAGAAAATGGTCACACAGTGTGTGTGTACTTTCACACATGCAGGAGAGGACAGGAGACGGAATTGGAAAAAGGCCAGTGTGAGTACAGGACATCAGTCCAACCAATCAGCTGCATCTGTTTAACCTGTTGGTCTCAGTTTTCTAACAGCTGATCAGCCCCTACCAGGTGTGTTTCTATCAGGTGAGCCTCTGATGTCACTCCAGGCTCATACAACCCTCTTACACACAGTAGGCCATAAAACGTCACACACACTCACACACACACACACACACAAATACCTTCAGTATATAATACTTGACCCACAGAATTAAAAGATTTTACACAATACTTGAAAATTCCAAACTGGTTAATATCCCCATGATCTCAATTACAGTCCTTAGTGCTTATAGCACAACTAGTTTAAAGGTGCAATAAGTAATTTTTAATTAGCAAACAATATTTATGATTGCTATTTTTACATATTTCTATAAAGTGCAGAGAAGAATCATAATAGCTTTGAAGTCTTCAAACAAAACTACAGTTTATGCTCCCTAGAGTGGGTCCCTCACATGGAAGCAGCCATGTTTAAAATAGAATCTCTCTTCATACATAATCTCCAATACATCCAGACCACTAGGTGTCAGTATAATGGTTGCTTCATAATGTGAAGAAAAATCATTGGAAAAATGACTTAGTGTTCCTTTAATATCCAGTAAGCTCTCTGACAAGCTAATAAGCGACAGGCAGGATGAGACCTAACTAGTACTAGCTTATGTGTTAGTGGTTTTAGCTAAACAACCCTTTACAGTTTTGTGTCTGTGGTTTAGTAATGGCAAGTCAAAGCCTGGCGGAACTTTGGCCTCTGAGCGTGCTGTACCTGCCCGCCTGATGGTTGAACCTGCTCTGCCAACTCCACAGAGCTACACACTGATGCCAGCAGGTCCTCGCACAAAGAGGAAGCGATGTCAGTGTGCCGTAAGCGCTCCTCCACCAGAGACTGGTACTTCACGCTCTGTCTGCAGGCAAACATTGCACGGAGTGATAAGCCTCTTCTCCACTGTAGGGTTCTGAGTATGTACATTAACCACAACAGACGTACTTCCACATGAATATAATACATGAACATGGTATGCAGTGCTTACAAACATACTCAGCACAGATGGCTAACTATCCCTAACCCCGAACCATATTCAGGCAAACAGATGCGTTTGGGTCAGGTGGCTTAATGACACAGTGATCCGCTTACTTGTTCTACACAAGAGAGAGTAAGCTTCTTGTAGTTTTCTTTCTTGTCGCCAGCATTCAGCACTTGAATATCATTGTGCAGTTTTGCACACATAAAATATCAAGTTGGCATATACACTCTGTATGAATTAGCCCTACGGCAGAGGTCTGGCAGTATGACATTTAATGCAGTACATGTTCCAAACTAAACTGAAGTACAAAGACTTGAGTTTTACTCACTTGATTATGAATTTCCATGTGTTGGCATGGAGGGCAATGTCCAGGCTGGATATGACTGAGCACATGTCCAGGAGACTGTGAATCACTGCACGTTAAAACAAAAACATCACTGTTGGCCACTGGGGAATACGCTGAACTCCTAAATATCACATTTCACCACACGTATTAATACTTAAGTCGACTTCTTAAAAGTGGAACACTCCAAAGTCACAAATGGCTCTCTCCTGAGTTCTCGTCTCATCAGACACACCCGTGACGATATGGGCGACCTCCTCTTCTGAGGCACTGCTCTCCAGGCTGCACTGCTCCAGCACCTCCATGAGGAGCTTCTGCAGGGAATATGCCTTTTTGAACAGAGTCTGCAGCAGGTCTCCCACAAGTGACAGTTTCCCGCTGTACACCACCTCGCTCTCCTGCACACAGCATCATACCTTACCATGATTTAAAAATAACGCCATCGCTCCAGATCTCATCAAACAGCTGTCATTAAGACAGCGTTGAGAACATTACCTACAGATCGCTAAAGACAGATAAGCTGACATAGATTCAATAACAATTCTATTTAGACAGGTGATTATTTCATTATTTGCATTCATGAAAATCTAAATATTATACATTTATGAGATTCATATATTTGGGGCATGCTCATAACGATGAGTGCATAATGAGCAGTGCGGTACAAGTCGAGTGTGTCCTACTTTACAGTGCTGGAAGGTGTCCTTCAGGACATGGAGAACAGAAGGGGGCAAGGAGCGAATGGTGTCAAGGGAGACGTGCTCCTCACAGGAGCACACATGACGCACGCACGCAGAGAGAATCTCCAAAGTCTGCACCATCATCTAGACCAGCACAGCAGAAATAAACTTTAACAGCTCAATCTGGCACCATCTTCCCAAATGCAAAGGCAGAGTCGTGTGTGTGTGTGTGTGATGCTCTTTTAATATGTCCACATCTTATGTGATCGTCATCCACCTTGAGTTCTGCAGTGAATTCTAAAGATACTAAAATTGTCACACCATATACCACCATATACCATATTACTGCTGTTCACCATGAATTAATGCTAATGCCATTGTTTGATCCATATGAGACAGGTTCAATATGTCCAATAGGAATGTGCTGATTGCAACATATCTAGACAGTACAAACCATATAATATGGCATTTAGCTGACACCAAAGTGACTTACAATTATGACTGAACACAACTTGAGTAATTGAGGGTCTTGCTCAGGGACCCAACAGTGGCAACTTGGCAGTGGTGGGATGTTAACTGGAAACCTTCTGATAACTAGTCAAACACTTTAACCACTGAGCTACCACTAATACCCCACAATACTTGTAAATCGGGGGTTAAGGGATTAATACTGCACCTGCAGAATATTTCTGAGGAAGGCTCGCAGCTCTGTGTTCTGACTAGCCAGGCCTCCAATCAGCTTGCTGATCTCTTCCAAAAGGCTGGTAAACGTCACCACCACCTGTTGCCATGGGTGAGGGATAATCATGACATGTCTACGGCATGCTTTAGGCAGGTCTTCACACAGCTCATACCTTTGGTAGGACTCTGGAGAAACATTCTTCCACTTTGGACAGAGGGAGATGAGGAAGAAACATATCTACGATAATTCGCAAAACGTCTGTGAACAAAAACCAACAACGACCATTATACAGTTTAACATTCAAAATATTCGACCACAAAGCCACACAAACGAATAACTGGTGTATTTTATCACAATGACACAATATGAGCGATTAAAGACAAAACGTACTGAGGTTCTCCTCCCGGCTCTCAGTGTTCACGTACATGGCGTGTAAAGTGTTAAGGAGTCCAGACTGCACATTACTTTAACCCAAATCGTGAATACTCAAATGTTAGTCAAAATCATTATAATTTAAGTAAAATAACAACAGCGTTTCCACTGTGATTCAGGATATGACTAATTTCGGCAGGACCACGCCAAGTTCTTGTTGACATGTCTCCGGACTCCACCGGACAACCTCCTCCAGCAGGGCCGCCTGAGACATTTCAAGAGCGCCGTGACTAACCCCTGAATTTAGTCAGAGGGAGAGTGGTTCAGAAAAAGCGACAACGACCTTCAAACATTACAAACCTCACAGAGCTAACGGAGTTAAGATAGCTAGGTTAGCTGGGTTAGCTAGGCTAGCTAGCTAGGACTCACAATCGCTAATGTCTAGCCAATTGGCGAAAACTATTACATTTACCAGTCAGCTACATCAAGAGTGAAACATGTCAAAAAGTTACTTTTTGGACAGACGCTGAAGTAACGTATATTAAAGTGTGGCTAAAACCGGATCAGTTTTGAATTTGCCTCCTATGTTCCAAATACGGACGATTCCATTTGTCTGTTGTGAGGGGGTCTATATAACTAAAACTTATCGAAAGCTATTAAAAGTCTCCCTTATATGTAGCATGGCATAGTGTAAAATATATAAATGAAAGGTCGATTTAATTTTATTACAATCGTGTGCTGCGACATGACATCTATTAATACGTTTCACTGGGGGGTAAATGGTATAGCTCAAAACTTGGCGCGTCCACCCCCCCTCACCCCCGCGCACATACGTCATTAGCGCGCGTGGGTGAGACTCCTACAGCAGGACCTGAGCACGTGTCTGTCTGCCCGGCCAGCTGTCCTGCACGTATAGGTTGATATAGTTTCTTATTGTACTTGTCGTTGACTGATATGAAAGCTCGTACGTGTTTTGTACACCTAGTCATCAGCAGTCATCCCTGTATTTCTACAGTATTCTAGTTCATTGGTATCTTGGACTCTGACCTGCTGTACTGTACTAGGATGTGTTCTGTGAGTAAATAACAAAGCACTTTCGTAAGTCACTTGTCTGTCCTCCCCACCCGTGGATGTCCTTTATAGGAGTGAATCTCCCCAGTAAAATACTGGATTCATGCAACTGTGCTCCCTCCTTCACACACCCGTGCTTTACACATTTAAAAACATGTTTAGCCCTCATAGAATTTTAGAAGCTATATGAATCTATAGAAATAATTTTGAGAATATAAATGTAACTTCCTTTAACATTTTTTGTTTTTAATTTTGTAAAATTAGCCAGGATGGCTGCATCTTTGCCTGAAATAGCCCTACTGCAGTTCAATGTAATCTGGAGGGACATAGCAACATCAAGAAAACAATGTAACCATAATGTAACACTCAATCATCATTGGATTTTGCAGGATACTAACAGATCACACCAGTTCCGTGTTATGCAGAGATCATTAAGCTTCTTTTGAACAGAGGTCTGGAAGCCGGCTGTTTTCCCGTAGGTGAAAGCCTAGGTTGGCTGGGTGCCAGTGCAGATATGTAAACTGTGGCTTCCTCCTGCATTCTGGAATGAGTCTTCAAAGCTTCCTGTGACTATCATTGGGCTTAACGGAATAGTCACTGCCTTGGCCATATTAAAAAGACTTTCTTGAAGAATAGGGAGTTGCTAAAAATTAGTCTCATCTACAGGAAATACCTGATTATCTAAAAAATTGCATATTAATTCTGCACACTGAAACATCAATCAGTCCTTCACTTTCAGATTTCAGTGTAACGGAGATCTCCTAATACTTGTAGAAAAGTTTTCTGTTGAAGTTTTGCAGGGTGTTGTCTTAACTGCATGAGTAATCCAGAATTGAGCACTGACCGTGTTTCAAACCTGTCTGAAACTCTAATCTGTTGCAATTTTGGTCTTTAGTGTATAATTTACTGAACACACATTCATTTCTGAACTTTTTTTAAATGGTGTTTTAATAACAGGGGAAAGAAGATAAATTGCCTACAGGAAAGCTGATATCACCCATAGGAACTGAGTTCTATTGTTCCCAGAAGTCTCAAATCATGGAAAAAATGTGAGAGGAAGAAAAACTCCATTAAATGTCTCCATATCTGATTAAAAGTGCCATAGCGATGCCAGTTTCAGAACTGCAGTTTGGAAGATTAACAGACTACTGACACTGAGCAAATGCCTATTAACAAAATCTTGCACATAAAACATTACAATGGATTCACCTTTTAGTGAAAGTGTTATAGTGATTGTTAATAAACACAACCACAGACAGATGTTATAGTCAAAAGCATATCACCTGACACACAGTACTAGTACTGACAAATGTTTGTTCAAGTTTAAGATACAACAAACCAACCATGCCACAGTTCTTCTAATTACAGCCCTGAAACAGACAGACACATTCTTTAAAGGAGACAGGATATATTTCTCAGAGCACTTAATCCACACTTACACTGAACTGCTGGATATCCGGTAGGGATTTCATCACGCATTGTTAAAATGTCAAAAGAGGTCAAACATGGTCAAAACCGAAATAGCACTTAGACAGAGGACCCCTGTAAAATTTACAGTAAACTATTACAGTAAGAAACTAGGAGTATTTATTCTTAAACAATATTATAATGTATAGTCTTTAATGTATAGAATATATTGCACAAAGTATAGTTCATACTGTCTATAATGTATATTGTATATTAGATTATCATTATATTTTATGTGTAGTCTATCATTTACAGATTAGAAATGTAGTTTACAATGTATAGATTATAATGCATAGTTCATAATGTAGATTATATAAAATACAGATTATAATATATAGTGTAGAATTTATATTTTATGATGTATAGATTTTAATGAATAGATTATGATGTCTAGTCTGTAATGATTTTGTCTGTTTAGGAAAAGCCCTTATATTAAATTTGTCAGTTAGCAAAGGCCATGTCCAATGCTGTAGTACGCTGTGGTCCCATCTCAATGCAGCCCAGCGCTATAACATACAGCCGGTTATCTTCGCTGAACTGCTGGCTGTCCAAGTGGTGCTGACAAAACAATGTGGGGTTTATAGATAATCGGAACACATGTAAGGACAAGCCTGGCCTTTGAGGGTGGGATGGTGTCCATCCTAGCAGGGAGAGCGCTGCTCTCCTTTCCTGTAACATAAGACACAGTCTTATCACAGACCTAGTTCATCCAGGATAGATTCCTAGGAATACCTTTCTCCACCTCAGGAACATTTCAAGGATTAGGAACATACTCTCCTCACATGATGCAGAAAAGCTAGTCCATGCATTTACCACTTCCAGATTGGACTACTGTAATGTCTTACTATCTGGCTGTACCATTAAGTGCCTAAACAAGCTCCAGCTAATTTAAAACGCAGCAGCCAGAGTTCTTACTAGAAGTGGAAAGTTTGATCACATCACTCCTATCTTAGCTACTTTACATTGGCTCCCAGTATAATTTCGTGTAGATTATAGAGCACTGAATGGTCTTGCCCCACAGTATCTTAGAGAACTCCTGGTGCATTATGACTCACCACGTCTGATTAGATCAAAAGGTGCAGCTTTTATCTAGTACCAAGAATAAGAAAATCTACTTCAGGGGGCAGAGCCTTTTCCTATAAAACTCCCACACTGTGGAATAACCTTCCTGTAAATGTTCAAGACTCACACACAGTCTTAGTATTTAAGGCTAGGTGAAAACCTCTCTGTACTCTGTAACCTCTCGGGCATTTTATTAACTACTTCCCATCTTAGGTAAAGGTGTAGATCTGGAGGTCCGTGGGCACTGAGAGTTCTGGTAAACTGGGATGTGATGGTTTCACTTCACCTCTCTTTTGTCCCTGGAGTTTGCAGCGGAGTGCTGATGTTCCAGGGTGCCCTCATGCCTGCGGTTCCATACTGTTACTATTGTGGTGTCCACTGTCAGCCAGGGGAGGACGGCCCCCCGTTGAGTCTTGGTTCCTCTCAAGCTTTCTTCCTCATGCTCTAAGGAGTTTTTCTTTACCACTGTCACCCTTGGCTTGCTCACTGGGGGCTTGGACTTGGACATTTGTAAACCTGCTTTGTGACAATATCTGTTGTAAAAAGCACTATATAAATACATTTGACTTGACACATCACACACTCCCTCCATATGGAGCCTCACATGGTTAAAATTAGAGGTCATTTTATAAAAACTGAATAGAGACCCACAATAATACATACATACAAGTGAAAAGCACTGATAATTTATTGGAGTAATAATTTAGTTTATCATAATTTTGTAAGATAAGGCACATATCTTCCAGTGAAACTCAAACATTAGGTATGAAGTTAGGGAAATCTAATGTAATGAGGGCATTTTCACACAAATGCCTTTTCTCTTATTCCATAGTGATCTCATAGTCTTTGAAAACAGCTTTTAGCTTTTCCACTGTCACGGCATGGTCAGCCTTTCCATAACCCTAAAAACACACAAGAACATGTTTTTCTTTGTTTGTGGGAAAGCCTTCTACATTAAGTTGTGGAACTGTAGACTCACACCATGCACTGACCTAATGGCTAGACGTCTGCTTATGAGATTTTCAGTGAATTAAGAACAGCATTGTTCAGGTTATTCTCTGTTACATACACTGTAACGTTGAAAAGTAAATCTTTAGCTACCGTCGATTCTCCAAACACTCGCAGTTTCTTCTCTTTACTGTTGTGCTCCATTTTACCGCCTCCCAGACATGTACACTCCAGACCCAGACTCTCCACAGCAGGGCTGACTTTCTCAAAAATCTGATCTGAAATGGGAGAAATGGTTCATGATTAACCACCCCAGACAGCTCCAGAGTCAGGGGGGAGTCCCGGGGGATTACAGCGTACCCGCAAAATCACTATTACCCCGTAAAAAGGGTGTTTCATATACAAGCGGGTAACCAGCATAAACGTCATCTAGCAGATCGTGATCCTGATCAAACAGCTGAAGTCGCAGATATGATTAGGCAGCAGCCCTGCCCTGTCCGGCGCGTGCGGCAGCCGCCTCCTCGGCACGGGCAACTTACTGTGGTACTTGGCACTCCGCGTGCCCCGGACTACGTCTTTGTGGTCTGTGCCACCTTTAACCTTCACCCTCACTAAAATGTACTTGAACTCCCCATCGGGATCAACCGCGACGTCGGAGATTTTATTCAGACTGTCGGTCATCTTCCTCTCCAGGCGCGCTGTGGCTATTTCGGTCCGCGCTCCTCCTACTTAAAGCAGCAGGCCTGGATTACACTAGAGAGCCATTAAACATATAATACAGTTTGTAGCATAAGGAATTAGATGTATAGTATAGGAGTTAGATATTACAATTATGGAAACACTGCTTAATATTGCAGTTGCACAGGGGGACATTAGTTGGTAGTATAAACCATGTGAGTGGTGAGATACTGGGGCCCAGATCTTAGAGTGTTTGCTTTTCCTTGTGCTTCTGGTATTAGTGAAATAATCACTGTTGTAGATAATTGATAAGAGGGGTACAGAGTCAAAGTGAGTAGATGCAGATAGTTTTTCAATGATGATTTTCCAGTAAGGGTAATGGTTTTCTGAATAGTGTTCTTGGAGATGGTTAGTGCTGTAAGTGGTGCTATGGAGGTTTTCTTTGTCTGTCCACTGATGTGCCTGTTGTGTCTCCAAGCAGACACAGTGCTGTTGATGAGGGCAGACGGATAGTCAGAGAGTGTGAAAAACATCGTTAGCTTCTTACCATAAATGTTTGATGGGTGTGCACTGCCATATGGCACATGTATAGCTATCTATGGTGTTATGGCACGTGTATAGCTATCTATGGTGTTATGGCACGTGTATAGCTATCTATGGTGTTATGGCACGTGTATAGCTATCTATGGTGTTTTGGCACGTGTATAGCTATCTATGGTGTTATGGCACGTGTATAGCTATCTATGGTGTTTTGGCACGTGTATAGCTATCTGTGGTGTTATGGCACGTGTATAGCTATCTATGGTGTTTTGGCACGTGTATAGCTATCGATGGTGTTATGGCACTTGTATAGCTATCGATGGTGTTATGGCACGTGTATAGCTATCGATGGTGTTATGGCACGTGTATAGTTATCGATGGTGTTTTGGCACGTGTATAGCTATCTATGGTGTTTTGGCACGTGTATAGCTATCTATGGTGTTATGGCACGTGTATAGCTATCTATGGTGTTATGGCACGTGTATAGCTATCTATGGTGTTATGGCACGTGTATAGCTATCTATGGTGTTATGGCACATGTATAGCTATCTATGGTGTTATGGCACGTGTATAGCTATCTATGGTGTTATGGCACAAGTATAGCTATCGATGTTGTTTTGGCACATGTATAGCTATCGATGATGTTTTGGCACGTGTATAGCTATCGATGGTGTTATGGCACGTGTATAGCTATCAATGGTGTTTTGTGAGTGTTGAAATGCTTTCTTTGACACTTAAAATAAGCTAACAGGCTTGGTAATAGGCTGTAACATATTGCAACCAGCACTGGCTTTTCTTTAATATTCCAGAAGGGAAAAACATCATATTGTGGTGAAGACAGTATGCAATAAATTCAATTTAATATCTCTATCTAAAGTGAAGATTTTAAAACATATTTGCAGTGTTTGTAGACCCTGTTTTATTTTTATATATCTTTTTTTACTGTATCAAAATACAATAATGTTTAACCTAATTTTGCCCTTAAAAAGTTCATAAAGTGGAATGTAAAATTGCCAAGAGTACAAAGTCAGTTTAACAGATACTAGAACCAGCAGACTAATGTACGATAACTAAGTAGGCTGCTACAGGACACTCCTGTGTTCCTCACTGCGGTCACCACCATTACCCGAACTTCAGTTATAGCATCCTGTTCACTGCAGCACACAATACACACGCAGGAGAAGGTTTCCTCTGTTAGAGTGAAACAGATTTTAAAAACAATATAATGACACTGCAGGGGCTTTGGGGGGCTAACGCAATATCAGTCAGCACATGGGGGCTATAGCAGGGGTTGGGCTCTTATACGAGGCGTGGGGGCTATAGGAGGGGTTGGGCTCTTATACGGGGCGTGGGGGCTATAGGAGGGGTTGGGCTCTTATACGGGGCATGGGGTCTATAGCTGGGGTTGGGCTCTTATATGAGACGTGGGGTCTATAGGAGGGGTTGAGCTCTTATACGGGGCATGGGGGCTATAGCAGGGGTTGGGCTCTTATACGGGGCGTGGGGTCTATAGGAGGGGTTGAGCTCTTATACGGGGCGTGGGGGCTATAGCAGGGGTTGGGCTCTTATACGGGGCGTGGGGGCTATAGGAGGGGTTGGGCTCTTATACGGGGCGTGGGGGCTATAGAAGGGACTGGGCTCTTATACGGGGCATGGGGGCTATAGGAAGGGTTGGGCTCTTATACGGGGCATGGGGGCTATAGCAGGGGTTGGGCTGTTATACGGGGCGTGGAGGCTATAGAAGGGACTGGGCTCTTATACGGGGCATGGGGGCTATAGGAGGGACTGGGCTCTTATACGGGGCGTGGGGGCTATAGGAGGGGTTGGGCTCTTATACGGGGCGTGGGGTCTATAGGAGGGGTTGGGCTCTTATATGGGGTGTGAGGTCTATAGGAGGGGTTGGGCTCTTATACGGGGCGTGGGGGCTATAGGAGGGACTGGGCTCTTATACGGGGCGTGGGGGCTATAGGAAAGGTTGGGCTCTTATACGGGGCATGGGGTCTATAGGAGGGGTTGGGCTCTTATACGGGGCGTGGGGGCTATAGGAAAGGTTGGGCTCTTATACGGGGTGTGGGGGCTATAGGAGGGACTGGGCTCTTATACGGGGCGTGGGGGCTATAGGAAGGGCTGGGCTGTTATACGGGGCGTAGGGTCTATAGGAGGGGTTGGGCTCTTATACGGGGCATGGGGTCTATAGGAGACGTTGGGCTCTTATACGGGGCGTGGGGTCTATAGGAGAGGTTGGGCTCTTATACGGGGCGTGGGGTCTATAGGAGGGGTTGGGCTCTTATACGGGGCGTGGGGTCTATAGGAGGGGTTGGGCTCTTATACGGGGCGTGGGGTCTACACTGAGGTTAATGACAGTGCGTCATATCCCAGTCTTGCTAAATTTCTTCATAGGGACCTCCACAATGTACCTGAAAAAATTAGAATTCAGAGGTGTATCATTTTTTTAAGTTCTGTGGAAATTTGTTTTCTGAGCTATTGTTTTCATAGAGTATTAATTAATTAATTGATTGATTGATTGATTGATTTATTCATTAATTATTAATAACAATAATAAATGGAACAAAAAATCTGTTGGTAAATTATTAAATAAGACCAATACATTCCATTTACAAAATATGTATTGTATAGATAGAAGAGAAGAACATGTTGGGCATGCAGATCGCATGAGAAAAAGGAAAGTTTCCTGGTGTTAATGACCCCTCTTCCTTCCTCACCGACCCCACAGGACAGCGCAGGAATGAAAGGATTGGCGTCTGGGGAGGGTAATTCCAGGGGAAGGATTTCCATAGCTCTCGATTTCAGCGTCATCTCAGATTCTGGGAAAAGTGGTCAGATGCCGGACTGTAGATTGAGTATATAAAAACAGTGTCCAACAGCCCTGGACGCAGAACATCACACATCTCTGATAACAGACACAGAGCACAGCTAAAGGCTTACTCCCAGACAGTCACTTACAATGGTGAGCACAAGGAATCCAGTTGGGGTGACATTATCCATTTTGCTAGTTATTTGCAATATTTGTGTCTTATGGACTGGTAATATGTTAGTATTTGAATGTCAATAGCTGATCTTTTAAAAGCCTTGAAAGTGTTTTACAGGACTCTTTTTTTTTTACAGGACTTTGCCAGGACAAAAAGCTTGAAGACCCCATGGGGTTTTTTCTCCCACATCTTTTTCTTTTCAAGTAAGAAAAATGTTTTACTGAATGCTGAAATCTAATCTGAAAATTCCCAGGATGTGTATTACAAATGATGATGTTCTGTGTAGTGTAATCTGAATATTCCCAGCATGTGTAGTTGAAATGATGTTCTGTGTAGTGTAATCTGAATATTCCCAGCATGTGTATTACAAATGATGGTGTTCTATGTAGTCTAACCTGAATATTCCCAGCATGTGTATTATAAATAATGGTGTTCGGTGTAGTCTAATCTGAATATTCCCAGCATGTGTATTAGAAAGCCTTGGTGTTCTGGAGCCTTGGTGAGCCCTTGTCTTTGATTCCTACCACAGTGCTGTCTCAGTGGAAGCTAACACAGGGCTGGTCCTACCATTACTCCAACTACGGGATGAGCTGGAACCAGGCTGAGGCTTGGTGCAAGCAATACTACACAAACATGGTGGCCATCCAGAACCATGAGGAGATCGCGCACCTCAACAACATCCTTCCCAAGGTGCATGGACACTACTGGATTGGCATCCGCAAGACCAATGGCACCTGGACCTGGGTGGGGACCAACAAGCCACTGACGGCGACTGCTGAGAACTGGGCAGAGAGAGAGCCCAATAACGTAGGCCAAGAGCAGGACTGTGTGGAGATCTACATCAAGAGAGACAAGGATGCAGGCAAGTGGAATGATGAAGCCTGTGCCAAGATAAAGACTGCTCTGTGCTACACAGGTAGGTGCTCAAAATGCTACAGCAATGTCACTTAGTCTCTGTGGTATTATACCATATCCCAGCATATTCTTCAGTCTATGATCTGTGCATTGATTGTGTATAACAAGAAGGCAGTGGCCAATGGAGAGCGAGTGGCACTGACCGGTTTCTCTGTCCTTTAGCGTCCTGTCAGGACGACTCCTGCGGCCCGCACGGTGAATGTGTGGAGACCATCAACAATCACAGCTGCAAATGTTTTGAAGGATTCTTCGGCGAAAAGTGTGAGCACGGTAAGCATCCTCAGCCGGAGCAGTGTCAGGAGATCTCCGCGTTTAGCCAACGCTTTTGACCAAAGCCACCTCTGTTAGCCACCTACGCTGACACTTTTATTTAGCAGCACGTGGCCGAGAGCTTTGTTCCAACATGTTTCTTCTCGCCTGTGATGTCGTGGGCAGGTTCTGTGAACGCTGATCTCCTACCACCAATCACCAATGTGTTTATTTCTCCTCTGCAGTTCTCCAGTGCAAGGCGGAGGAGATCTCTGTTCCTCAGAGTGGCAGCGTCAACTGCTTCCACCCTAATGGACAGTTTGCGTACGACTCTCAATGCCGGTACTCCTGCAGTGAGGGGTACCAGATAGCTGGCTCACCGACAACACAGTGCAAAGCTTCCAAGACCTGGTCTAATCCAGCGCCCACTTGTGAAGGTGAGCACCTTTAATTCTGCCATAGTCCAAACCAAACAAAAACAGACCATGTCCTGCTTTGCTTCGATTCACCCACACACTGTTTTGCTACTTGCCCCTGCTGAGGCAGTTGTCCAGTGTTCTGAGCTGACTGCCCCGGCCCAGGGTACCATGAGGTGTGAGAATCCACTGGGACACTTCAGTTACCAGTCCTCCTGTGGGTTCACCTGCGAGGAAGGGTACACGCTAAGGGGCTCCAGAGAGCTGGTGTGCAGTGCCACTGGGCACTGGAACAACTCAGTGCCCACCTGTGAAGGTAAGGGGAGGTCACGAGTGGATACCTTGAAAGTCCACTGTACACTGTACACTGTGCACTTTATACTGTGCACTTTACACTGTACACTTTGCACTGTGCACTTTACATTGACAAGGTGTTGACCCTGATACTTCCTGTGCTGCTATCTAAATCTTTAACATCTAAAGCACGTAGTAAACTTGTTCTAAAAAATGCTCTGTACAAATCCATTTTATTATTAATATATTATTATAGGCAGTTTCATTTTTAATAAAACGTGCTATTTGCAAGGCAGAGCTGGGTCTGTCTAAGGTGCCTTTCATGAACTTAACCATGTGTCTCTGATTCTACATCACAGCTGTTGGATGTCCAGCTCTGGAGGAGCCTGTGAACGGGACCATGAGCTGCAGTGGGGATGGTGTCAGCTTTGGGAACGCCTGCAGCTTCAGCTGCAATGAAGGCTTCCGCCTTCAGGGGGCGCCAGAGATCACCTGCACCAAGTCTGCTCAGTGGAGCCAGGCAATGCCGTACTGTGAAGGTAACTCTTTTGCCAGCGTGTTCTTATGTGCTAAGAAAGGTCATAACACGTGTAGTAAATGTGAAGAGTGGAATCAGGGGTGTTTGATCTGAGAAGTCACCATATTGAACTTGACTTCAGCTTTCCAGCATGTTGCACAACCCTGAAATGAGGAAATCAGTGCAAATCGAATTTAGAATCACAGTGAACAAACAGAATCGTTTTCAAGCTCCAAACAGTCACTGACACAAATGTTTATTTATGCACAGCTATCAGATGCAGCGTGCCAGAGAAACGATCTCACATGAGCTCAGAGTGCAGCAGGAGTGCCAGTGACCTCACAG